>NC_053389.1:697991953-698337235 GCF_905171765.1 Bufo bufo
AGAGGAGGTTTTGAGCTCTGCAGTTATTGCGTCAGCACATATTGGTGACTTTTATGAACCATGCACCTCAAGACTCAATGACCCTGCTTTACGTGGTCTGCTACTTTGTGGCTGAGTTGCTGTGGTTCCCAAAACAGTAGCCATTAGAGGCTTTAGGTTCTGATTTACGCACATGAACAAAATTGTTGGTACCTTTCTGCTAACCCACAATGGTCACTGAAATAATTTGAAACTGACAAAAGTGATTATAAATTAAAATTTACTGAAAATCAGACATTACTTTTGAATTGTAAACAGAATAATTATAATAAAAGGAATGAAACTGGCCTGGACAAAAATGATGGTACCCTTAGAAAACACAGAAAATAATTTGACCATAGTGACATGTTTACTAAGGTGTGTCCTGTAATTAGCATCACAGGTGTCTTCAAACTTGTAATTACTCTGTCTGCCTATTTGAAGAGTGAAAAATAGTCACTGTGCGTTTTGGTATGATGGCTTGTATCACACTGAACATGGACCAAAGAAAAGAGAGAGTTGTCTCAGGAAATTATAAAGAAGATTACAGATAAACATTTGGTTAAGGCTATAACACAATCTCAAACAGCTTGATGTACCTGTTACTGCAGTTGCACTTATTATTTAGAAGTTTAGGTTTAGGTCTATGGGACTGTAGCCATCCTCCTTGGACATGGTCGGAAGAGAAAAATTGATGACAAATTGAAGAGACGGATATGAATGGTAACTAGAGATGAGCGAATCGAAACTGACGAAGTGTAATTCGATCCAAATTTAAGGAAAAATTCTATTCGCAACGAATGTGAATTTACTCGCGCTTCGTGGTAAAATCTTTATTGAAGTATTTCGGTCGAAAAACACAATTTATTCAGCAGTCAGCTCTGCGGTTATATACGGTAAAATCTCCATGATGTCTCCATGATAAATCTGCAGCGTGGGGGCCCTGTGTGGATTCTACACACTTTCAAAATCATCCTTCAGCGGAGCGAATAGATGCCGGATGACCAGGACTCTCCCTGACCTTCCCAGGAGCTGCTGTCGGGAGCAGCGGTGCATTTCTGAGACGTCCGTATAGTGTGGGGGGGGGGGGGGACCCGAACACCCTCTCCATCTCCGTGCTCCGTTATATGTGGTAAAATCTTAATTGATGTCTTTTGATCGCAGTTATATGTGTTAAAACCTTTTGGGACGTATTTTGGTGGAAAAACTAATTTTATTCAGCGTTGAGCACTGCAGTTATAAGTGGTAAAATCTTTTGTGACGTATTTCGGTGAAAAAACTAATCGTATTCAGCGTTCAGCGCTGCACTAATATGCGGTAAAAAAATTGTGATGTATTTTGGTGGAAAAACAAATTGTAATCAGCGTTCAGCGCTGCAGTTTTGTGGTAAAATCTTTATTGACATATTGCGGTCGAAAAACACATTTTATTCAGCGTTCAGCGCTGTAGTTACAGTCAGGTCCATAAATATTGGGACATCAACACAATTATAACATTGTTGGCTCTATACACCACCACAATGGATTTGAAATGAAACAAACAAGATGTGCTTTAACTGCAGACTGTCAGCTTTAATTTGAGAGTATTTACAACCAAATCAGGTGAACGGTGTAGGAATTACAACAGTTTGCATATGTGCCTCCCACTTGTTAAGGGACCAAAAGTAATGGGACAATTCGCTTCTCAGCTGTTCCATGGCCAGGTGTGTGTTATTCCCTCATTATCCCAATTACAATGAGCAGATAAAAGGTCCAGAGTTCATTTCAAGTGTGCTATTTGCATTTGGAATCTGTTGCTGTCAACTCTCAAGATGAGATCCAAAGAGCTGTCACTATTAGTGAAGCAAGCCATTATTAGGCTGAAAAAAACAAAACAAACCCATCAGAGAGATAGCATAAACATTAGGCATGACCAAAACAACTGTTTGGAACATTCCTAAAAAGAAGGAACGCATCGGTGATCTCAGCAACACGAAAAGACCTGGAAGACCACGGAAAACAACTGTAGTGGATGACCGAAGAATTCTTTCCCTGGTGAAGGAAACACCCTTCACAACAGTTGGCCAGATCAAGAACACTCTCCAGGAGGTAGGTGTATGTGTGTCAAAGTCCACAATCAAGAGAAGACGTCACCAGAGTGAATACAGAGGGTTCACCACAAGATGTAAACAATTGGCGAGCCTCAAAAACAGGAAGGCCAGATTAGAGTTTGAAAGTTTGATATGCAAACTGTTGTAATTCCTACACCGTTCACCTGATTTGGATGTAAATACCCTCAAATTAAATCTCACAGTCTGCAGTTAAATCACATTTTGTTTGTTTCATTTCAAATCCATTGTGGTGGTGTATAGAGCCAAAAATGTTAAAATTGTGTTGATGTCCCAAAATTTATGGACCCGACTGTATATGCGGTAAAATCTCCATGATGTCTCCTTCATAAATCTTCAGCGTGGGGGCCCCATGTGGCTTCTAAAAATCATCCTTCAGCGGAGCGAATAGATGCCGGATGACCGGGATGCTCCATGACCTTCCCAGGAGCTGCTGTCAGGGTGTCCGTGTAGTGGAGGGGGAGGGGAATCCGAACACCCTCTCCATCTCCGTGCTCTGTTATATGCGGTAAAATCTTTTGTGACTTATTTCGGTGTAAAAACAAATTGTATTCAGCTTTCAGCACTGCAGTTCTATGTGGTAAAATCTTTATTGACGTATTTTGGTGGAAAAACAAATCTTAATCAGCGTTCATCGCTATAGCAATATGAGGTAAAATCTTTTGTGATGTATTTCAGTGGAAAAACTAATTTTAATCTGCGTTCAGCGCTGTAGTAATATGTGATAAATCTTTATTGAAGTATGTCGATCAAAAAACTAAATTAATTCAGTGGTCAGCGCTGCGGTAAAATCTCTAGTGACGTATCGTGATGAACTTCACGACTCTTCCAGGCTCAAAGCTATCTTCACGCTTTGTCTTGTCATTGTCTGTAGCTACTAGAGTCCTGTTCATGCCAGGCAGGTTCCCCCAGAAGTATCTTGGTCGATCGACACTCTGTCATTGTGCCAATCTGTGGCCTCCTGATTCTGCTGCCACCTCCAGACTCTGTCATTGCGCCACTCTGTGGCCTCCTCCTGATGCTGCTGCTGCCACCTCCAGACTCTGTTGTTGTGCCACTCTGTGGCCTACTCATGCTGCTGTCACCTCCAGACTTGGTCATTGTGCCAATCTGTGGCCAACTTATGCTGCTGCCGCCTCCAGACTCTGTCATTGTGCCACTCTGTGGCCTCCTCCTGATGCTGCTGCTTCCACCTCCAGACTCTGTCGTTGTGCCACTCTGTGGCCTACTCATGAAGATGCCACCTCCAGACTTGGTCATTGTGCCACTCTGTGGCCTCCTCATACTGCCGCCACCTCCAGACTCTGTCATTGTGCCACTCGTTGGCCTCCTAACACTGCTTCCACCTCCAGACCCTGTCATTGGGCCACTCAGTGGTCTCCTAATGTTGCTTCCACCTCACTACTATGTCATAGGTCCACTCTGAGGACTTCTCATGCTGTTCCCACCCTTCCCCACTTCATGACTGGTCCACTATTTTGGCTTTCGGCCTGGCTGACATAATCATTTATTTGACCCTTCCTCTGATCTGTCAGAAGGATGGTAAAATGAGACACACAACAGATCCTGTCTGTGTAGCAGTTGCAAGGCCTGTATGGTCCCATCAGAATTGGATTATGAATTGGTTGCCAAAAGCAGGAGTGGGTAGAAAACACAGAAGACATGCAAATATTCGGTTCACGTGTCATCTCTGTTTTAGATCCACTCCTGTTTTTTTGGCTTTAGCAATACTGATGGATTACTGACCAAATGCTGATAGAGTAAAGGCAATTTATTTGGTGTTATTGTTCTGACGGATCAGAGGAAGGGCAAAATAATTAGTGACGTCAACACAAACTTACTGATGACACCCTCTCCACTCTGTCCGGGGGGGGGGGCTCTACTTGTATAAGCGTTTAATAGAACAGGTTCTGTAGACATCTATGAGGAATCAGCTGACGACGGTGTAAAAGGAGTGCGCTTCTTCTTGATGCTAACATCTACCTGTAAGGCTGAGTTGATACTTGAGTTATCTGGTCAGTTTTGGCCCCATTACTGCCCAAATAAGTGAAGTATGCAGTGATTCTAGGAGCGACACCTGTCATGTGCTTGTCATACTGACTCACAGTATTGTTTCACTTCCACGACAGACTCCCTATGCATGTTAGTGCAAGGCACAGTGTTCTACATCCCTATAAAGGCTCTCTGCAGCCTGGAAATAGCCATTCTTTAACACGATTCACCACAAATAAATTCAGCGAACCGGCAAAACAGAAATTTTTTAAAATTTGCTCATCTCTAATGGTAACCAAAAAGCCCAGAACAGCTGCCAAAATGATTAGAAGTGAACTCCAAGGTCAGTGTAAAACTGTCAGATTGCACCATCCAATGCTGTCTTGGCCAAAGTGACACAGGAGGAAACCACTTTTGGAAGTAAATCAGAAAAAAGTGAGATTAGAATTTGCCAAAATTCATATTGACAAGCCACAAAGCTTCAGAGAGAATGTTCTATGAACACATAAGACAAAACTGGAGCTTTTTGGCAATTTACATGACCTCTATGTCCACAGACACAAAAATGAAGCATACAAAGAAAAGGACATTGTACCTGCTGTGAAAAATGGAGGAGGCTCAACTATGTTTTGGGGCTGCTTTGCTGCATTTACGGTAGCACAGGGTATCTTGAATTTGTGCAGGTTACAATAAAATCTTAGACTATCAAGGCATGAAGCAAAATGTGCTGCCCAGTGTCAGAAAGTTTGGTCTTAGTCGCAGGTCATGGGTACTCCAACAGGATAATGACCCAAAACAAACAGCTAAAAACATCCAAGAATGGCTAAGAGGAAAGCATTGGACTATTCCAAAGTGGTCTTCTATGAGGCCTGATCTAAATCCTATTAAACATCTGTGGAAGGAGATGAAACATGCCGTCTGGAGAATGAACCCCTCAAACCTGAGACAGTTGGAGCAGTTTCCTTGCGAGGAGCCGGCCAAAATACCTGTGGACAGGAGCAATAGTCTCACTAAGGGCTCATGCACACGACCGTATGCCCTTCCAGACATATGGTCCGTGAGTGGGCCATATGTCCTGGAGCGTCATACATTGTGCGCACGGGAGCACACAGCATTATAGGTTACCATGATACTGTGCGCATCGGGCCGCCTGCGGGACTACTGTCCTGCTCTCAAATGATCATATCAGTGCAGGACAATAGTCCCGTGGGCGGCCCGATGCGCACAGTATCATAGACTAAGGACAACATCGTCCGAAACGCGTAGATCGTGGGGACAAGTGGGTCATTGTGTCACTGTAGCTGTATGCACCGATATGCTGGTGATTTGAATAAAGACCGGGAATTTTCTCATTACGTCCTTCTGGTGCTGGAGCATTTCTTTCATCGTGCATCTACTATTGGACTGGCTTGTGTCCGCCCCGTGCACCATCACACAGGATCGGAAGGTGAGCTGGCTGTAACCTCTTACTATGCACAGTATCATAGTAACCTATGATGCTGTGCCTTCCCTTTCGCACGATGTATGCCGCTCCGGGACATATGGCCAGCTCACGGACCATATGTTTCGGAGGGCATACGGTTGTGTGCATGAGCCCTAAGGCCCCTTTCACACGGGCGAGTATTCCACGTGGATGCGATGCGTGAATTAAATGCATTGCACCCGCACTGAATCATGACCCATTCATTTCTATGGGGCTGTGCACACGAGCGGTGATTTTCACGCATCACATGTGCGGTGCGTGAAAATCGCAGCATGTTCTATATTCTGCGTTTTTCACGCAACGCAGGCCCCATAGAAGTGAATGGGGTTGCGTGAAAATCGCAAGCATCCGCAAGCAAGTGCGGATGCGGTTCGATTTTCACGCACGGTTGCTAGGTGACGATCGGGATGGGGACCCGATCATTATTATTTCCCCTTATAACATGGTTGTAAGGGATAATAATAGCATTCTGAATACAGAATGCTAAGTAAAATAGGGCTGGAGGGGTTAAAAAAAAAATATTAACTCACCTTAATCCACTTGTTCGCGCAGACGTCACTACGCTCATCACATGATCCATCACCATGGTGATGGATCATGTGATGGACCATGTGATGAACGCAGTGACATCATCAAAGGTCCTATTGCTCACAGTTAAAGACAGAAGAGATGCCGGCTGCGCGAACAAGTGGATTAAGGTGAGTTAATTTTAAAAAAATGTATTTTTAACCCCTCCAGCCCTATTTTTCTTTCTGTATTCACAATGCTGTATTCTGTATTCACAATGCTAATATTTTCCCTTATAACCTTGTTATAAGGGAAAATAATACAATCTACAGAACACCGATCCCAAGCCCGAACTTCTGTGAAGAAGTTCGGGTTTGTATATATTTACATTTAGTCGAGGACTACTGGTTGCCTGCTCTTGACATGTGCATTTTTTATTTTTATTTTGTTAGTATTTATTTTCATAAAATTTTACCTTAATAGTCATTTATTTAATATATTGTGAGCACTTAAATCTAACCTACTGAATTAAAACTCTCTACAGTAGACCCTTTGTGTGCTAAATTTCTATTGGTTTTCTTCTGGTTTGGGTACCAAACATGCGCGATTTTTCTCACGCGAGTGCAAAACGCATTACAATGTTTTGCACTCGCGCTGAAAAATCGTGCATGTTCCCGCAAAGCACCCGCACCTTTTCTCGCAACGCCCGTGTGAAACCAGCCTAAGAGTTACAGAAATTACTTGATTGCAGTGATTGCCTCAAAAGGAGGTACATCAAAATACTAAGTTAAAGGTACCATCATTTTTGTCCAGACCAGTTTCATTAGTTTGTTTTATAAATTATTCTGTTGAACCACAATTCAAAAGCAATGCCTGTTTTTCAATAGCTGCTTTTCAGTATATTTGTTCTCATTATTACTTTTATCAGTTTCTGTGACCATTGTGGGTTTTCCTTTCTGTGACGAAACGGTACCAACAATTTTGTCCATGTGTGTAACATGCCAAAAGCCCCTCTTTCTTGAATGTTACAAGCTACCCTTTTTGTTCCTTACTTTAGTCTTCATTTAGAACTTTACAGCTGTCATTTTTAATAATTAAAATAGGAATTTTTAATGTAAATTAAATGGTATTAATCAGATAGAAATGTTCTTGTTAGGTCATTCCTAGTAGATTCTGTCTCTGAATGCAAAAGTCCATTGCAGTTTAAGTCTGCTGTTAACAAGTGGTGCTGTGTTACTATTATACTGACAAATATTTATTTATTTTACAAAAACTGAACAAAGATTGTCTTGGGCTATGTTGACTAAACATATAAGTAATATAAATGATGTTTGTTTACAAGGTGGAGGACAGCACTTAATGGCATCTAGTATTATATGCATAGGCATACACATCTTTTTCACTTCCATAGTGACATGTTATTAATGGGATGTATTTTCTACATGTGTGCACAATGAAGCACAGTAAATGTCCAAGACAACAATGTCTACTTTTAATTAGAAGATGGTAGCTGAGCTTGACAGCATTTCCAGAAATTGGTGCATTTAATAAAAATATCTTCCAAACCTTGAATAACCCTTGTACTTTTTTATATAGAATTTCACTGGCTGTTTATGTGTTACATCTGTCCCCGTGGAGAATAATACTGTGATTCCTGGAAAATGTCCCAGCCCTGGATGTCAGGAAGCGTTTCTCACATTCCTATGTGTAATGTGTGTTTGCAGCATGATTGGAGCAATGGCCCAAACTCCATCTGTTATCATCCTGATCAGGTAAGTCTATTAACAGGGTCCACTTCACAGATATCATTATAGTGTGACTTGTTTTACAAAGTGTCTAAAGAGTGCTTTATGTATTTTGGGCTTCTGAGAACACGTTTTAGTATAGACATAACAATGACTGTTCAGTGGCCCATTACTGACTCTAACTACTCCATCAGCATCTCTGAGGTCAAAATATGTCATTTCTACATAGAGAGAAAGGTGCACTTTGCTTGACTAATCTGGTGTTGACCATCACTCGGAAAATGAGCCCATTAAATTTCTAGTGCAAGTCAGTCTGTCCCCATAAAGACTGGATGTAGGAGGATCCTGTCAAAATTGTTGAAAGCCTCTGACAAAGAGTTCATGGCTATGTCAAGCTTCAGCGGGAGATGTGAGCCCTCCATATTATGAGGCTGCCACTCGAGTGCTGGTTCATTTGGTGCACAACTAGGTGATCGTGCCATATCATTTTGTTTGCCATCAGAATGTGCCATCAGAAGATTCCCTGTTGTTTAAATCATGTTTTTATGTTAAACACATTTTGAAATAATTTTTTATGATGTTATTTTTAATTTTTCATGTCAATATATATTTAAACAAAAAACATAAAATCCTGCAGTTTTTGCACTGGCCACTAAGCCTAATAACAGGGGCTACTTCTTGGTCTTTACTGATCACTTTACTGCAGTTATTTGCTTATCTGTCATTCTAATCCTGCCTGTAATGATATCAATTCTGTGTACAGATAAGACAGGATCCACCATTCACAATAGGTCATTGTCCAAGTTTATCTATTTTTATCTTGTACATGACCTCTGCACAGGTCCCTCATAAAAGTCCCAACTTAGAGGAGAACTGTTTCCTGTCAGATGGGAGATGGAAGGTCAGATATCTTAATGTAGAAGTTGCTGTTGAATTGTTGATGACACATTCTCCAGCACTGCCACCAATCAGCTGTTTGAGGAGGCTGCAGTGCTCCCATCAGCCACATGGCCTACTCTCAGCTTATCAAGCACAGCGCAGTACATTGTATAGTGGCTGTGCTTGGTATTGTAGCTCAGCCCCATTAACTTGAATAGGCCTGAGCTGTGCCTACAACCTGTGACTGATGAATGTGACAGCACATGGCCTAGGAAGAGGCCTTAAAGCACCGTAGCCGCTTTAAACAGATGATCAGCAGGGGTCTCAGGAGTTAGGCCCCTGACGATCTCATGTTGATGACCTCTCCTGAGGATAGATCAACGATATGTATAGTAAATCCTGGAGATCCCATTTAATGGAGATATCACAGTCTCCATTCTATGTTTATGACAACTTCAAGGAATGTACTGTATTACAGAGTAACTGTAATGGTCCTTCCTATGGGCAAGTAGCCCACATTACTTTTCGAGTCTTATGGAGGTTCTATAGACAGCAGATAATCTTGAGGTGCCTCACTGTCTGTCTAACTGTGTTTGCCAAAAACATTCATTGTTGCACAAATTAATATTTATACAGTACTAGCAGAAGGACCCGGCTTCGCTCGGGTATATTTAATCTTTTTCATTTAATGTTTGTGTGTGTCGTTAAAAGATATCAACACTATCCACTATAACAGTGACATCTACAGCACCCCACCCCCAAAACAGTGACCTCCACAGCCCCCCACCCCTTAACACTGACCCCCCCACAGTGCCCCGTCCCTTAAAATTGGACCTCCACAGCAGCACACCACCTTAACTTTGACCTTTACAGCAGCCTTCCCCTTTAACATTGACTTTCAGAGCATACCACTCCCTTGACAGTGACCTCCACAGGGGCCCGCCCCCTTAACAGTGGCCTTTACTGGATTGGGAGCGTGTCCGTTTGAACAGCTCACTCTAAGACAGCAGCACTGTACTGTCTGAGTGTGATCTGCAGGTAGAAAGTCACCCTCCCTCCCACCTCTGCTGCTTACCGAAGTCGATTTCTTCCTTTATTTTTTCAATCCCTGTCGGCTAAGGAGTGGAGGGGGAGTGGCCTAACCAGATTGGGGGCATCTTCTTTTGAACAGCTCACTCTCAGGGTCCATTCACATGTCCATAGAATGGGTCCGCATCCGTTCCGCAACTATGCGTAACAGGTGTGGACCCATTAATTCTCTATAAGGGGCCAGAAGAGATGCGGACAGCACACAGTGTGCTGTCCGCATCCGCATTTCCGGAGCGCGGCCCGATCTTCCGGTCTGCAACTCTGGAAAAAAATAGAGCGTGTCCTATTCTTTGCAATTGCAGACAAGAATAGGCATTTCTATGGGGGTGCTGGCTAGCTGTATGGCGGATCTGCAATGCACTACGGATGTCTGAATGGAGCCTAAGACAGCAGCACTGTGCTGTCTGAGTGTGAGCTGCAGGGAGAAAGTCCCCCTCCCTCCCACCCCTGCAGCTGAGAGAAGTAGATTTTTTTCAATCTGCGTCAGCTCAGGAGTGGCCTAAACCGATCAGGGGTGTGGTTCAGCGGACCTGGGGCGCGGTTTTAAGTCTTTTGAGGGTGGACACATTGTGGCAGGGGGTGTGTCTGGGATCCTTCCTGCAAGAGTGACGCCCCTTTGGGCACCTTACTGGCTCATTTGCATACCAAATAAACTGGATTTTCAGAGGACAAAAACATCTATTGCTGAAACAAAGGCACATCTGGAAATAAAGTAACAGTGATACCGCGTTTTAATTCTATAGACATAGGCTGCAATAACTAATACCCCCACCCCCTAGTTATAGAGCACCCCACGGACTAAGTGCAATCTAAGTTACCTTGTGGGTGAGGTACACATAACACGGTGTCCTCCGTTTATGTGGGGTACTCCTGGGGTACTGCAGGCACGGGTCGGGTGCTATAGAACATAGAGTCGCACCCCGGCCGGTGGCGCGGCTCTTGAAACACTATAGTGGTTCGCGCTCGCACGGAGCGAAAGTGACATCACTACTATGACTACGGAAAGTCACAGGTACCACTAGACCTCTCTACGTGTTTCAGATAGATTCGCTATCCTTTGACCTGATGAAGGATAGCGAATCTATTCGAAACGCGTAGAGAGGTCTAGTGGTACCTGTGACTTTCCATATTCATAGTAGTGACGTTACTTTCGCTCCGTGCGATCGCGAACCACTATAGTGCTTCAAGAGTCGCGCCACTGGCCGGGGTGCGACTCTATGTTCTATAGGGATATGTAGAGAGAATCTCTAAATCGCACATCCTCATACCTATGCTTCTGATATACAACTGTTTTCAATTATCAGCATTTCTTATGATAAAACATGGCTATACAGCGATGCTATCAATCATTTGCTGTGCACTATAAAGAGACAATTAGTATACAGTTTGATCAAAGCGCATAGGCCCACTTACCGCGACAAGGTTGCCTCTTGTTTAACCACCTCAGCCCCCAGTGCTTAAACACCCTGAAAGACCAGGCCACTTTTTACACTTCTGACCTACACTACTTTCACCGTTTATTGCTCGGTCATGCAACTTACCACCCAAATGAATTTTACCTCCTTTTCTTCTCACTAATAGAGCTTTCATTTGGTGGTATTTCATTGCTGCTGACATTTTTACTTTTTTTGTTATTAATCGAAATTTAACGATTTTTTTGCAAAAAAATGACATTTTTCACTTTCAGTTGTAAAATTTTGCAAAAAAAACGAGATCCATATATAAATTTTGCTCTAAATTTATTGTTCTACATGTCTTTGATAAAAAAAAAATGTTTGGGTAAAAAAAAAATGGTTTGGGTAAAAGTTATAGCGTTTACAAACTATGGTACAAAAATGTGAATTTCCGCTTTTTGAAGCAGCTCTGACTTTCTGAGCACCTGTCATGTTTCCTGAGGTTCTACAATGCCCAGACAGTACAAACACCCCACAAATGACCCCATTTCTGAAAGTACACACCCTAAGGTATTCGCTGATGGGCATAGTGAGTTCATAGAACTTTTTATTTTTTGTCACAAGTTAGCGGAAAATGATGATTTTTTTTTTTTTTTCTTACAAAGTCTCATATTCCACTAACTTGTGACAAAAAATAAAAAGTTCTATGAACTCACTATGCCCATCACAAAATACCTTGGGGTGTCTTCTTTCCAAAATGGGGTCACTTGTGGGGTAGTTATACTGCCCTGGCATTCTAGGGGCCCAAATGTGTGGTAAGGAGTTTGAAATCAAATTCTGTAAAAAATGACCGGTGAAATCCGAAAGGTGCTCTTTGGAATATGGGCCCCTTTGCCCACCTAGGCTGCAAAAAAGTGTCACATGTGGGGTATTTATACTGCCCTGGCATTCTAGGGTCCCTAAAGCGTGAGAAGAAGTCTGGAATATAAATGTCTAAAAATTTTTACGCATTTGGATTCCGTGAGGGGTATGGTGAGTTCATGTGAGATTTTATTTTTTGACACAAGTTAGTGGAATATGAGACTTTGTAAGAAAAAAAAAAAATAATTCCGCTAACTTGGGCCAAAAAAATGTCTGAATGGAGCCTTACAGAGGGTGATCAATGACAGGTGGGTGATCAATGACAGGGGGAGTGATCAATGACAGGGGGGTGATCAGGGAGTCTATATGGGGTGATAACCACAGTCATTGATCACGCCCCTGTAAGGCTTCATTCAGACGTCCGTATGCGTTTTGCAGATCCGATCCATCTATCAGTGGATCCGTAAAAATCATGCGGACATCTGAATGGAGCTTTACAGGGGGTTGATCAATGACAGGGGTGTAATCAATGACAGGGGGGTGATCAGGGAGTCTATATGGGGTGATAACCACAGTCATTGATCACGCCCCTGTAAGGCTTCATTCAGACGTCCGTATGCGTTTTGCGGATCCGATCCATCTATCAGTGGATCCGTAAAAATCATGCGGACATCTGAATGGAGCTTTACAGGGGGTTGATCAATGACAGGGGTGTAATCAATGACAGGGGGGTGATCAGGGAGTCTATATGGGGTGATAACCACAGTCATTGATCACGCCCCTGTAAGGCTTCATTCAGACGTCCGTATGCGTTTTGCGGATCCGATCCATCTATCAGTGGATCCGTAAAAATCATGCGGACATCTGAATGGAGCTTTACAGGGGGTTGATCAATGACAGGGGTGTAATCAATGACAGGGGGGTGATCAGGGAGTCTATATGGGGTGATAACCACAGTCATTGATCACGCCCCTGTAAGGCTTCATTCAGACGTCCGTATGCGTTTTGCGGATCCGATCCATCTATCAGTGGATCCGTAAAAATCATGCGGACATCTGAATGGAGCTTTACAGGGGGGTAATCAATGACAGGGGGGTGATCAGGGAGTCTATATGGGGTGATCACCACAGTCATTGATCACGCCCCTGTAAGGCTTCATTCAGACGTCCGGATGCGTTTTGCGGATCCGATCCATCTATCAGTGGATCCGTAAAAATCATGCGGACATCTGAATGGAGCTTTACAGGGGGTTGATCAATGACAGGGGTGTAATCAATGATAGGGGGGTGATCAGGGAGTCTATATGGGGTGATCAGGGGTGATCAGGGGCTAATAAGGGGTTAATAAGTGACGGGGGGGGGTGTAGTGTAGTGTAGTGGTGCTTGGTGCTAATTTACTGAGCTACCTGTGTCCTCTGGTGGTCGATCCAAACAAAGGGGACCACCAGAGGACCAGGTAGCAGGTATATTAGACGCTGTTATCAAAACAGCGTCTAATATACCTGTTAGGGGTTAAAAAAAACACATCTCCAGCCTGCCAGCGAACGATCGCCACTGGCAGGCTGGAGATCAACTCTCTTACCTTCCGATCCTGTGAGCGCGCGCGCCTGTGTGCGCGCGTTCACAGGAAGTCTCGGCTCGCGCGAGATGACGCGTATATGCGTGACTCTGCGCAGGGCTGCCACCTCCGGAACGCGAATCTGCGTTAGGCGGTCCGGAGGTGGTTAAGTGGGAACCTACTCTAACCATGGCGCAGAGCCGTGCGGCGACCACCACGCCTACACACCGCTCCAGCAGGCAATGGGATCCAGCAGCCGCACAGCAGCCCCACTGTACAGTGAGGCCACATGGGCCCCGGGTCCCATCACTTCACCAGCACGGCACAGAAGCAGAGACGGCCGCCGTCCAGCGCCGCATGTGAACTGGTGCAAAGAGCTCACCTGTTCACAGCCTCTCAGGAACTCCAACTGAGATGTGGTAGGAATTACCTTTTCGCGGTAAGTGGGCCTATGCTCTTTGATCAAACTGTATACTAATTGCCTCTTTATAGTGCACAGCAAATGATTGATAGCATCGCTGTATAGCCATGTTTTATCATAAGAAATGCTGATAATTGAAAACAGTTGTTATATCAGAAGCATAGGTATGTGCGATTTAGAGATTCTCTCTACATATCCATACAATTTATGCTATAAACTTCTTTTCCCCCCTCCCCTGAATCAGCACTCCTCCCCATGTGGCTCAGGTGCTTTTTAATTAGCAGAAGTCTGCAAAGGGTCTATAAATTCCTACCACATCTCAGTTGGAGTTCCTGAGAGGCTGTGAACAGGTGAGCTCTGTGCACCAGTTCACATGCGGCGCTGGATGGCGGCCGTCTCTGCTTCTGTGCCGTGCTGGTGGAGTGATGGGACCCGGGGCCCAGGTGGCCTCACTGTACAGTGGGGCTGCTGTGCGGCTGCTGGATCCCATTGCCTGCTGGAGCGGTGTGTAGGCGTGGTGGTCGCCGCACGGCTCTGCGCCATGGTTAGAGTAGGTTCCCACTTAAACAAGAGGCAACCTTGTCGCGGTAAGTGGGCCTATGCGCTTTGATCAAACTGTATACTAATTGTCTCTTTATAGTGCACAGCAAATGATTGATAGCATCGCTGTATAGCCATGTTTTATCATAAGAAATGCTGATAATTGAAAACAGTTGTATATCAGAAGCATAGGTATGAGGATGTGCGATTTAGAGATTCTCTCTACATATCCATACAATCTATGTTCTATAGCACCCGACCCGTGCCTGCAGTACCCTAGGAATACCCCACGTAAACGGAAGACCCCGTGTTATGTGTAGCTCACCCACAAGGTAACTTAGATTGCACTTAGTCTGTGGGGTGCTCTATAACTAGGGGGTGGGGGTATTAGTTATTGCAGCCTATGTCTATAGAATTAGAGCGCGGTATCACTGTTACTTTAGTTCCTTACCACATTAGCACGGCAGTTACGTTGCGGTCCTGCTGCGATATCGCAGCTTTACAGTGAGGAGGGAAGTATAGCGCTGTTGGGAATATCACATCTGGAAATAAGGTACTAAGTGCTATTAGGCCATGGCTTTACTTCAATAGCGATTATCCTGGTGACAGATTTCCTGTAAAGCTGACCTACAGCAGTGAAGATAAATGGCTGGGTTGTTATGGAAACCTGAAGTAAAACTGTATGTGGAGGCTGGAGGACTTGCGAGCTTCTATTGGCTGATAAGGGTCATGTGACCAAGCTTCTATTGGCTAATGCATTATTGGGGAATATCTCAGGAACGGTACATCCTAGAGAGCCGAGACCTGGTTTAAAACCTTTCCGGACACCTGATGCACCTGTGTGCCAAATTTCGTGATAGTAAATGCGACGGTACAGATTCCTTTAGCGAACATACACACACACACACACATACACTCAGCTTTATATATTAGATTTAGCTTTAGCTTTTTCTTTCACATGTATGATTTATTGGACCAATTTCCTTTTCACCATAGAAAGTAACATTTTAATTTAATGTTTGGCTTTTTTCATAGTGATAGCATGTTTGTTGATGCCACACTTGATATCACATTTATTATTTGCTGTCTAGATGTTCTGTAAATTTATGTATTCTGGTGGATAAAATGCTATCGCAAGGACTGGAGGCTTGTCCATGCAAGTGGGATTCATACATAAACCACTGAGATCATATCACATGTCTATAGACACTGTCTAGCTGCTAGGGGCAGCCGTTGTAAATTACAGACAGTTTTAGTACCTAATCCCTCAGGCATCATCGATACAGCAGAGCTGTGTGTCTGGAGCCTGTAAGAAAGCAACCTACAGCTCGGTGGAGATGATATAACCAAGAAAAAACGTAGGTGAAAATATCTCAGCTTTATGGCAAATGATGGAACATGATTTCTTCCGTCAGATACATTCGGAGAACAAAAACACCCTCTTTATACCACGCTAGGAAATTAGAAATTGGATGCTTATTAAGCATATGTAAGGCTGTACAGACTGTTATGTGTATCACAGGTTTGTTGTGAGAAGCCATAATGAGTTTGTGTGAACACGTACATACAGTAAATACATCTTTCAGAAGCCAGAGCAAAAGCATTTCATTGAGCTTTATTGCCCAAGTACACACATTGTATAAATTCCTGCAGTGGCAATTAAAACTATTGTTAGCCCTCAGCAACACTAAATCCATGAGTCTCAACGTTATTTCGTTTTTCATCTTCTTTGCCCACTAGGAAATTATCTTTTGATAGTAACTGTAGACTACATAAGATAGTACACAATAAGCCTCATATACCAAGTGAGTATAATAAAACAGCAGTGCAATACTCCATTGGAGAATACAGAAATCACTTTGTAAGGCCTCTTTCACACTACAGTATTTTGCGTTCAGTATACTGGACGTTTTTTGAGTTCAGTATACGGAACAGATACTGAACCATTCATTTCAATGGTTCAGCAAAAAATACTGAAGTGTCTCCGTGTGCATTCCGTTTCAGTATTTCAGTATTTCCGTGCCGTGGAAAGATAGAACATGTCCTATGTTTGTCCGCAAATCACGGTCCGTGGCTCCATTAAAGTCAATGGGTCCGCAAAAAAACGGAATGCATACGGAAGGCATCCGTATGTCATCCGTATGTCATCCGTTTTTTGCGGATCCGTCATTAACAAATGCTAGGCCCAGCCCACTGTGGCCATGTGTTTCTTGTTGCCAAACTTTGGCTGAGCACAAATACAGGTGGCTTCCGTTTTTGATCCGTGAAAAACGGACCGTATACGGGAACCATACGGAAACCATACTGAAAGGTTTTTGCGGACATACTGAACGGAAACGGAGACACAACGGAACCCAAAAACGGAACAACGGATCCGTGAAAAACGGAACGCAAAACACTGAAATGGACATACTGTAGTGTGAAAGAGGCCTCAGGGTCATAATCATGCAACTCGAATTGAAAGGATGAGATCTTGAATTCTTACAGAACTAATAGTATCTAGGGCTACAGTCCAAAATTCTGTTACCAAGGTCAGTTTTAGGCATTTAATATACTCCGTATAAGTATATATTCTCTACAGTGATGATTTTCTGCACATAGCAGTAGGATCAACATCTATTTTAAAGTCAAGAACTAGAACTAATGTTGATATTATTTCAAAGAATAACAATAATTTCTAGGGAAACTGCTGTATTTGTTTCACTTTCTGTCTCTTATATCGCATACTATTACCAGGGTATTGCTGCTGACAACATAAAAAATATGAAAATGATGAATATAACAGCTTTTGTAACTGCCAGCAATGAAGAAATAAATAAACAGGAGAGACTCTTCACAGCATGCAGCATTTTCATTTGTCTGGCACCTGACCGAATTCTGATGTCTTTATATCCTGTAGCATGTTAGGCTGTGTTTGGATCTGTATCACAGTTTCCATCAGGGACCTCCATTGCATAGTCTGTTAAAAATACAGCACAGAATAGCACAGCATGCTGCACTATTTTCTCTGGTAAAATGCCAAGTTTGCTAACAGGAATCCAGGTGATCTCATTATAGTTAATGGGGTCTGTTGAGTGTTGGTTTATTACTGTCATTTAAAGGCTCAAGCACTTCTATTATTTTCGTTGTTCTTTTATATTTTTTGGAGAAAATATTGATTAGTTTATAAACTAGTTTATATTTAAAAGAATTGTGTCAGCTGTTTTAACCATGTAAAACCACTGAGAGCAATTTGTAGGGACTGGAGAAAGAAGTACAAACATACCTTTCTTGAAGCATTTATTATCAGGAATAGTGTGAATATGGTATTTTATGCTGCCAAATACTGCCTAACAAGAGATGAAAAACAATAGATAATACTGCCAGAGTGAAAACTATAGATATGAGGTCTCAGAAGGGGAATACAGAGGGAGCTAAAACTTAGCTTTTACTTCTACTTAATAAAATATAATAGGAACACCAATTTAGGTAAATAATACTCACAGACATAAGAATTCCCCAGTGAAAGGAATTTGCTAAAAAATTTAATAAAACTGAACTTCCTTACCAGTTCAGACGTACCCCAGGCACGACAGGCCAAACTAGATCTGGGTTCAGCAAAGTTTGTCGAATATCACAATGGTGTGACCCATGCAGCTCGTGCTTTGCATTTAGATGCCTGGTCATGCAGGTGGTGCTCAGGTTTAGAACATTTATGCCTTGCTTCAGTCTCTGATTGCACAGCATGCAAACCACTTGCGTCTTGTCATGAGCATAGTGTCTGAAGAACTGGGAGCTCCTTGGAGCTGGCTTTGGTGTGCTCAGTCCCTGGGTGCGGTGGGCAGTAGCAGGCATACTGGCTAGGGGACGGCCACTCTGCTTTTGCACCCTGACCCCTCTTTTGCTGTGCGGCTGGTGCGGTGTGACCACCACCTCTTCCCCCGAACTGCACACGTCACTCGCATGACCTTAATTCCATGTGGGGTCTAGGACCTCATCATCCTCCACATCATCTTCCACCCACTCTACACCCCTTCCCTCCTTGCCGGTCTGCACACGGCAGAAAGCCGCAGCAGTTGGCACCTGTGTTTCGTCATCATCATCAGAGACCTGCTGCGGTGGTCCTCCCGTGTCCACATGTTGAAACATAAGTGGTTGGACATCAGTGCACTCAGTTCCTCGCCAGTCTGTGTGCTGGATCCCGCGTGTGGCTGTACTGCCACACGCGGGATCCAGCACACAGACTGGCGAGGAACTGGAACCAGTCTGTATCGTGGGAACAGGTCCACTGACCGGTTACTCCTGACGAGCTAAGTAATATTCCTTCCACCCCCATTTGTGATTGCGGCTAATGTTATACTGCCACACTATGGGAGTTGTGTGAAGGAGAAATTATATATATCAGCTGTTGTTATTAACCATTGCTGAGCACAGTTTTTTTAAATCTGGTGACCTGCCCCAACCTGAGGACAGGCCACTGTTACTGCTGCTGACATCAATTTCTGTGGGACCCTGACGAACTGTAACACAACAGAGAAACGCGTCGGGCCACTCTATGGTTACTGATTCTTTCAGCAGGAATCATTGTATATGTGTTGGGTGATCACCCCGCGACACCCAAACACACTATTTCTCTCAGGACACTGATCCTCACAGGTCTAGTGTTTTATTCACAGTCGCTCCCAGGGACCTGGGAGCGTATCTGTGGGTGGTGTACTTCAACTGCTTCTAGGAAATTTCTCCCCCCCCCCCTTTCCCTCCCCTTCAGGACGAAGCTGGGCAGTCAGAGCACTGCTTAGGGATATACTAGTTTTTTTTTTAGGAGGTTGCGGTGGTTAGGAATAGGGCCCTTTTACCAGGGTAACAATAGGGACTGAGACCCAGCATCCCCCTTCCCTCTTTCCCTCCCCCTCCCTAGAAGTTTTGTATATTCACTGCGAGTGGGGTGGATGCCCACCCCTCTCTTCTCTCTGCACCTCATTTAAGGGCAATTATTTTACTATAAATATTATTAAAAGTTAATTATTAAAGGTGACCATTATTCCATAAACAATTAAATAATAAACATATTGCATTGTCTACTTACCACCAGGACAATAAGATGATCTGGTCTCTGGCTGCAGTCTGGCTCTTGGTCTGGCTCTGGGGACTCCCTTGTCACTCTCTTCTCCCCCCTCCCTTCCTTGTCACTCTCTTCTCCCCCCCTCCCTCCCTTGTCACTCTCTTCTCCTCCCTCCCTTGTCACTCTCTTCTCCCCCCCTCCCTTGTCACTCTCATCTCCCCCCCTCCCTCTCTTGTCACTCTCTTCTCCCCCCCTCCCTCCCTTTTCACTCTCTTTCCCCCTCCCTCCCTTGTCACTCTCTTCTCCCCCCTCCCTTGTCACTCTCTTCTCCCCCCCCTCCCTTGTCACTCAAATTTCCCCCCTCTCTTGTCACTCTCATTTCCCCCCCTCCCTTGTCACTCTCATTCCCCCTCTCTCTTGTCACTCTCATTCCCCCCTCCCTTGTCACTCTCATTTCCCCCCTCCCTTGTCACTCTCATTTACCCCCCCACCCTTGTCACTCTCATTCCTTCCCCCCCTCCCTTGTCACTCTCATTCCCCCCCCCCACTCCCTTGTCACTCTCATATCCTCCCCCCCTCCCTTGTCACTCTCATTCCCCCCCACCTCTAGTGTAGCGTGGCCGAGATCTGTTCGGGCCGCAGTACAGGAGCATTTGTTTCCTGTACGCAGCCAGACTGAAAGGAAGTGCACACTAAGTGAGCACTTCCTGTCAGTCCAGCCGGGTACAGGAAACAAAAGCTCCTGTACCGCGGACCGAACAGAGCTCAGCCACGCTAAATTAGAGGCGCTTCCCTCCTGTCAGTCCCTCTCTTCAGGCTGCGCCCGGGCGGTGCACAATCATAGACGCGCCAGCCCGGCAGTGCGGCAGCTGCCCGGTGCGGAGTAGGGCCCGCCGCCGTACTTTAAAAAAAAAAGCGGCAGAACCGGCGTCACTTAACCAACGTTTTTTTTTTAAACCGCACGAAATTCTAAACTGCTAAATTGCGCCTTAGGCGGCTGCCTAGGTCGCCTTACAGGTGGCTCCGGCCCTGCACGTATGCAGTGCAGGTGTACCTCAAACCAAAAATGGGAATATGTCACTCACCAAACTAATAGACAGATTAATTATATTAATTTCCCTGTCTCATGTGCACTGCAGGTGTACCTCATACCAAAAATGGGTATATGTCACCCACCGAATTAACAGTCAGATTAACTATATTAATTTCCCTGTCATGTATAAAGTGCACATGTATTTTACACCAAAAATGGGAATATGTCACCCACCGAACTAAGAGACGGATTAACTATATTAATTTCCCTGTCACGTATGGAGTGCACGTGTATCTCACACCAAAAATGGGTATATGTGACCGGACGAACTAAAAGTCAGATTAACTATGTTAATTTCCCTGTCACATATAAAGTGTATGTGTATCTCACACCAAAAATGGGTATATGTCACCCATCGAACTAACAGACAGATTAACTATTATATTTGTGTGTCAGGGGTACAAAAATGGTGCGTTGCACCCACAAAAAATCACTTTAGGTTACCCACAGAATTAACAGCCAGATTTATTATTATATTTGTATGTCAGGGGTGCAAAGTTGGTGTATTGCACCCACAAAAAATCATTATAGGTCACCCACAAAACAAATAGCCAGATTCCTAACACTCTCCCTTGCTTCAGCTGCCTGCACCTGTCCCTGCACTACTCAGAGCTGATGGGCGGTGCTACACGTGATCCAGCTTGTAAAGAGGCTGGGTCACATGATGCGCCGGCCAGTCACAGCCATGCCATTACTAGGCATGGCTGTGTTGGCATCTATGTACCCACAGCTTAAAAGCTTGTTGATTGGCTGCCATAGAGCCTTTTAAAAGTTTTATTGAATGCCTGAACACCGACCTCAAACCCAAACTTTTCCGGCAAAGTTCGGGTTTGGGTCTGGGTACCCGAACTTGCAAAGTTCGGTATTGACCCGAACTTTACAGTTTGGGTTCGCTCAACACTATTCGACTGTCGTGAGCACGCGTTGGAACTCTATGTTCCACATGTTGTCCAGGCTTTTTGAGCAGCAGAGGGCAGTAGTGGAATACCAGCTGCAACATGTTCGTCGCCTTTCCAGTCAGCTTCCGCTCTTCACCAGTGACGAGTGGGCATTGATTTCTGACCTCTGTGAGGTTTTATGCAACTTTGAGGAATCAACACTAGTGTAGAGCGCGAATATTCGAATCTCAAATTTCAATCGCGAATATCGCCACTTCAAGAATTTGCGAATATTTAGAATATAGTGCTATATATTCGTATTCACGAATATTCTAATTGTGAATTTATTGCAAATTTATTGCAAATTTATTGCGAACATCAGCACATAGCAACATCCCTTGCAACCCATTGGAAAGTTGCCTATAGGAGTAGTGTTGATCGCAAATTTTCGTATCGCAAATTTTATTGCAAATTTTCCGACTGCCGATTTTCGCAATCAAGAAAATAATTACTGGAGATCAAATATTCGCGAAATATCGCGAATTCGAATATTGCCCCTGCCGCTCATCACTGATCAACACAGATGGTGAGCGGCGATAACGCTATTATCAGCGTAACCATCCCACTTCTGTGTCAACTTAAACGCTCACTGCTTACAATTAATGCCTCTTTGCATGTGGAAGACGTGGAAATGGGGGAGTACAGTACACAGGGTGATAGCCAGACCACCCTCCGTTCATCTTCTCAGCGCAAATTGGATGTTGAGGAGAAGGAGGAGCAGGAGACGGTTGCCTCTGCTACAGAGGGTAGTACCCATGGAAGTTTTTTATTCCATCTGTTCAGCGTGGATGGGTAGAAGAGGAGGAAAAGTATGAGGAGATTTAGAGTCATCCTCCTGTTGAGGACAGCAAAGTCTTGTCTGTTGGGACTGCTGACTTTATGTTAGGCTGCCTTTCCCGTGACCCTCGCATTGTACGCATTTTTACCAACATGGATTACTGGTTATTAACCCTTCTCGACCCCCGCTACAAAGAGAACTTCTAATCTCTCATTCCTGTGGTGGAGAGGACAAGCAAAATGGTGCAATACCAGAAGGTCCTTGTGGAAAAATTGCTCCAAAAATTTCCAGCTGACAACACTGGTTGCACAGTACGTAGTTCCTTGGCCAACCGAGGAAGGGAGATGAGGGGAACACACAGCAGTTCCAACAGAGGCAGGGCAACACTGTCCAAGGCCTAGGACAGTTTTATGACACCCCGCCAGTACCCTCAACCTGATGCGCGGCCTAGTGTCACAAGGAGGGAAAAGTTTTGGAAGATGGTGAAGGAGTACGTAGCAGACCGTGTCAGCGTCCTCAGTGATCCCTTTGAGACTTACAACTATTGGGTGTCCAAGCTGGACACGTGGCACGAACTGGCGCTCTACGCCTTGGAGCTGCTGGCCTACCCCTCCACCAGCGTTTTAGTGCTGCTGGAGGCATAATAACTGATAAGCGAATCCGCCTGTCAACTGAAAATGCTGACCGTTTGACTCTTATAAAAATGAACGAGGCCTGGATTGCCCCTGACTTCTCTACTCCACCAGAGGAAAGCGGCTGAACATAAAGGCACTCTAAATGTGGCTTTTATGGTGCATTGAATACACAGTATTCCCATGTACCCCATCCATTACTAAAAAGGGTATATGGTATTATCTCCCTTTTCTCGTCCTCCTCCTCCATCATATCAACATGCTTATTAGTCTTCCCTCGCTCCTAATGTTTTAGAGGGTCAGCTCAGCAGCAGACTCTCACCCATAATGTTTTAGAGGGTCACCAGCAGGCCCTCGCCCATAATGTTTTTGAGGGTCACCAGCAGGCCCTCAACCATAATGTTTTTGAGGGTCACCAGCAGGCCCTTGTTCTTAATGTTTTAGAGGGTCACCAGCAGGCCCTCGCCCCTAATGTCTTTGAGGGTCAGCTCAGCAGCAGGCCCTCACCCCTAATGTTTTAAAAGGTCAGATAAGCAGCAGGCACTCGCCCATAATGTTTTAGAGGGTCAGCCTAAGCAGCAGACCCTCACCCCTAATGTTTGAGATTAGGCATGCGCAACCTGCGGCCCTCCAGCTGTTGTAAAACTACAATTCCCACAATGCCCTGCTGTAGGCTGATAGCTGTAGGCTGTTCGGGAATGCTGGGAGTTGTAGTTTTTCAACAGCTGGAGGGCCACAGGTTGAGCATGCCTGTTTCATAGCGTCAACTCAGCAACAGGCCCTATCCCCTAATGTTTTAGATGGTCAGATCAGCAGCAGGCACTCGCCCCTAATGTTTTAGAGGGTCAGCTCAGCAGCAGGCCCTCGTCCCTAATGCTTTAGAAGGTCAGATCAGTAGCAGACCCTCAACCCTAATGTTTTAGAGGGTCAGCTTAGCAGCAGACCCTCACCCCTATTGTTTTAGATGGTCATATCAGCAGCAGACCCTCACCCCTAATGTTTTAGATGGTCAGATCAGCAACAGGCCATCGCCCCTAATGTCACTAGATGGTCCGATCAGCAGGCCCTAGCTCCAATATTTTTTGAGGGTCACCAGCAGGCCACCAATCATAATTTTTCAAGGGTGTGTATGATGCCCTCCTTTTTGTGTAATAAAGGGTGTATTGGAGTGCCGGTTCCTTGTAATTTTTGGAAGCCCTTTAACTTAGTGCATAGGCTTTATGAGTGTAGGAGTCCCACTACCTGAACAATTGTACCACAATGTGAATGAGGCCCTCCATTATGTGATATACTTGTTTTATCAGAGTGCCTCTTCCTTGTAATTTTAATACAAGTAAATATACAGTAAAGAATGTGTCCTAACAATTTTTCCTCTAAAATCGATTTTATCTTTGGTTTTGTGCGTATTATTGTCAGTCTGTAAAAGTGGCGTACTACTCGAACAACATCGTTCCCAGCAGCGACCTGGGAGTCCAAGATGCATCCAGACATCCTCCCCATGCTGTTCCCGAACCATTTCAGTGGTGTTTCCATCAGTTTCTGACCTTTTCCTGTGAACCAGACACCCTCCCCTCTTCAGAGCAGGGGGTGCCTGGTTTAATATTCGGGTTCTCCTATTGACTTCCATTGTGCTTAGGTGCTCGGTAGAACACCCGAGCATCTCAAGGTCTTCTACTCGAGCACCCGAGCACTTTGGTGCTCGACCAACACTATTTGTAATGCAAAAAAATGCACAGATGCAAAAAACACCACTAAAACACAGAAGTGCAGAAAAACGTATATGTAAACCCAAACCAAACAGTAGTAGGATACAAAGGTGTTATATGGCTTTCCAAAGGTAGTTCCACATTCACAAAAATGATAAACCCAGTTGGTTGCATTCTCTTTCCTTTTAGTAGTAAATGCCTGCACAAGAATTGTTAGCAAAAAACAGGGTTAGAAATTGGCCCACGGATCATGAAAAGGTTGTGGAGGGGAAGACAAATATCATGCCTTTCTGTTGCAAACAACATACGTATGGCAGCACACTGTTATATATGCAAAAAATAGAACTAGGGATTAGAGATTTTTTGGGATTACAGTGGTACTATACCTACCGTCCATGAAAAATGGTAGCTCTTTGCGCACATCTTTTATTAAACGTGTCTCCGGCCCATCTACCAACATCAATATGGCTTCTGCAGATGGGTACCTAACACTAACAGAACTGTCTTTCCTGGGCCTAACTTTTGCCTACAATGTTCAGGGCTGTGTAGGAACTGCCTGTCCTGATTGACAAGACCCAGTGCCATATTGATGTAGCCACCATCATTTTAACTGGCCTACCACATTAACACAACAAAAACAAATTACAGTAATACAACAAATCATGTTAAAGACACCATTCTTGTGCAGCTGGTGTCGAAATAATGCTAGTTTCATCTGTAGTAGGGTGTCCATTTTGATGTTGTTGCATCTCTATCCTTTCCACACCATTGGAGATTGAAAAAATAGTAAAACAAAGTCCCTAATTTTTTTAAAACCAATGGAATCAGCGTATATCAGTTATGAAGACAGTAATAAGGCCAGGGACACACGGTGTGGTGTCCTCTTGTGCACAAAACTCAGCTTGGTTGCAGTGACCAATTGATGCACGATTTTGAAGTCCCTGGCTGTAATACTTCAGTTTTACCTGTAAAATTGTGCAGCCATTGTCCGTAATTGTTAAAAATTGACTTTTCCAATTATATCATTAAGAAGTCAAAATCATTAACAATAAATGCTGTTGCATTGTTTAGCTTCATGCAATGCGTTAAGTTAAAATCTTTACAATGTACCCAGTGACCTTCCCAGAATTTTGTCTCTGTCACCTATTGAACTAATCAAAGTGAACCGGAGAGGGGAGACAATTGACTGCTGTCGGAGCGCAGCGCTGAGCCGTTGTGTAGGGTTTTATAAGATTGAAAAGAATTACTGGCCCTGTGGGAAACAGTGTAAGATGAACTGTGCTGTATCTACAGCTCTAACACAGTGACAATTACAGAAATGCACATCCTCTGGATATGTGGACTGCACTGACTTCTAAAAAATATCAGCAAAGGACTCTTTAAAAGGTTAGAGCTCCACTGGGAAGACTGTCACTTTGGTTGAGATCTTTTGTTCTAAGTGGAACAGTATTTCAAATGTGATGCCACTATTAGCTTAGGGAAAAAATCTTGCAGTGTAATACTGAAATGTGTCAGATAAGGATGACAGATAAATCAAGGCCAGTTTTGAGCGAGATGATGATGAAATTGGGTCCTGGGCTTCATTTGTTCCAATGTCAATGGGGAAACACCACAAAAGACCCAGTTATAATACATGCTTTGTTTTTAACAAGCCATAGAAATCTAAGACTTAAAAATAGTCACTGTCACATACTGTATGTTGTGTGTGATCGGAAGTACAGTAGTATGAATTCCAATAACTACTATCAGGGCTGGATAATAGGAGCACACACGGGGCATGGGCCCCTGGGTCTCTACCACACTGGCGAACCTAGGACATCTACACCAATTTGCCATCCAAGCCAATAATAATCATAACCAGATGGGGAGAACCATTTGTCTGGTGGACACAAGAGGTGGAATATAGGCTCCCATTCAATTTATGTTACCCAAGGTCCTCCATGAATCTTAATCCAGCCCTGACTGCTATGCAAATCATAAAATGTTACAACGTTGTGAAAAACTGCATTGGAAAAAGAATTTGTTTTTCATTCCATTTTTTGTAAATATAAATCATCCTATCCACTACACCTGTGGAATTTGGATTTAAAAAGTACTGCAAATGTATGATTTACCAACAGTAATCCCGACGTCCCCTGTTATATTGGAGTGGTAGTCCGCAGGTTGATCTGCCACTCCATTCACTTCTATGGGACTGACTTAGACAGTGCTATGTTATCCATGGTTCCTACATTTACCACCCGTCTGTTTGTAGGATAGCACCTTTAACTAAAACACATTTTTTTATTGTTCCAGTGCATCTAAAATACAAATACTGTGGCAAATATGCAAATACTCTCAGTACAAAATATATACATACGGAAAATATGTAAAGGAAGTCTAGGCGCATAATTGTAAGATATCTATTTTCAAAGCTGCTTCAATTTCATTTTGGATTTTTTAGTACAGTTAAATTGGTTTCAAATGTGGACATGCCCTGTAAGTTAGAATGCATGTTTTCTACTTTTTAGATAAAAAATATTGTCTTGAAGCAAGTTATGATGTCTCCAGTAACCAATAAAATTGTGCTAGTGAAATCCAATCTGTCATATCTGTTTCTCCAAACATCAGACTTGAAAGGATAGTCTAAGGACCCCCATAAACATGAGCTGTATCATCTATTGGCAGTTTAAAGACTATAGATACCTTCAGGGCTGGGACAAGGTCCACCACCAACAGAGGCTGAGCTGCCCAAGTGCGCCCCCCCACCCCCCGCCGCCACCATTTAGATATGTATGTTTGTTATTAATTTAGCCTTTTCATTTCAAACATTGAAATACATTCATTAATATCCCATATGTCACTTATGAGCAGTGCTCTAAATGTATTTAAACTGGAACGTTTCTTCTAAAAATCTGTTATGTCTCTTAGAACAGATGCAATCCACTGAATGTACCTTACTTGCCACCGGCAATGCAATAGTTAAGTCGATTGTAATGCTAGACTGCCACATCACACAAGATCGCTATCATTAACTAAGGTCTAGACTGATTTGCTTTCAAGTCTCTAGGGAAGAAGGATGATTACATGGGCGTTGAGGTCTGACACAGTCCCCCATTCAGATTGAAAGCCTCTGCAAATCTTCTGTATGAAGAATGGTTTATACCTGCCCACACAATATTTCAAACCACATTAACTGCGCTGATTCAATAGAGATTTTCAATGACAAAGCCTTGTCGGGGCTACAAAGCTCTCCCATTCTGACATTACACTGAGGATTTCAATGGCTCACATTGGATTCTCTGCATGCCGTGTTGTGTTTCATTGTTGTCATTATTACGCCACTTATCAAATGTACAACACTTCTCAGTTTTAAGAGATGCAGAGGTGAAGGAAGATCATGTATCCGAGCTTCAGAAAATGCTTGGATTGCACATTAAAGAGAGTGCTACCACTTTACCGGCTTGGATGGGCTGAGAGGACTCTATTCAAACATTTGATGTCATAGTGGAAAGATAATGTCTGCCTCGTTCTATCATTCCAGCAGAACATGCATTTCTTTTTATTCCATTTAACTCTCACAAGGCACGGTTAAGTTTCTCTTATATGGATTTTTGTGTAGACTTTTAAATGAATAACTGTCCAAACTCTTAAACGGGGTTGCCATTATCAACTGATTTTAAGTGCCTTCAAAGGAGCATGTATGCCTATATATATAACAGAATAGCAGAGATTTCTCAAACTGTCTAAAAGAAAATACCGTATGTCTTTGTTGTCCATGTTGTGCTCTTAAAAAAATGAAGCATTGGGTAACATTCGGGTTGCGATTACAGCAACTTGCATGTCATGAGACCCCATTCACTTACATTACTTGTGATGCAGGCAGTGTGCTACACAGTAATCTTTGGTTGGACAAAGTTGCCATGGACCCCCAGCAACAGTCTCATTACATTAAAGCCTGTATTACACAAGCCAATTGAGAAATCAATCCTTGCAGCATGGGGAGGCGTGATTGCTATGCCTTTGCTCGTCCCCAGGATGTCTAGTGGTTTGCTGTAGTTACCCAGTGGTTACCTCTAGGTTTACTTTCAGTCCCTAGCTCATTGCAGTCAATAAATGGTTGATATATGTGCTCCATCTTATTGCACTAAGGAAATCTGGGAAAGCTTAGAAGATTATCAATGCTTTATTAATGTTTAAATGTCCAATCATGTGGTGGAAGCAGTTGTATCCTTAGTCATTAGTTCACTTAACTATACCTTGTCCTGGTCCTGCGTACCTGTAGGAGTTACAGTAAGAATCTAAGGCAACTTTCACACTTGCGTTGTTAATTCCAGTATTGAGATCCGGCAGAGGATCTTAATGTCGTAATTAAATGGATGTGTTTTGATTTTGCACATTCGGATGCATCCGTTAGGATGCAGTTGTGTGAAATTAAAACGGAAAAAAACAGATCCATCACTAAACACATTGAAAGTCAATGGGTGACGGATCAGGTTTATTAGGCTCCATGAAAAACTGATCCATCACCATTGACTTACATTGTTTTCAGTGGCAGATTTTTTTCCGTTTTTATGACCAGACACAAAACCGCAGCTGGTAGCGGTTTTGTGTCCAGTCACAAAACGGAATGCTGCCCGAACGGAAGACACCCTGATGCATCCTGAACAGATCTCTTTCCATTCAGAATACATGAGGACTAAACCGAAAAGTTTTTGTCCAGTATCCAGATCGACAACGCAAGTGTGAAAGTAGCCTAACATTAAAAGCCTGTATTACACAAGCCAATTGAGAAATCAATCCTTGTAGCATGGGGAGGAGTGATTGCTATGCCTTTGCTCGTCCCCATGATGTCTAGTGGTTTGCTGGTAGCAGATCTTAATTAGACAGCACTATCTGCCGCCAGCAAGATTTTTAAGCAGCTGCTGTATTACATTGCAAGATGATTGCTAACAAGAATTCATCTGCCAAAGAATCAGCTGTTGTAATACAGCCTTAGGTTAGTAGACAGTATTAATATCGGAATTGTAGCTGAATATGCTAGACTACAGAGGACATTATTAGCCACAATGTGATAGATTAGATTGTCAACATGACTTCAGAACTCGACTTCACAGTATAGCAGTATATCTTCCCCAGATGCTAACAGTATGTACCAGTACTCAAATAGTGCCAAGACTTACAAAATGATGATGGTTAAAGGATAATTGTACAAATGGATGAAAGAGATGCCAGTCAGGTAATGAAACAGACAGATGATGAAGAAGATGGTTAGGTAATGAAGCAGACAAATAGGAACAAATAGATAGCTGAACTTAACTAATGAACTTTCAATCTTTACCTGAAAACTGGTCTTAATGCCATACCACTGACCTTCAATGTGTAACAACTGGGCTTCACCTACATATAGCACCTTTCCCAAATATTACAGTATCTCCTGGTACTCAGGCACCCTGCTTTGCAACATAACCCAGCTCAGGACACAGACAATAACATAATCACAGGGAAATAATAAATAACTTTAATGCTGACATGAAGGAAAGACCAGAGGACCACAAGTCCCAGGATACACTGATACAACACAGTAAACTAGAACAAGAATCTAAGAAAAAATGAAAACACATGATGCACATGCACACAGATTATACATTACCTGCAGCAAAAAGAGAAGCAAAAGGCTTGGGCTTTTAAAGGCTAAGCAATCAAAATCTCCTCCCTAAATTAACCAGGCCAAGCTAGGTGATAACTGACACAGAGTTGCATAGTAACAAGCTAGTAAACAGGCAAGCATGAGACAGCAAGGAAATCCTTGTTGCTCGTAACACAAAAGCTGTAAACATCTCCTTATTGAATACCCTACTCTGTAATACTGATCCTAGCACTAAAACTAGAAGGCACTAGGACCCAAAGACAAAAAAGTGAACTGTGCAGAGCTGAACTGAAATTAAGCAAACAGACTCAAACAACAAGAGCACACACATACTCAAAACCATAAAATACAGAAACAAGATCTGGACTAGATCAATCACAAGAGCCAAACTACAGACTAGGAGCAACTACATAAGGAGTAGATACATGGATTTGCTAGATACAAATGCACAGAGCTTACGCTATCACCAGCAAGATCATGGCAGAGACCAAAAACATTTAAAGAATGGCTATCCAATTGGGAATTCCTTCCCAAACTAGGATGGCATGCACCAGTGATCAGGTGTACCACAGTTATTGATCAGCTTTGAGAAAGTTGTATAACCATTACCCCATACCTACTAATAGACAGGGGAAAAAATCCAGCAGGAGTATAACTGCTGATTGTAACAGATATGGAAACTTCTTGTTTTACATTTTTTATATATTTTTTATATAATTGCAGTACACTCTTTCTTGATAAAAAAATTACACTCTTTCTTGATAAAAAAAACAAAACATAAAAATATTTGTCTAATTTTGGACAATGCCTTTAACTTGCTGTTAGTCCATGAAATCTGACAATGCTGAGACATTTTAGCAGAATATTAAGTTCCAGAACACAGCAACACTAAGATGGATTGCTTGTGTAGTTACAAAAAGCATCGGTCCTCAAAGATAATTACTTACTTTTTATTTCCCAGTGACACCATTAGCTAGTGTTAACAATGCTGCTAAATTCCAGAACTTATTCTGCAGCTCCAGATGTAATTATCTCTGAGATATGCAGCAGCCACTTTTAAAATTCAAGCAATGATTTTTGAAGAGGTCACAGTACCACCATGATTGGCAGTGAAGTGTCACAGAAGGTTCCATTAATTAAAGCATTGTGATAATAATTAGAGATGAGCGAATCGAAGCTGACGAAATGGAATTCGATCTGAATTTCAGGAAAAATTCAATGCGTACTGATTTCGAATTTCCTGACGCTTCGTGGTAACGAATAGTATTTTTTCCTAAAATGGCTGCTGCACATGCAAGGACATGGAGCAAGGAACTCTGGGAACGAGGGATCACCCACAATGCTATGCATGCAGCCAATCAGCAACCAGCCAGCCCTGTGATGTCACAGCCCTATAAATAGCCTCAGCCATCTTGGATTCTGCCATTTTCCAGTGTACTTAGTGCAGGGAGAGACGTCAGCAGGCGCTAGGGACAGTGGTATAAAAAAACTTCATTGTGCTAAAAAAAAAACAGTTTACAAGTGCAAGGAAAGATTATTCAAGGTGTAGGGAAAGGATAGGGAGGAATCATTCCACAGCATTTCTGTTGAACAGGGATCAGTAGGGGAGGTTACAGCCTGAGTAATAGGAACAATCCTATTACACCTTGCTGCACTGACTGGGCACCCAAATTGCCATTATACAGCTCTGTAATTCCAGCAAATCGTTCTTGTTATTGGGGTGTTACAGCCACTAACAGGATTTATTACAAGGAAATATTTCTGTGTCTTATTTGCCCTTGTGCGGTGCAGTTATATGTTCTAAAGCCCTTTTGCTGTGTATTAGTGGCAAAAGTAAAATATATTTGCCGTTCAGCGTTGCAGTTATATGTTCTAAAGCCCTTTTTTGTGTGTATTATAGGGGAAAAAAAGGGCTTATTAGCTGTTGTGTGGTGAAGTGAGAAAATTACGGAATGTTTTGAGGTGTTTTCATTTCTTTTTTATTTATTTATTTGATCTAACAGTATGTCAGACAGAGAAGTGCCAGGCCCTGCACAGGGGAGTGGCAGAGGCCTAAATGTTTCTGGCGCAGGCAGAGTAAGGGGCCGTGGCAGCAGGGGTCACTTCCAGAGGCCTGAGCTCTTAGTGTCAGCTAGTGGTCGTGTCTTAGGCTCCATTCATACATCCGTGGTGTGTTGCGGACCCGCAAATTGCGGATCCGCAACACACCCGCTCGGCACCCCTATAGAAATGCCTATTCTTGTCCGCAAGCTGCGGACAAGAATAGGACATGTTCTATCTTTTACGGAGCTGCGGACCTGAAGATCGGGGCCGCGCTCCGCAAATGCGGATGCTGACAGCACACTGTGTGCTGTCCGCCTCCATTCCGTCCCCATAGAAAATGAATGGGTCCGCACCCGTTCCGCAAAATTGCGGAACGAATGCGGACCCATTTGCGAACGTGTGAATGGAGCCTTAAAGAGCAGTTCTATAATGGTTGACTCAATCTTTTGGATCCACTCCTGTTTTTTTGGGCATTAGAAATACTGATGGATTACTGAACAAATGCTGAACGAGTGAAGGCGGATGCTCAACAGACAGGATCCTTTCTTTGGAGGTTATTGTTCTGACGGATCAGAGGAAGGGAAAAATAATCAGTGACGTCAACACACACTTACTGCTGATACCCTCTCCACTCTGTCGGGGGGCTCTACTTGTATAAGCGTTTAATAGAACAGGCTCTGTAGACATCTATGAGGAATCGGCTGACGACGGTGTAAAAGGAGTGCGCTTCTTCTTGACGCTAACATTGACCTGTAAGGCTGAGTTCACACTTGAGTTATTTGGTCAGTTTTGGCCCCATAACTGCCCAAATAAGTGAAGTGTGCAGTGATTCTAAGAGCGACGCCTGTCATGTGCTTGTCATACTGACTCACAGTATTGTTTCACTACCACAGCAGACTCCCTATGCATGTTACTGCAAGACACAGTGTTCTACACCACTATGAAGGCTCTCTGCAGCCAGGAAATAGCCATTTTCTAACGCAAATCGCCGCAAATAAATTCGGATCGAACCAAATTTTTTCAAAAAATTCGGCAAACCAGCCTAATAAAATTTTTGAAAAATTCGCTCATCTCTAATAATAATCAATGTTCTATATATTGTTTCCTTGTTGTGTGTTCTTATATTATGTAGGTAGAAAAATTAGCCTTTGAATAAACATAGTAAACTTTGAGACCCCAGAATAGCAGTTGTGGATTACCAGATGTTCCAGACATTTGATTATATGTAAATATAAGAACATTTACCATATTGTTCACTTTATAAGATGCACTTTTTCCCCCAAAAGTGGGGGGAAATAGCACTGTGTCTTACAATGTAAATACCAGTGAGCGCTTCCATTATGGAAGGGCTTACTAGTATGCAGGAGGTATGGGGAGCAGTGAGTGAAGCACAGCTAGCGCTTGCTGTACTCACTGCTCCCTGGTTTTCCTCTAGGCATCACGCTGCACTGTCCTGACTGCATACAGCATCAGGACGTAGCACGCGAACTATGACCTGACACTGCATGCAGTCGAGCCACAGTGCAATGCGGGCCCAGAGAAGACCAAGGAGAGAGACTGCAGAAGAGACTACCAAACCTGCAGAGTAGCTGCAGAGCAGGAGAGGTAAGGTCTAAGGTCTGATGTGGATCTGACGTGAGGTCTAATATAGGGATCTGATCTGAGGTCTGATATAGGGGTCTAATCTGAGGTCTGATGAAAAATATTTTTGGTTATTTTCCTCCTTTAAAGCCTAGGCGTGTCTTATCAGGTGCATCCTATAAAGTGAAAAAAACTGTAACCAAAAAAATATGTTGATAAAATCTGTGTATGAATACGGTCATATTTATTTCTATTTACAAGTTAGCAGAGCAAACTTCTTATTAGAATTAATTTTAGTTGAAGGTTTTGATCCCTAAATGGATATTCACTGTACTTTCCCTGCACAGGGAAACTCCCATCTATCTGCTGGGCAGGAAACTGCAACATGGTTTCATTAAAGGACATGAGTGCCACTGTGCAGTGGGAAAACTGAATAAGCAACAGAGTTTAGCAACTTCAGTGATTTATTCCTTTATTCTGAGGCTTGGTGGGAGTCCTGGCAGTCAAACCTCCAATCATCAGAGAGCGATGGCATATCCTGTCTGGGAGAACTTGTTTACTAGTAGACAGTAGCACATTAAGGACTGAAAAATTTACAGTATGTCATAGGTGCACCCATAACAGCTTCAAGAACCATCCGCCAGGTAATCAGCCAGAATTAAGCCTTGGTAATTGGTACACAGATTCACACTGGTGAATATGGAGAGTAAACATCCTGCAGCTTTATTATGGAATCATTTATAGCTTGGTATACAGAGAAAAGGTTGCTTAGGTGGTTTTAGCATCACAAGATTCTTAACTTTCAAAGGTCTCCAAAAGCTCTTGAAGAAAAGTGTAATTCTTTTTACAAATTGCATGGTCAGTTGTATCAACAGGTTGCATGGTTATACAGAACAGTAGAAATCAGGGGCACATGTAGACAGTAGATGGCCCTGGTGCAAAATAAATATGTGAGCCCCTTGCTGTTTAGCAGTTAATTTATCATTTATAATTTATCATTAAGGTGACTCTCTAGTCAATCCTTCCTCTGTGGATAAGAATATTTCAATAATTATGAACTCATGGAATCTCATTGCCTTTTTTTTTATAATGGTCTGGGGCCCTTTTGCTGTCACTGGTTTGTGTTTGTCATTGGCAGAAACTGTTGAAATATTAGTGGATGAGACACAACCAGCCTAACAGAAAGAAAGTACCACATTTTAACCTACAGCAAGACATATATCTCCAATGTTTAACTACATAATGCAAAGCGAAAAAGTCTAAATCATTTTAATGGGTTTTCAGTACTTAGATACTCTATTAATGACCTCTCCTCAGGATAGGTCATCAGTAGTGTTGAGCGAAGTGAAGCTTTCGAAGCGGAATTCGGTCCAAAATTTAGGAAAACTTCAATTCACAACGAATTTCCTCGCACTTCGTGGTAACAAATCAGTTTTTCCTAAAATGGTGGCTGCACGTGTTACAAAGTGAAACTAAGAAGCTTAAGAACGTGAGATCACCTATAATGCCGTGCAGCCAGCCAATCCTCAAAGCTTTGGGACAGACGTGGCTCAAGTGCTAGGGATAGTGTTGTTGAAAATGATTAATAGAAGAATATTTGAGAGAGGGAGTGCAGAGAGACTAATTTTGCGTCAGTTTTATTTATTTCTACATTTACTTTTTCCTACATCAGCCCCTAAATGTAATTCAATACCAATAAGATGAAAGCCTTTATTAATCCACTGCTAGCGTGCCAACTACTGTTGATCGAGCACCAAAGTGCTTGGGATCTTGATTAGAACACTTTGGGATGCTTGGGTGCTCTACAGAGCACAATGGAAGTCAATGGGAGAATCCGAGCATTAAACTAGGCACCAGGGGAAGGCTGGCAGCCTTAGTCCTGGGGGGCAAATCCAGTCAAGTGGGCAACTATTATTTTGCAGACTTTTATTTTATACAGGAACACATTGCATTTAATGCCCCCCAATGTGGCACGTGTAGCGCGCTGCGCCAATTCTTTTGCCCACCCATTTTTCAAAGCCCCCTTCATATTTAAAAATGCAGCACGATTCTTTTGCCTGGCCATTTCTAAAAGTCCTGTAATAATGGAAAAACGCGGCGCGCATAGTGTGCGGTGCACATTTTTTAGCCCCGCCCATTATTAAAAGCACCTCCTACATATAATAGGCCACTCCCAACAAACACTGTACAGCTGAGATTCTATTGCTGAGGCCTGTCTCTACACATCATACGGAGAGGGGAGGGCCTGCCCTGGCTGCACTGCCTGCTTCACATTATACAATAGACAGCAGGCTACAGCCAGGAAGCTCCTCCGCTCTCCTCCCTCCCCAGATACTGCTCAAGGCTTGTGGTTCCCCCCACCATCGACCACCCGCCCGTGGCCTGCTGCCCCCTTTGGCCGTCCTCACCCAGCTCTGAATCCTCCTTCTGCAAATGGCAGGAGGAGGAGCCGGAGCATCCCCTCTCCTACATAGTGCCCCATACCTCTTACATCCAGTGATGTCACCTTTGTTGTAGACGTTCTCTTTCCTCATCTTCTCTATTCAGACCAGACCGCCATGATGATTATTCAGCCATTTCCCGTCTCTGCAGAGATTGACAAACAGACATTAGTTTCCCACATTTCCATCATCTTCACATCTTCTGAACACCCTTTTCTGCCACCCCCAAAAGTATACTGCAGAAACAGTCCCCCTGGAAATATTACTACCACACAGATAGTGCCCCCTTCAACAATTATTGGCACACAGTGCTCTAAAAAATAACTTCGCCCAGACACTAATAGTATGTGCCCATACTAGTAATCATGTTCCTCATAGCCCCCAGTACTAGTAAAGCTCTGCATAATACCCCCTAGTAGTAATAATTCTCCCTATAATATGACAGTACATGAAATACCCCCGCTTAGCGCCCGCAGTTGAGCTAATTTCCCCATAATGTATGCCAGTATAAAATACCCCTATATAGTGCCCCAGTAAATGCCCTCATAGTGCTCCTCTCCCCCTTCCCCATAGTGTCCCCCATAATATGCCAGTAAAAAAATGCTCCTTCTTAGTGCCCTCAGCAGATGCCCCAATAGTGCTCCATTCCCCCATAGTGCCCGCAAATAATGCCTCATAGTGCCGCTCTCCCCTATAGTGCCTCCCAAAATGTGCCAGTAAAAAATGCCCCCTTAGTGCCACCAGATGCCATAGTACCCCCCATAATGTGCCAATAAAAAAGGCCCCTTTAAAGCCCCCACTTCCCCATAGTGCCCCCAAATAATAAACAGATGCCCCATAGTGCCGCTCTCCCCTATAGTGCCCCTCATAGTGTGCCAATAAAAAAATCCCCTTTAGAGCCTCCAGATGCCCCCATAGTGCTCCTCTCCCCCATGGTGCCCCCCCCCCATAATGTGCCAGTAAGATATGCTCCCATAGTGCCCTCCCAAAAATGGTGAAGAAATAAATGCCCCCAGAGTGCCACCCCAAAAAATATGGGGCTGTAAGAAATGCCAGATGCCTCCACAGTGCCAGCTTCCCCTGCCAATAAAAAAAAAAAAAAACACTAATACTTACCTCCATCAGCAGTGATGCGATGCAGGCCTCTTCCGGCCTGTGTCCCTGCTGTGTGCTGTCTCCAGAAAGGAGACGCCTCTCCCTCCCCTGCTCTGCAGCAGCACAGCCATCTGTATCGCTGTCCTGAGGACGACAATACAGATGAATATGGAGATGAGCGCTTCCACAATGGAAGCGCTTATCTCCTATTGCCCCACCACCACCTGTGGTGATCGGCGGTGCGGCCCTGAGGAATAAAAAAATAAATAAAATGATTTGTTAAAGACGGCCCAGCTGCCTTTTTTAACATGCTTTAGGGCGGCCTGGGGGTCAATTGCCTCCCTGCCCCCTGTCTCAGGCCGCCCCTACTAGGCACCCCCTGCTCTGAAGAGGGGAGTGTGTCTGGTTCATAGGAAAGGTCAGAAATTGATGGAAACACCACTGAAATGGTTCGGTAACAGCATGGGGAGGATGTCTGGATGCATCTTGGACTCCCAGGTCGCTGCTGGGAACGATGTTGTCCGAGTAGTACACCACTTTTACAGACTGACAATAATACGCACCAAACCAAAGATAAAATCGATTTTAGAGGAAAAATTGAATTGTTAGGAAACATTCTTTCCTGTATATTTACTTGTATATAAAGTGCAAGTGCTGCCAAAAATTACAAGGAAGAGGCACTTCGATACAACCTGTATATCACATAAAGGAGGGCGTCATTCACATTGTGGTACAATTATTCAGGTAGTGGGACTCCTACACTTATAAAGCCTATGCACTAAGTGAAAGGGCTGCCAAAAATTACAAGGTACCGGCACTCCAATACACCCTTTATTACACATAAAGGAGAACATCATACACACCCTTGAAAAATTATGATTGATGGCCTGCTGGTGACCCTTAAAAACATTAGGAGCAAGGGCCTGCTGGTGACCCTCTAAAAAATCTGTGGCTAGGGCCTCCTGCTAATCTGCCAATCTAAAACATTAGGGGCAAGGGCCTGCTGCTGATATGACCATCTAAAAAATTTGGGGTGAGGGTCTGCTGTTGAGCTGACCATCTAAAAAATTAGGGGTGAGGGTCTGCTGCTGAGCTGACCCTCTAAAATATTAGGGGTGAGGGTCTGCTGCTGATCTGACCATCTAAAACAATAGGGATGAGGGTCTGCTGCTGATCTGACCTTCTAAAACATTAGGGGTGAAGGTCTGCTGCTGATCTGACCATCTAAAACATTAAATATAACGCGAATGTCACGGGAAAGGCAGCAAAACTTAAAGTCAGCCATGTGTGCCAGACTCCCTACAGACAAGACTTTGCTGTCCTCATCAGGAGGATGACTCTCAATCTCTTCATCCTCTTCCTCCTCTTCGGCCCATCCACGCTGAACAGATGGAATAAACCTGCTATGGATACTACCCTCTGTAGCGGAGGCAACCATCTCCTTCTCCTCCTCCTCATCATCATCATCCAATTTGTGCTGAGAAAATTAATGGAGGGTGGTCTGGCTATCACCCTGTGTACTGTATTCCCCCAATTCTACCTCTTCCAAATGCAACTCTACCTCTTCATTGTGAGCAGCAAGCGTTTCAGTAGACACAGAAGTGGGATGGTTACGCTGAAAATAGCGGCTTCACTGCTCATCATCTGTGTTGATTCCTCAAAGTTGCGTAAAACATCACAAAGGTCAGACATTCATGCCCACTCATCGGTTGTGAAGAGTGGAAGCTGACTGGAAAGGCGACGACCATGTTGCAGCTGGTATTCCACTACTGCCCTCTGCTGCTCACAAAGCCTGGCCAACATGTGGAACGTGGAGTTCCAGCGCGTGCTCATGTCGCACAACAGTCGGTAAGCTGGCAAATGCAAGCGCTGCTGCAGCATTGCCAGACCGGCGGCAACTGTAGATGACTTTCAGAAATGGGCACACACACGGCACACCTTCACCAGTAGCTCAGGCAAATTGGGGTAGGTTTTGAGAAACCGCTGAACCACTAAGTTGAACACATGGGCTAGGCATGGTATGTGTGTGAGCTTGCCAAGCTCCAAAGCCACCACCAAGTTACGGCCATTATCAGACACAACCATGCCACAGCTCAGTCTGTTCCCTTATACCCTGCCACAGCTCTGCGGCGGTGTGCTGTTTGTCGCCTAAGCAAATTAGTTTCAGCACGGCCTGTTGCCGCTTCCCCACTGCAGTGCTACACTGCTTCCAGCTACTGACTGATGGCTGACTGGTGCTGCAAGATGAGAATTCAGAAGTGGAAGTGGGGGAGGAGGTGGAGGAGGAGAAGGGGGGATTGCAGCCACTAATGTAGGTGGTGGCTGAAATCCTGATGGAAGTAGGGCCCACCATCCCAGGGTACTACTCGCTCCTGGCCTCCACAACCCTCACCCAGTGTGTCGTCGGGGAAATGTAGCGTCCCTGGCCAAAAGCACTTGTTCATGTGTCATTCGTTAAGTGGACCTTCCCAATAACTGCGTTGGTCAGGGCACAGGTGATGTTACGGGACATAAGCTGGTGTAAGGCGGGGACGGCACACCGAGAAAAATAGTGGCGGCTGCGGACTTACTAACGAGGAACCGCCGCCGCCATCAGGCTGCGGAAAGCCTCAGTGTCCACAAACCTAAATGGCAACATTTCCAGGGCCATCAATTTGGAAAGGTGCGCATTTAGTGGTATGGTCTGTGGGTGGGTAGCTGGATATTTGCGCTTTCGTACAAAGGCCTGGGGTATGGACATCTGTACAATGCGCTGGGACACAGAAGTGGATGTGCTAGCTTATGTTGCTTGCGAAGGTCAAGGTGCAGGGCGGGAGGCATCCGGGCCTGCGTCTTGGACAGAGGATTGGCCAGCCATGGGGAAGAGGAGGCAGTGGTGTGACCCGCAGACACTGATTGTGGACCCAGGCATTGGGCCCACCTATTAGGATGCTTTGATGACTGTGGCGGATCATGCTGGTGGTGGTGCAGTTGCTAGTGTTCACGCCCCTGCTCATTTTGGTATGGCACAGGTTGCAAATGACAATTCTTTTATCATCCGCACTTTCTCTTAAAAAAAGCGCCAGATTGCGGAATACCTACCCCTTTGCAAGGGACATTGCCGCAAGGGGGTGCTCCAGGGAACAGTTGAGGGCCTGTTTGATGTGGCCTGCCTTCTCCCTTTTGCCACCCACTGCCTCTTCCAGCCTGTTGCGGTGTTGTGGATTCCTCCCCCTCCTCGCTCGGCTTGCCACCTTTCCAGGTTGGGTCAGTGATTTCATCGTCCACCGTCCTCTTCCACTTCCTCACTCTGGTCATCCTCCTGACTTGTTGACCTAACAAGAACCTTACTTATTGACAACTGTGTCTCATCCTCATCATGAGCCTCTTGAGACACTAATTGCGGTTGACTTTTTGGCAACTGTGTCTCATCATCATCATCTAACTCATGAAACACTAATTGCCGTTCCCCACCATCATCTTTTTCTGACTGTGGATGCTCAAGAGTTTGGGAATCAGTGCACAAGATCTCCTCATGTCCATTTTCAAGCGGGCTTGGCGAGAGGGACAAATCAAGGGATGGCGATGAAAAGAGCTCTTCGGAATATCCGAGTGTGGGATCACTTGTTTGCCAAGACTACCCATGGTGGGAAGAAGAAGGATCAGGATGAGGATTCTGTTGACCAGACTCTTGGCTACTGAGACTGGACTTTGTGGAAGACAGGGTGGTGCTTAACCGACTGGAAGCATTATCTGCTGCAATCCAAACGACCACTAGTGTTGATCGTGAATATTCTTATCGCTAATTTTTATCGTGAATATTGGCACTTCGAGAATTCGTGAATATCTAGAATATAGTGCTATATCTTCGTAATCGCGAATATTCTATTTTTTTTTTATCAGTACGCATGATCCCTCACTGCTTCTTACTTGTGGGCCAATGAGAAGGCTCGAATTCTCGAATACATGACAAATATCCACCCAAATATTTGCTAAATATCGCAAATTCGAATATTGCCACAGACGCTCATCACTGCCGACCACCTGGTCGCACTGGAGTGACTTCGAGAGTGGTGTCCTGCACCGCCCTGCAAACTGAAACATGAAGCTAGGTATCGTGGATGAGTGTGTTTCTTGTGCTCTGGCAGCAGGCACAGTTTCACCGCACCCAGGGCCACGGCCTCTGCATGCACCATCAGCAGCACGGCCACTTCCCCATCCCTTACTGCTCGCCTTGAGCATATTAAATGGTATATATGCTTGAAAAGTATGTCACACATACAGTAGCGCAGGTTTTGTAAGTGTATGCATAAATAAATTAAACTGAATGTCATAGATATTTAGGATGCACAAACGTTATACAGGAGATGTAGCGCAGGTAATTTCGCTGTCACCAGCAGCGAAAAAAATTAATTTGAATGTCACAGATATTTAGGATGCTCAAATGTTATACAGGAGATGTAGCGCAGGTAATGTCACTTTCACCAGCGGTGAAAATATTAAACTGAATGTCACTGATATTTAGGATGTTCAACCGTTATACAGTTGTAGCGTAGGTAATGTCGCTGCCACCAGCAGAGAAACAATTACACAGGTAATGTCGCTGCAACAAACGGCGAAAAAATTGCACTGAATGTCACTGATATTTCGGATGCGCTAACGTTATACTGGAGATGTAACGCAGGTAATGTCGCTGTCACCAGCGGCCAAACAATTGCGCTGAATTTCACATGCAAATGTAACACAAGATGTAGCAGAGGTTGTGTCACTGTCAGAAGCGGCCAAACAATTGCACGCAATTTAGCGCAGGTTGCGCTAATAATATATATGGCAGCCAGATAAAACAATAGTCCTTAAAAGGACTTTTGGGTCTCTAACACCTTTCACCAGTAAACCCTGCCTAAAAAAAAAACTATTCCTGTCCCTACATTATCTGTCCCTTCTGCTGCAGCTCTCCTTGTCTAAGACTGAGCCGAACCAAGTGTCATCGGGTGCCATATAGCACCAAATGACGCGTTCAGGCCAGCCAATCACAGCATTACAGAGAGTGCCAGTACCCCCTTGCACGTTTATTGGCTGCATAGCAGCCAACAAATGTGCAGGGAGGAGATTCGAGCATCGCGCTCGAGCACACGCGGTGTTCGGCTGAACACCGCGATGTGCCGAGCATCGCTGTGCTAGAGTAAAAAAGTGTTCGGCCGAGCATGCTCGCCCAACACTAGTGCCAAACAATACCATCCAGTCTGCATCCCTGGTGGGGTGGGGGGGGGGGGTCGGCGCAGGTCTTAATGATGACTATCAGTGGCGTAAATACCGGGGAAGCAGGGGAACCGGCTGCTTCGGGGCCCGGGCTGACAAGGGGCCCGGCAGCATGTCAGTCAACTCAACTTAGCTGCCTTTAAGTTAGTTTTTCAGGCCAGGCCCCTTCACAGTGCGGTGCCGGTGACATTGGGGGCCTGGCCTGTGACCTGTCCATCATCATCCAATCCCTCCCGCCCCCCTCTTCCCCATCCCCCAGTGACAGGATTCAAGCCAGAAGCCGCTCTGTTCTAGTTAGGCACAGCACAGTGTGGCTCGCCCACCGTCAGTCCTGACTCCTGACCAGAGGAAACAGCAGGCGGGCAGGAGAAAAGCTCAGCCAATTAGGCAAGAGGAGCAACACACAGGAGCGGCACAGCAGCGCAGAGTGCACATCAGTGACTGACTCACTCGGCTTTTCAGGTATGTGTGCCTGCTGCCTGTCTGCCCCCCTTGCCCATGTGTGCCCTGTGCCCCCTGCCCGCTGCCTTTGTGCCCCCCTTGCCCAAGTTGCCCTGCCAGGCCCCTGTGACTGTGCCTCCCTAGGCTCCCTGGTTGGCTCTTTCAGTAGAGCAGTGGCTGAGGCTGACCATTATGTGTGCCCAGGCCCTGTGGGCCTCCTTTTTCTGTGCCAGCCCTGGCCTGTGGCCCCTGTGCCCGCTGCCTGTGTGCCCCCCTTGCCCAAGTTGCCCTTGTCAGCACAGCTGCGCAACCCTGCCTGGCCCCTGTGACTGTGCCTACCTGGTTGGATCTTTCAGGAGAGCAGTGGCTGACCATTATGTGTGCCCCTCTGGCCTTTGTCTGTGCCCAGCCTGGCCTGTGGCCCCCAGGCCATGGACTGTGCCTTCCTGGCTCCTGTCTGCGCCCCTGGCCCTTATCTGTGTCCCATCCCTGGCCCTTGTCTGTGCCCCTGGCCCTTATCTGCGCCCCCTGGCCCTGGCCTGTGCCTCCCCCTGGTCTCTGTCTGACCCCCTGGACCCTGGCCCTTATCTGTGACCTCCCCCTGGCCCTTGTCTGCGGCCCTGGCCCTTATCTGTGCCCCGTCCCTGGCCATTGTCTCCCCCCCCCCCCAGGCCCTTGTCTGCGCACCCCCCCCCCCCCCAGGCCCTTGTCCGTGCACCCCCTCCGGGGAGGACCCATACAAAAATTTGCTGTGGGGCCCAGTCACGCCCCTGATGACTATCCTCATCTTTTGCTGGCTTTACTTCTTCCAAATCATCCTCCAAAGTCTCCATGTCCTAGAAAAGTCAGCAAGATGCAGAGAGAGGGGATGCTGGATGTTCTTGATGACATACATATTCTCATCGATATTAGATGATGTGGAAAAGATGGCAGAAGAAGGGCTCCCACCTGTATGGCAGGAGAGCGCTTTGGTTAGAGAAGTGGGTATGTCAGAGCTTATTAATATTCTGTCTTTACTGTCAAATAACCAGTAGTGATGAGCGGCAGGGGCATTATTCGAATTTGCAATATTTCGTGAATATTTTGTAGAATATTCGTCATATATTCGCGAATTCGATATTATATTCTTGATTGCGAAAAAAAATCGGCAATGTATTATTTGCGTAATGCGCGATAAATATCAATGTGGGTCACTTATGCTACAGTTTTCAAGCTTGTATAAGTTTCCTGAGACAATGGTTGGCACGGCATAACATTAGAATAGCTTTATATGCAGATAAAGTGCTCCAATATATTTGCGCTTGCGAACTTTCGGCAATTAGTGATGTGCATATTTTCTCGCAAAACATGCAACTTGTGACATCATAGCACTTTGTCTGTAGCATGTATGTTTGGACAGCAGAACCTATCAGCTACACTATAGATCAATCTAACCTACACTGACTATCTCCCCCTAACTATCTGAATTATATATAAGTTAACTGTCTAATGTAATAACACAAAGCACAGAGCAGAGCAATGACACTGCTGTCTCTTTTATAACTGCAATAATCTTTAGAAAATGACTGCTGGGGAGGTTCTTATATACTAAGGGGTAGGCAACTTTTCTATTGGTTGCTAGGGATGTTGCTAAGCTGTAACAAAGCCTTCTCATTGGCCCACAAGCTAGAAGAAGGGAGGGATGATCGCCTGATGTGTACTGTGTTAAAAAAAACAAAAGTAAATATTCGTCATTATGAATATATAGCACTATATTCTAAATATTAGCGAATTCTCGAAGTGCCGATATTCGCGATAAAAATTCGCAATACGAATATTCGCACTCAACACTAATAACCATCAGGAGACTGCAGGCAAGAACAGCAATAATATGCATATTGTCCCCCCACCTAACCAGCCAAACAACAAATACGAGCAACATCCCCTGTGTTGTCACAGCCCTATCAAACCCTCATCCCATTAACAAAGAAGAAGGACTATACAGTGAGATCTTTATTATTAAATGAAAGGCAGTTGCGGGCTAATTGGCCGAGCGGTTCTTCATCGCAGCATGGCCGCAACTGACCTGAAGCACGGCAGCTCCATGTGGCCGTACCGTAAGGCAGAGTGGCCTGGGTATACCTGATTTATAGTGAAATGTGACAAATTAATTAATAACAAATCAAATTTCTTGGCTAACTTAGGCGAAGTTGCCGAATTCAATTTTTCAAAACTTTGTTCATCTCTAGTCATCTAGAATGGAGGAGGTTCGAAACCCGACATCCCCACCAATAAACTGCTTCAGGCAACTGCCCACTTTGTAAACTATACAGTGGATGGAAGGCTCCATCCATCTACTGTGTAATTTCCAGCACCAGTTTATGGCACTTGAATGGCAGCTGAGCTTCAGTGTCCCTTTATGACCACTGTACAGTGGACTGAGGCTTTTGCTTCTGGCTCAATCTATTGTACAGTTTCTGGCGCCAGAAGCTACAGAAACAGCTAATTGGCTCTAGTGCCAGTATTGGATCCACACTGATCTGATACTGATGACCATCAATATGTTGGTCAGTTCCTGTAATGCTTTATCCTTGTACCAAATGGCAGCTTATATGCCCAAAGGGGGCATCAGGTTAAAATTCACAAGGCAAGATAAATCCATCTCGTCACAAGCCACCTCCAATTGCTTCTGGCACATAAACAATGCACAGAGGAAGCCAAGGCCAGTATACCTTGCTTCACCATGTATTTTCTGGATGTGGCATGTGAAGACATACCCCCTGGTGTCTAGGACATCAATAGTAGGGGCACTTGCCAGGGAGTGGCCCCAACACCATGGCTTTATATTGGCACTGGACCCCAATGTTTACCCAATGACCCCAAATTTGTTTTCATCCTGATACAAATGGCACAGTACAAATACATCATTGGTAACCTGTCACCATCGTGGATAACAGGTTGCATAACAGGGTCTAATTTCTCATGACAGAAACGTTTAATAACTTTCTTACATGACTAAAGTCAATATTTCAATGCTATCTAGTCTCTTATGTTTTTCTATTAGTGTCTGATTGTATAGTCTTACAGCCAATATCCTTCTGTATGTTGTGGATATTGCCTTTTCTAATGTCTGCATGACGTCTGGCTTTTTCTTGCCGAGACTTCCTTTTCTTTGCTGATGTTGAATAGGTTACAGCAGTCTATACGGTTCTTTATTCACTGACTCTGTTCTTTTCTTCTGTACAGGGCTGTAAGTCCGGAACTGAAGTCATATGCACTAGGTGTCCTGTTTCTTCTTTTGCGTTTGATCGGTAAGTCTCAGGAAGAGAAGCTGTTATATCTTTTCTGAACTATAGTCAATTGTATCAGTACATAAAGCCTATGAGCTCTATACCCATAACATTTCATAAGACACAGCCGAACACACACATAGCCTGGACTGGATATGTAAAATTATATTGGCTACAAAAATAATAGCCATCTTCAGCGGGGTTTTTTTGGACATCACTGTTTTCATCGGACCTTTACTATTGAGAATGTTCCCATAGTAATCAAAGTATGTTAGACTCTGCTTTGTCAGTTCACAGTTACAAGGGATTTTCTGTAGTTATAGCACAGCAAGCACTTTTATGCATTTTGTTAAATTGTATTTAATCTCAACATATGCAGTTTGCTGTCATCTAAAGGAAAAGTTCTGACTAGTAAATCCTTCAATGCTTTTGGGCATCTATAGTAAAGTATCTATGGAGTGATCATCTTCATCCAATTAATGAAAAGTTGAAAAGTCTGTTTTTTCAGACTATAAGACTCATGTTGTTACCTGAATGGCTGCAAAATAGTTTTTGTTTCTAATGGCCTGAATGAGACAAACACATTTTTATCCTTTCTGTTTAAAGGTTATGAACTTCTTCAGGGCCATTCTTTAGTATAGATTTAGATCTATGTTGGGCTACAAAAACTTTTTTGGCATAGGTGTTAGTTAGAAATTTTGCACCATTTGGCTTTTTCAGCTATGTTTTAGGCATAAATCAGCTTAGAAGTTTGTTCAGGAGAGGTCAGAGAGGGGAAGGAGAATGAGCCGTCAGACAGCCAATCTGAAGGGTTCATCATTGAACAGCATTTTGCAGCTGCTGTATACTGTAAAACATAGAAGCTGCACAATACTAGTGGTACAACATGTTTTAGTCCAAAATACATATAAACCAGTAATTAGAAAATGGCTTAAGGTGTCCATAGTTTCTAAATCTGGGGCTTCCTATTGTCTCGTACATCATATAAGTCTGAAATATGCTGTATTGTTTTCAAGTTCTACCTCTGAATGCTGTTCTAGGAACCAACAATATGTTAGCCATATAAATATGCAAAGTATATATAGATCCTTATGTACATATCCCAAGTCATAGGCGAATTTCAGGAAAATGTTTTCTGTGGCAATTGTTTAATCTTTAGATGTATCCATATACTAGGGCAATTATTCTTATTCATACGTCAAAGACACAAGGGAGATATATAAAAATTGATGTAGCCCATAGCAACCAATCAGATTTCACTTTTTCTTTTTCTAAAGGAGCTCTGAAAAATGAAAGGAAGATTGTGATTGGTTGCAGTGGAAAACTAAGCCAGTTTTCCTTTACACCAGTTTTGATAAATCTCCCCCTTGTTTTACGTATGTTAGGTGTTCATGGCTTATCCAACTAGGATAACCTTCTTTTATAAGAGGAAGACCTCAGTTTTTTCCTTGATCAGTGGGGGAAACTATTAGCACTGTCAACATCCATTAAAATAAGTGACAGCCAAGCAATACATGTTCATACACTTTTTATGACATCTAAGTAGACAATGCCTTATTTGACCGCTAACCAGTTTATGTTGTTGTGCTCTATGACAAGGTATTGATCCGTTCAAACACAATAAGTGGAATTGATGGGTACTCTAGCTATAGCTGACTGTCAATAAGAGCTGAGAGAGTGAGCTGGGACCTTCTGGGTGACTGGATAAAAAACTAGATGTATGATAGCCAGTATGGCTGACAGTACGAGCTGTCAAACATCTACGTCCTGTCGTAAAAACTGAATGCAAGTTTGGAGCACAAATAGCTGAGCTCAGAGAAAGTCTGCACGTTATATACACATACACATTAAAGAACAAATAGCTGAGGGTATAGTTCCTAATTGTTGATTAAATTGATGTATATTCTCAGACGAGAACACATTTAAAAAGTGGGCAATGGAAGATGAGTATGGGGCCTCCTTTAGGCTATGCTTGGTATTGCAGAAATGGCACTGTTAACCTGTTGGGGACACATGACGTACCGTTACGACATGATGTCCTGGTACTTAAGGACACATGACGTACCGGTACGTCATGTGTAGTTCTGATCACCGCCGCGCGGCGGGTGGTGATCGGAACTGGGTGCCTGCTCAAATCATTGAGCAGGCACCCTGGGACAATGTGCAGGGGGGTCCTGTGACCCCCCCCCTCCCCCGTGTCGGCAATCACAGCAAACCGCAGGTCAATTCAAACCTGCGGTTTTCTGCGTTTCCGGGTTATTCGGGTCTCTGGGGACCCGATAACCCGGAACAGGATGGTGATCGGTGGTGTGATAATACACCACCAATCACCATCCTGCGATCCTGAGATCGCTCTCATTGGCTGCAGGGGCGGGCGGGCAGTTCAAATTATTTCAGCGCTCCTCTCCTCCTCCTTTTGTTTCCGGGAGCCGAGGAGAGAGCATGGATCTCGCGAGCCAGCACCCTAGCACCCCCATCTGTGCCCAGCACCCCCTTCACCTTCACTAAAAGGTATTTAGGGAAAGGTTAGGGACAGGTTAGGCAGGGATATTCAGGGAAAGTTTAGTTAAAAAAAAATATATGTTTTTGGTTGCATCACCCTAAATCGGGTGTCCCTAGACCCCCCCCAGGGGTGCTGCAGGTTGCCCCCCTGCCCCCCCCCCACAACCTTTTTTGTGACGCAAGCAGTTTTTTTATTTTTTTTCTGCGTACGCTGACTGTGGCCGGCACTCTCAGGGTCCGGCCATTGTTATCGCATCGCACACCCCACCACTGATCAACTTCAGACGGTTGATCAGCGAGTTTGATTTTTTTTGTCATTTTTTTTTTTTAAATTGCCCATTTTCTATTTATTTTAATTTTTTTGTCTGTTACGTTTAGGGTAAGTCCGCAAACACCCGTGCCCCCACACACACGTACACCAAATAAAGATTTCCACGTACGCACACACACACACTGCCTGCCGGATGTTCTCGGCTGAGGAGGCATACGTCCAGCTTGCCTCCGAGTCCGAGAGCCCCAGTGAGGACGATCCCACTTTCCTTTTGTCATCCGCGTCCTCCTCATCATCTAGCGATGATGATGAGCCCCCAAGGAGGCGGAGACGCCGCCAGGCGGAGCAAGGGGACCGCCATGCTAGGGACCCTGTGGTCTACACTAGTACAAGCAGCTCTGGGGCTCGTACTAGTTTTCCGGCCCACTAGTTAAGTACAACGGAGACCCCTACCGGTGAACTTGCATGGTATACCCCAGAGGATTTTGATCCTGATTTTGTAGGCCAACCATGAATCCAGATTTCCACAGTGGGCTTCACTGAATACTACTACTTTAGTATTTTTTTCCGTGACCACTTTATAAATCTGATGGTGGAGCAAACAAACTTGTACACCCAACAGTTTGTTGCTCAACAGCCGGGCTCCTTTTTGGCTAGGCCCGGTGGCTGGACTCCGGTCAGTGCAGCCAAGATGAGCACGTTTTAGGGCCTCGTGCTGCACATCGGCCTAGTCAAAAAACCTAGTGTCAGGCATTACTGGAGTGGGGACATCCTCTACCAGACCCCACTTTACCATATGGCCATGACACGCTTCGATTTGAGGCCATCAGGAAATGCCTGCATAATGCAGCATGTCCCCCCCAAGGTGATCCTGCCTATGACCGCCTGTACAAAATCACTTTGGGGCCAAATTTTTGGAGGCCTATGTACCCGGAAGGGAGGTCGCGGTTGATGAGTCTCTCATTGCTTTCAAGGGGAGACTCATTTTCCGCCAGTATGTTCCCTCTAAGCGGGCGAGGTATGGCGTGAAGCTGTACAAACTTTGTGAGAGTACCTCAGGGTACACTTACAAGTTTCGTGTGTACAAGGGGCGTATTCAACCCCCAGAATGTCCCCCCACTCTGGGTGTTAGCGGGAAACTTGTGTGGGACCATATGCACCCACTGCTAAATAAGAGTTACCACCTGTACGTGGATAACTTTTATACTAGTATCCCCTTTTCCAGTCCCTCGCCACCAGGTCCACGTCCGCTTGTGGGACAGTGCGGAAAAATCAATGCAGCCTCCCTACCCACCCCCTCCAGGTACCTATCCCCAGGGGTGAGACCAGTGCCCTGTTGCTGGTCAGATATAAGGACAAGAGGGAAGTCCTTGTACTGTCCAAAATTCACGGTAACGGCATCACCCCTGTCCCTGTGCGAGGTACCGCGGCAACGGTCCTCAAGCCCGATTGTATCATCAACTAGAATCGGTATATGGGAGTTGATCTCTCTAATCAAGTCTTCAAGCCATATAATGCCATGCGCAAAACCCGGGCATGGTACAAAAAAGTTGCAGTCTACTTGGTACAGGTTGTCTTGTACAACTCTTTTGTGCTGTCCCGGAGCGCTGGCAACACAGGGAAATTCCTTCAGTTCTATGAGGCAGTCCTCAAGGACCTGATCTTTTCTGACCGCGAAAGAGCAGGCCGGAGTACCTCGGGAACTGGAGGCGTCCGGATCGTCCCTGGCCAACACTTTCCAGGTGTGGTCCCCCATACTCGAAAGAAGGGACGGACCCAAAAAAGGTGCAGAGTGTGTCGCAGGAGGGAGATACGGAAGGACACCACCACTCAGTGTGACACGTGCCCCGATTATCCGGGCCTCTGCATTATTGGTTGCTTCAGGGAGTACCACACTTCAATGGAGTACTAAATTTATATTCCCCTTCCCCAATTTAGCCACTGACAATCGTAAAAAAAAAACGATGGTTCTCAGAATTGAGACACTAAGGCTACATTCACACTTGCCTTAGTGTACATTCCGCTCCTATAATGCAGACGTTGGGATCTGTTCAGAACGGATCCGTCTGCATTATAGTTTAGAAAAAATTCTAAGTGTGAAAGTTGTTCAGATCCGTTTGAAAATTTAGCTATATTGTGTCAACTTCAAACGGATCTGTCCCCATTGACTTACATTGTAAGTCTGGACGGATCCGTTTGCCTCCGCACGGCCAGGCGGACACCCGAACGCTGCAAGCAGCGTTTGGGTGTCCGCTTGCTGAGCGGAGCAGAGGCTGAACGCTGCCAGACTGATGCATTCTGAGCGGATCCGCATCCACTCAGAATGCATTGGGGCTGTACGGATGCGTTCGGGGCCGCTTGTGAGAGCCTTTAAACGGAGCTCACAAGCGGAGCCCCAAACGCAAGTGTGAAAGTAGCCTAAAACAAAAAAAAATAAAAAATTCAAAAATATTATTTTGTAAAATTAAAATAAATAAAAAAAGTAGGCATATTAGGTATTGCCGCATCCGTAAGAATCTGCTCTATAAAAATATCCTATGACTTAACCCCTCAGATGAACACGGTAAAAAAACAAAAACGGTGCAAAAAAAGGTATTTTTTTGTCACCTTACTTCACAAATAGTGTAATAGCAAGCGATCAAAAAGTCATATGCCCCCCCAAAATAGTGCCAATATAACCGTACTCTCATCCCGCAAAAAATAAACCCCTACCTAACATAATTAGCTAAAAAAAAAAAATGACTCTTAGACTATGGAGATACTAAAATGTTGTTTTTTTTTTATAAAAGGATAATATAGTGTTAAACCTAAATAAATTTTAAAAAGTAGACATATTAGGTATCGCTGCGTCCGTAAGAATCTGCTCTATAAAAATACCCCATGACCTAACCCCTCAGATGAACACGGTCAAAAAAATAAACTGTGCCAAAACAGCTATTTTTTGGCAAATTTTCCATTTGAAACCGTTTTCTTCAAGTAACAAAGCAAGGGTTAACAGCCAAACAAAACTTTATATTTATTACCCTGATTCTGCTGTATGACCAAACGGTCACTTTTATGGAGTTTCTACTCTAGGGGTGCATCAGGGGGGCTTCAAATGGGACATGGTGTAAATAAACCAGTCCAGCAAAATCTGCCTTCCAAAAACCACAGAATCGGGGCAATAAATATTGAGTTTTGTTTGGCTGTTAACCCTTGCTTTGTTACTGGAAAAAATTGATTAAAATGGAAATTTAGCCAAAAAAATGTAATTCTTAAATTTCATCTCCATTTGCCAATAACTGTTGTGGAACACCTAAAGGGTTAATGACATTTGTAAAATCAGTTTTGAATACCTTGAGGGGTGTAGTTTCTTAGATGGGGTCACTTTTATGGAGATCCTACTCTAGTGGTGCATTAGGGGGGCTTCAAGTGGGACATGGTGTCAAAAAAACCAGTCCAGCAAAATCTGAAAAACCACACGGTGCACCTTTCAATCTACGCCCTACTGTGTGCCCGTACAGTAGTTTACGTCCACATATGGGGTGTTTCTGCAAACTACAGAATCGGGGCAATAAATATTGAGTTTTGTTTGGCTGTTAACCCTTGCTTTGCAACTGGAAAAAAATTATTAACATGGAAAATTAGCCAAAAAATTGAAATTCTTAAATTTCATCTCCATTTGCCAATAACTCTTGTGGAACACCTAAAGGGTTAACGATGTTTGTAAAATCAGTTTTGAATACCTTGAGGGGTGTAGTTTCTAGATTGGGGTCATTTTTGGGGGGTTTCTATTATGTTAGCCTCACAAAGTGACTTCAGACCTGATTTGCTTCTAAACTTACAAGCCTTGTAACATCCCCAAAAAATAAAATGTCATTCTCAAAATTATCCAAACATGAAGTAGACATATTGGGAATGTAAAATAATAGCTATTTTTGGAGGTATTACTATCTATTATAGAAGTAGAGAAATTGAAACTTAAATTTTTGCAAATTTTTTCACATTTTTGGTAAATTTGGTATTTTTTTATAAATAAAAATGTATTTTTTTTTACTCCATTTTACCAGTGTCATGAAGTACAATATGTGACAACAAAACAATCTCAGAATGGCCTGTATAAATCATAGAGTTTTAAAGTTATCACCACTTAAAGTGACACTGGTCAGATTTGCAAAAAATGGCCTGGTCCTTAAGGTGAAAATGAGCCCGGTCCCTAAGGGTTTAAAGGGAATCTGTCACCTGGTTTGACTATATTAAGTGGTCACCATTGCCATGTTTAATAAAATACCTCATCTCCTGCAGTGGTTTTCTTTCTTATATTCATGCTTTCATTTTGCTAAAAAAGTGGGTTTTTTTTTATATGCAAATGAACTCTGAAGGTGCCCAGAGGGGCGTTATTCTTCACCCTCTGAGCCCAGTAACGCCCCCCTGCAGTGCCTAGATTGCCTTTATTTAGAGCCCAAGCACGCCTCCTCGCTATGCAGTATCGTCCCACAGCCTAGTTTAATGGCGCCGCCCCCTCTGCTACATCAGCTAATTCATTCAAGCCACGCACCTGGAATCTTCAGTTCGTCCAGCTGAAATCTCGCGCAGGTGCAGTACCGCCTACTGCCTGCGCCTGTGCGATCTAACCGCTTCTGAGGGCAACAGCGATAAGAAGACGTCACTAGGCTCGGCGCATGCCCAGTGACACTTTTGAGGCTGTTGCCCTCAGAAGCGGTTGGATCGCACAGGCGCAGGCAGTAGGCGGTGAAGAAGTTCGGGTTTGGGTACCAAACATGTGCGATTTTTCTCACGCGAGTGCAAAACGCATTACAATGTTTTGCACTCGCGCGGAAAAATCGCGGGTGCTCCCGCAAGGCACCCGCACATTTTCCCGCAACGCCCGTGTGAAAGGGGCCTAAGTGTTTGTTAGGTAACAGCATTTTGAGGGCACAATACTTTGAACAGAACATTACTGGTATGGATGTTTTTTTTTTTTACCCAGAGCTCTGGAGACAAATACCGTATGATAGGGGCCAGCTTCTCTTAGCCATGTGCTCTGGACCACAGTACACACTAACAGGATAGCTCTAACAGGATAGCTCTACTGTTCCCCTCTCATCTGAGCCAACATCTCTGAGGTCTCACAGCAGGAGACAACCATGAACCTAACTAGTAGTCTGCAACCATTGTGTCACTCTTCAACCTCCCATCAGAGTAGCTACATCAGCTAACAACATACAGCTACGTCATACAACATTTGGTGGGAGACAGCCCTGTTTATCAAGTTTGTGTAGCTGCTCTACCCTCTTATTGGTATAACTGTGACAGCTTTCAGCCACAGTTCCTCCATCCCCTTTACTATCGATTCCAACATAAACAAGGTGAGGAACCGACATTTTGTATGTATTAAAATAAACAATGAATAGACATAAAAAAAACGCCAATAACACTAGCTAAAGGTCTTATATATTTTGGAGTACTCCAGTCGTATAGGTGTGTGCGAGAGCTCCGCACTATTTATGTCTATACATGCAATCATGCTGATATGTTGACATTAATTCAAGTGTATTTTAATGAGTAATAAATTTATGTACGCAAAAATACAGTGAGACAGCCTAAATTATTTTAAATTTGCTCTTTTATCAGTTGGTCACTGACAGGCTGGGCTCCGGTAGTTTGCTGGTAGAGCTTTTCTTAATATATATTATTTTGCATAAAAAAAAGAAGTTAAAGGTTATGTACACCTTTGGGGGCAAATATTTTTTATTGTTGCATTGTTCTTCAATTGGCCTTTTTTAACTATTGTACTTGTGCAGCTTTGATTTTCTGTAGTAGTGGGATCTGAATTTTCATTCTGTTCTGTCAGGCAGCTCAGCTGACGGCTCCTTATCTCTGATCTCTGACATTATAAATAGAGATGTCGCTAACATAAAATTTTCCGTTCGCGAACGGCGAACGGGAATTTTCACAAATGTTCGCGAAGGGGCGAACCACCATAGACTTCAATAGGCAGGCAAATTTTAAAACCCACAGTGACCCTTTCTGGCCACAATAGTGATGGAAAATTTGTTTCAAGGGGACTAACACCTGGACTGTGGCATGCCGGAGGGGGATCCATGGTAAAACTCCCATGGAAAATTACGTAGTTGACGCAGAGTCGGGTTTTAATCCATAAAGGACATAAAACACCTAACATTCCTAAATTGTTTGGAATAACGTGCTTTAAAACATCAGGTATGATGTTGTATCGATCAGGTAGTGTAAGGGTTACGCCCGCTTCACAGTGACAGACCAAACTATGACAGACCAAACTCCCCGTTTAAAGGACCGCAAACAACCGCAAACAGTCCATTTGCACAAGGTTGGATACCAAGCTAGCCATGTCCCGTTCCTTGTCCTCACTGATGTCATTGAAGGTCTCTTCCTCCATCCAGCCACGTACAACACCAAGGGTCCCCAAAAGGTGACAACAAGACCCCTGGGACGCCTGCTGTGGTTGGTCTTCCACCTCCTCAAAGCCACCTTCCTCCTCTGACTCCTCTTCTTCAGACTTCAGTTTAATCCCTGTTACGTCCCCTAACAGGGGCTGGTGTATGGAATAGATTTTAGGAACCGGGAGATGGAAAAAGATGCTTGGTCGGTCCTCCTACTTCCAATTTGGGGCACTGTGCGTGCAATGTACTGTGCCACCAGATAGGAGTGGTGTGTTAGGCTACTTTCACACCTGCGTTAGGTGCGGATCCGTCTGGTATCTGCACAGACGGATCCTCACCTATAATGCAAACGCTTAGATCCGTTCAGAACAGATCCGTTTGCATTAACATGAACAAAAAAATAATAATATATATATTTTTTTTTTCATGATAATGCAAACGGATCCGTTTTGACTTTACATTGAAAGTCAATGGGGGACGGATCCGTTTGAAAATTGAGCCATATTGTGTCAACTTCAAACGGATCCGTCCGCATTGACTTACATTGTAAGTCTGGACGGATCCGTTTGCCTCCGCACGGCTAGGCGGACACCCGAACGCTGCAAGCTGCGTTCAGGTGTCCGCCTGCTGAGCGGAGCGGAGGACAAACGGTGCCAGACTGATGCATTCTGAGCGGATCCGCTTCCACTCAGAATGCATTAGGGCTGGACGGATCCGTTCGGGGCCGCTTGTGAGAGCCTTCAAACGGAGCTCACAAGCGGAGCCCCGACGCTAGTGTGAAAGTAGCCTTAAGTAGTACTATTCCTATCAGTTTAATCCCTGTTACGTCCACTAGTATTATTATTATTATTATTATTATTATTATTATTATTATTATAATTATTATAAGGTGTGTTAAGTAGTACTATTCCTATCAGTTTAATCCCTGTTATGTCCCCTAACAGGGGCCGGTGTATGGAATAGATTTTAGGAACCGGGAGATGGAAAAAGATGCTTGGTCGGTCCTCTTACTTCCAATTTGGGGCACTGTGCGTGCAATGTACTGTGCCACCAGATAGGAGTAGTGTGTTAAGTAGTACTATTCCTATCAGTTTAATCTCTGTTACGTCCCCTATCAGGGGACGTGTATGGAATAGATTTTAGACAACCGCAAAGAGTTGTCAATAGTTGACACACTCATGACATAAATTTTATTCCTCTATGCGTCAATCTTGGTGTATTGATGACTGTGCTCGTGCGCACGTTTGGGAGATTGCAGGCGATGGGGTTTTTTCAAAGCCTATGGTCGTGCTGAGGTAGTTCAGTGACAGTTAAGTGACCCAGAAAACAATGATTCTGCAGTGTGGGCCCATTGTTGACCTTAGATGATCACAAAGAAAATTAATGTTTTTTCTATGCAAAATTATCCAGCCGATCGCTTTTGGTCTTTTCACAATGAAGCAACGACCTTATCATCTGGGGTGTGCCAACATTGCCATTGCCAACACACTCATAGAGGTGGTCGCTTCATTGTGATACGCAAGCCCCTTCACCACAACAAGGTAACGATCACGAAGGGGAATTGACACATGTATGTGCCTTTTTTTTTGTTTTGTTTTTTGCAGCCACAGTGCAGCACCAGAGGCCAGAAAAATTAGGTATGCACACATGCCTGAAAAATTTGGTATTGTTGCAGCCGCTGCTGTAGCAGCGGCCAGAAAAATTGATGTTTCCCAGGCAGAAAGTGCACTAAAACATTTTGGCTTGAACCCTAGTTGGTGGCGGATAAGTCACGCAAGTCATCCGGCATTCAGAGATAAAATACAGCAGCGTGTGGACCATTTTTAGCCCAAGGCAGCTCATCTCATCAGGCCTTTTTTAGTCGAATGTATCACCCACTGTCAGTCCCTTCGGGATCCATGCCTCATCGATCTTAATAAAGGTAATCTAGACTTTTTTGACCTAGGCGACTTCTCTTCTCAGTGACAATACCTCCTGCTGCACTGAAGGTCCTTTCTGACAGGACACTTGAAGCGGGGCAGGCCAGAAGTTCTATCGCAAATTGGGATAGCTCAGGCCACAGGTCAAGCCTGCACACCCAGTAGTCAAGGGGTTCATCGCTCCTCAGAGTGTCGATATCTGCAGTTAAGGCAAGGTAGTCTGCTACCTGTCGGTCGAGTCGTTCTCTGAGGGTGGACCCCGAAGGGCTGTATTGATGCATAGGACTTAAAAAGCTCTGCATGTCCTCCATCAACAACACGTCTGTAAAGCGTCCTGTCCTTGCCGGCGTGGTCGTGGTAGGAGGAGGATTACTTTCACCTCTTCCCCTGTTAGATTCCCGTTGTGCTGTAACATCACCCTTATACGCTGTGTAAAGCATACTTTTTAATTTATTTTGGAACTGCTGCATCCTTTCCGGTAATTCGGTAACATTTCAGGCACTTTCTGCTTATACCGGGGGTCTAGTAGCATGGCCATCCAGTACAGGTCGTTCTCCTTAATCCTTTTTATACGAGGGTCCCTCAGCATGCACGACAGCATGAAAGACCCCATTTGCACAAAGTTGGATGCCGAGCTACTCATGTCCCGTTCCTCGTCCTCAGTGATCTCACTGAAGATATGTTCTTCCCCCCAGCCACGTACAGCACCACGGGTACCAGATAGGTGACAACGAGCACCCTGGAATGCCTGCTGTGGTTGGTCTTCCTCCTCCTCCTCAAAGCCACATTCCTCCTCTGACTCCTCTTCCTCACACTCCTCTTCCAGCGTTGCCGCAGGTCCAGCAAGCGATGCTGATAAGGCTGTTTCTGGTGGTGATGGTGACCACAACTCTTCCTCTTCCTCTTCGGCCTGATCCAGCACTCTTCGCAGGGCACGCTCCAGGAAGAAAACAAATGGGATGAGGTCGCTGATGGTGCCTTCGGTGCGACTGACTAAGTTTGTCACCTCCTCAAAAGGACGCCTGAGCCTACAGGCATTGCGCATGAGCATCCAGTAACGTGGCAAAAAAAATTCTCAGCTCCGAAGAGGCTGTCCTGCTTTTTCTTGTTGGAGCAGGCAGTCGAACATTAGGAGTGTTGAATTCCAACGTGTCGGGCTGTCGCAAATCAAGCGCCTCACTGGCATGTTGTTTCGGCGCTGGATATCTGAAAAGTGCGCCATGGCCGTGTAGGAACGCTTGAAATGGCCACACACCTTCCTGGCCTGCTTGAGGACATCCTGTAAGCCTGGGTACTTATGCACAAAGCGTTGTACGATCAGATTACACACATGTGCTATGCACGGTACATGTGTCAATGCCGCCAACAAATTGCTTCCGTTGTCACACACTACTTTGCCGATCTCCAGTTGGTGCGGAGTCAGCCACTGATCCACCTGTGCGTTCAGGGCGGACAGGAGTGCTGGTCCGGTCTGACTCTCTGCTTTCAGGCAAGTCAACCCCAAGACAGCGTGACACTGTCGTATCCTGGATGTGAAATAGCCCCTGGAGAGCTGGGGGGTGCCGTTGATGTGGAGCAAGACGCAGCAGCAGAAGAGGACTCAGCCGAGGAGGTTATGGAAGAGGATGGAGTAGGAGGAGTAGAGGAGGTGGCAGCAGGCCTGCCTGCAAGTCGTGGCGGTGTCACCAACTCCTCTGCAGAGCCACGCATTCCATGCTTGGCAGCCGTCGGCAGGTTTACCCTATGCGCAGTGTAGGTGATATACCTGCCCTGACCGTGCTTTGCAGACCAGGTATCAGTGGTCAGATGGACCTTTGCCCCAACACTGTGTGCCAGACATGCCATTACTTCCTTTTGCACAATCGAGTACAGGTTGGGGTTGCCTTTTGTGCAAAGAAATTTCGGCCGGGTACCTTCCACTGCAGTGTCCCAATAGCTAAAATTTTTTGAAGGCCTCAGACTCCACCAGCTTGTATGGTAAAAGCTGGCGTGCTAAGAGTTCAGACAAGCCAGTTGTCCGACGCCGGGCAAGGGGGTGAATTTGTGACATTGGCTTCTTACGCTCAAACATGTCCTTGACAGACACCTGACTGTGGGCAGATGAGCAGGAACTGCTCAAGGAGAGAGACGAAGTGGCGGATGTTTGAGAGGGGGAAAGGAGGACAGCAGTGGTTGACGTGGCTGAAGATGCTGGACGAGGAGGAGGATGGCGGCTTTGAGTTTGTGTGCTGCTTGTACTCATGTGTTGATCCCATAGGCATTTGTGATGTGAGATCATGTGCCTTCGCAAAGCAGTTGTACCTAGGTGGGTGTTGGACTTCCCACGACTCAGTTTCTTTTGGCACGGGTTGCAAATGGCATCGCTGTTGTCAGAGGCAGACACACAAAAAAAATGCCACACTGCTGAGCTCTGCAATGACGGCATTCTGGTGGTGGCAACAGCATGCGTTGATTGGCGTGCTATCTGGCTGACCCCGGGTGCCGATGCATGCTGTCTGACTGTGTCACTAGCTCCTTGCGACGACCTCCCCCTGCTTCCAACTCGTCTCCTCCTCCTCTCTGTCTCCCCATCTGATTTTTTCCCCCTGTTCTTCTTCTCTTCGAGCGGGCACCCACGTGACATCCACGGACAATTCATCATCATCAACCGCTTCACTTGTATCTGACAACTCAGCAAAGGAAGCAGCAGCGGGTACAACATCATCATCATCACACCGTACGTCCATGTGTGTAATGCTGCCTGACTGAGACATATCCCTGTTATCTACATCCTCTGGCAATAATGGTTGCGCATCACTCATTTCTTCCAACTGATGTGTAAATAACTCCTCTGACAGATCAAGTGAAATGGCTGTGGTGCTAGTGTTGGTGGTGGCGGCGGGCGGGCGAGTGGTAACTTGAGAGGTGCCCGAAGCTGAGCTGGAGGAGGATGGTGCCTCAAGGTTCCGAGCGGAAGCTGTAGATGATTGGGTGTCCTGTGTTAGCCAGTCAACTATGTCCTCAGATCTTTTCGAGTTCAGGGTACGTAGCCTCTGAACACTGGGCATTATTCTAGGGCCAAAGGGAATGACAGCACCACGACCACGACGGCCCCTGCGGGGTGTCCTGCCTCTGCCTGTCATATTTTTTAGATTAGTTTAGTTGTACTATGCGTGCAGCAGGGCCTTAAACACACAAACACGTGCAGGCAACTGACTGCTATTTATTCACAGTCAAATTTTTATTTATTTTTAAATGTAATCTACTGTGACACCAGATATGAGTTGCGCTGGTGACACTATGCACTTGCAGCAGGGCCTTAAACACACAAACACGTGCAGGCAACTGACTGCTATTTATTCACAGTCAAAATTGTTGTTTTTCTTTAAATGTAATCTACTGTGACACCAGATATGAGTTGCACTGGTGACACTGTGCACTTGCAGGGCATGAAACACACGCTCGTGCAGGCAACTGGCTGCTATTGTATTACAGTCCAAAAAGTTTTTGTTTTTTTAATGCAAGCTACTGTGACACCAGATATGAGTGGTGGCACTGGGCAAGTGGGCACAGTATACGCTGTGAGCCTGACACACATGCTGGCAGGAAACTGCAATTCGATTAGACAGGAAAAAAAAAAGCAGACTGATGTTCTAGCCCTAAAAAGGGCTTTTTGGGGTGCTGTCCTTACAGCAGATATCAGATGAGTCTTTCAGGACTGTAGTGGACACTGAATACACTAGCCTAGCTATCGATTCCCCTATTAAATCAGCAGCAGCTACACTGTCCCTCCTCTCACTAAGAATACAGCTTCCGAATGAATCTAAAATGGATGCTGTCCAGGAGGTGGGAGGGTCTGGGAGGGAGGTTATGATGCTGATTGGCTGGAATGTGTCTGCTGACTGTGAGGTACAGGGTCAAAGTTTACACAATGATGACGAATAGGGGGCGGACCGAACATCGCATATGTTCGCCCGCCGTGGCGAACGCGAACAAGCTATGTTCGCCGGGAACTGTTCGCCGGTGAATAGTTCGGGACATCTCTAATTATAAACACTTACTGATAAGAATGTGGCTTAAATAAGTGTTTATGACCTTTTAGTAATTTAGAGATAAGGTTTATTAGATGACAAGCACAAAGTGAAAGTAAAACGTAGAATGCACACAGCTAGAATTTTTTTTTAACCTTTTGTGACAGAACAGCTCAATATTTTTACATAGTAACATATTAACATAGTTTATACGGCTAAAAAAGCCATTTATCCATCCAGTTTAGTCTGTTATCCTGCAAGTCAATCCAGAGGAAGGCAAAAAAAAACAATGAGGTACAAGCCAATTTTCCTCTTTTCAGGGGAAAGAATTCCTTCCTGACTCCAATCAGGCAATCATAACTCCCTAGATCAATTACCCTTCTCCAGAAATCTAATATCTATAATATGTTATATTATTATACTCCAGAAATACATCCAGGCCCCTCTTGAACTCTTTTAGTGAACTCACCATCACCACCTCCTCAGGCAGAGAGTTCCATAGTCTCACTGCTCTTACCGTAAAGGATTCTCTTCTATGTTTGTGTACAAACTTTTTTTTCCTCTAGACGTTGAGGATGTCCCCTCGTCACAGTCACAGTCCTGGGAATAAATAGATGATGGGAGAGATCTCTGTACTGACCCCTGATATATTTATACATAGTTATTAGATCTCCCCTTAGCCCTCTTTTTTCTGAACTGAATAACCCTAATTTTGATAATATTTCAGGGTACTGTAGTCTACCCATTCCAGTTATTTCTTTTGGCGCCCTTCTCTGAACCCTCTCCAGCTCTGCTATGTCTGCCTTTTTCACAGGAGCCCAGAACTGTACACAGTATTCCATGTGTGGTCTGAATAGTGATTTGTAAAGTGGCAGGACTATGTTCTCTTCATGTGCATCAATGCTCAATATTTTTAATAAAAACTATTGAAAAAAATATTTTTATTATTAATTAATTAATTATTATTTTTAGCCCAAAATGAGTAAAATGCAATCATAAAAATTGCCCCCAAAGGAGTATACAAAGGCTTTAACCTTTCTCTTCCTAGGCAATCCATTCTAATCATTATATTGTAGGGCAGACCCCCCCCCCCCCCCCCCCCTACAAGTGTAAGCATTTAAAGTGTTCTAAATGCCCAGCTCCACCTACCATCTGCATTTTGTTATGGTCTATTAGAAATCTCTGATATGCATTTTGTTAAAATATGCTTTTGTGACCTAAAATGAACCATTTCCCTTTTTGTAGTGAAAAAAAGAAGAGAACACAGAAGTCGTTCTTCTCAAAATATGTTTTTGCTCAGTACAGTGTATCCTAATCAATTATTGACCACTGGCTGGTTTTCTATAATGGACGGTCCTGGGCATTATTCCAAATGTTGCCTTTTTATGGCACTGTCATCCTCAGACTTTCATTGATGTCAGGACTGAATGTCAGACTAGAACATGATGCTGATATTAATATATAGTGGTAAATATTTAATACATAGCAAAAAGTATCCCTAAATTGCACAAAAATATAATAAAGACTTTTTACATTCAAATCAGCAATACATAGGGGTTTTATTATAATTTCAGTAGGTGCTAGAATACAAAATTACTCATTTCTGTCCGATCATGGTCATGGATGGAGTCAAAAACTAAAGAAAATTTCCCCATGCAATAAAATTTAATTGGTAGATAAAAGTGCTGAAAATGTTACAGACCAAATTTATTGATAACTGGCATGGCTGCTATTACAGTTCCCTAGGGCCCAATTGGCACATAGGAAAGTGATTGTGTTAGGAAAAAAAGCTTATGGTTACAGGTTTTAAATTGGGACCCAGGTTCAAGATATGCCACTGTATGCAGTGATAAATCATTAGGCACATACAGTATGTCATTTACAAGTCTAAAGGTGGGGTTACATGGGTCGAGCTAAAGCCGATTGTTGGGAAGGAAGCGTTCCTTCTCGACAGTCGGCCGCTCGTTCAGTGAAGGAGACCACTGCATTTACATACTGCAATCTCCTTCACAGTAAGAGGATGGGGGATCATTATTGGGATCTAACCAATCACAGTGATTGCTGGCAAATGACCACTCTGATTGGTCCCTTGCAGGCTTCTCCAGTGTATCTGCTCTCAGGGAGAGTGGAGACTCGGGGGTTGTAACATTGGGATTAGTTATGAACGCAGAATCTGAGGGGTTTAATAACGGGGGGTGGCACAATCGCTGTTCCCTGTGATTGCATCCTCTACTTGCAATGAAATGTGATTCGCGACAAAGTAATTAATCACAAAGCAAATTTCTTTGTAAATTTTGCCGAAGCAGCTGAATCAAATTTTTTAAAACTTCGCTTATCTCTGGCAGTGATCTTAACCTTCTAGCATAGATAGTGTTAAACTTTGGTCCCCAAAACCTTATCCTGCACGGTCTCCACCGTTTCACAGTGAGTTGAGCTTAGGGAGAAACGTCCCAAGAGCTTATGCGCTAGGGACAGTGTTGCAGAAAGCTATTAATAGAATAATATTGGATAGGTAGAGTGCAGGGACAGTGCAGGGACAGTGTAGGGAGATAGCAGGTAGAGTTTTTAGACACTGTAGGGAGAGCATAGGGAGACTGCAGGGACAGTTTAGATTGAGTGTAATCGCTGTCTGCATCTTGTTGAACTGCTTCCATATTCCCAGTTAATTTGTTAGTTTATACATAGAATTACTGTGCCTCAATATTAAAGGCTGATCTAATATATCATACTGTTTATCTTGTTCAACTGCTGTCACATTCTTAGCTAATCCGTTACATTACTGATACAGATGCTGTATACTATTCGCAACAGATAGTTGTCTGGGCCCTCCAAAAGAATGATCAGTGGCAAAAATGTTGCTGTGGTGGCACAAGTAGCAGTAGAAGAAGAGGTGGTAGTAGCAGATGCAGCAACAGGCCAGAGCTGCCTCTGTCATCAGCAGTCATATTTTGACCAAGGATCCAGCTGTACTGGAATGGATGACTCTTCAACATCATCTCAAGTGACAACAGATACACACAGCCTGGAATCAGTGGGTTCCTCTGACATCACACTTAGTTGGCATGGCCCAGGAACTGCCTCTGTGCCCTCACATGTCCTGAACCTGCCTCTTGCTTTTGCTGCTCTTTCTGCTAGCCAGATAACCTCCTGTTCTGCTCCGCATTTGAACTGTTACAGGCCAGCAGAGACTTGGAGGAGAGGTCCGCTGTAGACTCCTCTAGGCGTGCAACTACCGATGTTGACAGTCAGGTGGGAGCACATGTTGTGAGAGGTCAGGGATGTGTGCAAAAGACAGGTGAGGATCACAAAAGGATATGGGAGCTGGGTGAAGAGGGGGGCATCATCATCATCGGGGTGACGGTAGCAGTGTGTCCATGAGACAGTAGGATGTAAGTGTGCCCATGAGACAGCAGGGTGGAAGCAGTGAGAGATCTGCAGCCAAACACGGAAGGGATAAACCGTCTACTACTCGGGAGACTATTTGTGAGGAACGCACAAGCATAAAAGTATCGGCAGGCAGGCATCATGCAGTGTTGGACAGAAAATGCCATACTTGCCAGTGTGGGAATTTTTCACCAAGTCACTTGGGAACTTTAGCATGGCGGTATGCAGGATGTGTGGGCTGAAGATGAGGCGTGGCCAGGGTGCTAATGTTAGCACGACGGCCCTGCGTCAACACATGGAGCATCACCATAATGTGGCATGGGAAAACCATGCCACTTGTTTAGCGTTACAGCCTAATGCAGCAACTGCATCTCCCATCTATACCCACCCCCTCTCCAGCAGTTAGCTTGACATCAGCAGAAGGAAACTGTTGTTCATTCCAGTTGACTTCGATGTTGTCTACTGCTTCTGATGCTCCTCCTACTCCTCGTCACTTGTTTCGACAGCAATCGATCACCGAGACGATTGCAAAATGACAACAGTATACATGCACTCATTCTACAGCGCAGAATCTGAACGTGCACCTGGCCAAGTTGCTGGTACTACAGTCCTTCCCTTTCCATGTAGTTGACTCCGCACATTTCAGAGAACTCATGGCTTGTGCCCACCCAAGGTCGAGAGTCTCAAGCCGACATTACTTTTCCAAAAAAGCTGTACCAGCACTGCACACATACGTTGAGCAGAAGGTGGGCCAGTACTTGGGCCTCTCGGATCTGGTAGAGTTCACACCAGCGCTGACGTATCGAGTTTTAACTGTGGTCAAGCACAATGTATATCGTTCACAGCCCACTGGGTAAATGTGGTTCTGGACCAGGCACACCAGCAACTTGGCCAGGTGATGGCAATGCCGCCTCCGCATTGTAATGCTGAGATTTCTGCGCCAATGTCCTTTAAAGCTTCCTCATCATCCACCTTGTCCTTACCCTCCCCTCTAGGCACAGTTTACATTGGTTCTTCAGTATACCATCTATGCAAAGCTAGACGTTGCTATGCAGTTCGGCACCTGGTCTGCCTTGGTGAACGGAGCCACACTGGGGAGGAACTGCTCGACATCATCAATAAAGAAATCGAACACTGGCTGTCTCCTCGCCAACTGAAGATAGGAACCATGGTAATGGGAAGAGCATTTTGTCAACACTGCATCAGGGAGGGCTGACCCACGTGCCCTGCATGGCACATGTCTTCATTCTTGTTGTCACCCAGTTCCTCAAGTCTTCCACTGATCTGCAAGAGTGTTAAAAATGCACTTTAGCCACTCTTATCGTGCAAATCTCATCCTCCTTGAGCTGCAAAGACAAAATGCTCTCCCCCCAACATCACCTGAAATGCCACGTTTCCACCCATTGGAAATCCACACTTTATATGCCTGTACGAGCAGAGGAAGACAATCAACGATTTCTTAATGCTGCAAATGGAAAGGTTTGCTCCCTCGTGTAACTTCCACGCTAGCCAGTGGCAGCTCATGCGTGACATGTGCCATTTTCTCAGGCCCTTTCAGGAGGCCACTTTATTTGTCAGTCGGCAGAATTGCAGGATGAATGATGTCATTTCACTCCTTCATGTCCTGGACGGGATGCTGATAAATCGGATTGGTGGGGGGACAGAAGATGATTTGCATTTGACGGCCACCTGAGCCCTGAGGAAGATGAACGGACAGAGGAGGTGAATTTTATACACAACTTGGTGGTTTATCTGCCCAAGAGACAGGAGAGGAGCAGGAGGAGCATGAGTTGCTGGAGGTTGATGACGTAGACGATGCAGATGACCCTGACAAACCGTGGCAGTATGCAGTGAAGATGGAGGCAGGTAGGTTACTTTATGCGCAAATGGCCAGATGCACGTGGTCATGTTTGTGTAGTGACAGCCACATTGTTAGGATTTGACTGGCTTTCCACATTGTTAGACATTCACTATTGGTAAAAAATGGGGGCATTTTTTATACCTTTCGAGAGGGATGCAAAAAATGGACTACCGTAGAGACATGCTGTTTAGTAGACATGCTGTAGAGACATGCTGCCCACGCACTGCCATCGCCCGTCCTCAGGAAGGTCTGACTGAGGCGACCCTTGGCACTCATGCTCCACTGCCAGGAGGGGCAGGATAAGCTCCATATGCAGCAACTTAAGTCTGGAGTCTATAATGAGCAGTTTTCTTCATCCGCCTACTGAAGAAGCCACCTAGCAGCAGCAGGACATGCAGCAGGTGATGGCATACATGGACTGCTCCCTGTAACCCATGATCCAAGATCCCCTGGACTACTGTGCATGCAAACTCCAAGTACTGTTTGGCCACAATTGAAATCAGCATCAGCATGCTTTCCTGAAAAGCCAGTAGTATGGCATCAGGGTGTTCAGTGTGGCAGTGGGCATAGTTATCTCTAAGAGAACTCGCCTTTCCTCCCTAAATGTTACCTTCATAAAGATGAATCAGGCGTGGATCAACTAGGATTTCCAGACACCTGTGCTTGATGTAACAGAATAGATCATTCTGCCACTAATGATCATACTGTAGTATGCTGCCACGCTGGAATATTCTTCAAAATGCACCATTACTTCTGGCCACGTCTTCCTGTCACCGTTCTGATGCTGCTACCGACCTGATGTCACTTGCCCACTGCCTCTACTACCATTTCTACAATGGTGCTTCTTTGCCTACTTATATGTACAGTCGTGGCCAAAAGTTTTGAGAATGAGAACAAATATTAGTTTTCACAAAGTTTGCTGCTAAACTGCTTTTAGATCTTTGTTTCAGTTGTTTCTGTGATGTAGTGAAATATAATTACACGCACTTCATACGTTTCAAAGGCTTTTATCGACAATTACATGACATTTATGCAAAGAGTCAGTATTTGCAGTGTTGGCCCTTCTTTTTCAGGACCTCTGCAATTCGACTGGGCATGCTCTCAATCAACTTCTGGGCCAATTCCTAACTGATAGCAACCTATTCTTTCATAATCACTTCTTGGAGTTTTTCAGAATTTGTGGGTTTTTGTTTGTCCACCCGCCTCTTGAGGATTGACCACAAATTCTCAATGGGATTAAGATCTGGGGAGTTTCCAGGCCATGGACCCAAAATGTCAACGTTTTGGTCCCTGAGCCACTTAGTTATCACTTTTGCCTTATGGCACGGTGCTTTATCGTGGTGGAAAATGCATTGTTCTTCACCAAACTGTTGTTGGATTGTTGGAAGAAGTTGCTGTTGGAGGGTGTTTTGGTACCATTCTTTAATCATGGCTGTGTTTTGGGCAAAATTGTGAGTGAGCCCACTCCCTTGGATGAGAAGCAACCCCACACATGAATGGTCTCAGGATGCTTTACTGTTGGCATGACACAGGACTGATGGTAGCGCTCACCTTTTCTTCTCCGGACAAGCCTTTTTCCAGATGCCCCAAACAATCGGAAAGAGGCTTCATCGGAGAATATGACTTTGCCCCAGTCCTCAGCAGTCCATTCACCATACTTTCTGCAGAAGATCAATCTGTCCCTGATGTTTTTTTTGGAGAGAAGTGGCTTCTTTGCTGCCCTTCTTGACCCAGGCCATCTTCCAAAAGTCTTTGCCTCACTGTGCGTGCAGATGCGCTCACACACATTCCTGAGCAAACTCTGCACTGGTGGCACTCCGATCCCGCAGCTGAATCCTCTTTAGGAGACTATCCTGGCGCTTGCTGGACTTTCTTGGACGCCCTGAAGCCTTCTTAACAAGAATTGAACCTCTCTCCTTGAAATTCTTGATGATCCTATAAATTGTTGATTGAGGTGCAATCTTAGTAGCCACAATATCATTGCCTGTGAAGCCATTTTTATGCAACGCAATGAAGGCTGCACGCGTTTCTTTGCAGGTCACCATGGTTAACAATGGAAGAACAATGATTTCAAGCATCACCCTCCTTTTAACATGTCAAGTCTGCCATTTTAACCCAATCAACCTGACATAATGATCTCCAGTCTTGTGCCCGTCAACATTCTCACCTGAGTTAACAAGATGATTACTGAAATGATCTCAGCAGGTCCTTTAATGACAGCAATGAAATGCAGTGGAAAGTTTTTTTGGGGATTAAGTTAATTTTCATGGCAAAGAAGGACTATGCAATTCATCTGATCACTCTTCATAGCATTCTGGAGTATATGCAAATTGCTATTATAAAAATTTAAGCAGCAACTTTTCCAATTTCCAATATATATGTAATTCTCAAAACTTTTGGCCACGACTGTACATGTTACATTTGTTAAAGGATATGCATACCACTGGGCCTTGCTATCACACTGCTGTTTTTGGGTTATGCCACCATCTTGTGCTGTACTGTATGTCACTGCCGCAGTCTCCCCACTCTGTCATTGTACGACTATTGTCACTGTCAATGCCACTGCCTCCCAACTCTGTCATGGGGCCAATATTGTCCCTGTTACTGATACTGCTCTTGGCATCCATCCCCACTCAGTTATGGGGCCACCATTGTCCCTGTTTGTCCGTGTTGACTGTTACATAGTAAAATAGTATATAAAGCCAATAAATACATTTGTCCATCCAGTTCGGCCTGTTATCCTGTTGATCCAGAGGAAGGCAAAAAAAACTGTGAGGTAGAAGCCAATTTTCTCCACTTAAGGGAAAAAAAATTCCTTCCCGACTCCATTCAGGCAATCAGAATAATTGCCTGGATCAAAGGCCCCTCTCTAGTAGCTATAGCCTGTAATATTATTACATTCCAGAAATACATCCAGGCCACTCTTGAACTCTTTTAGTGAACTCACCATCACCACCTCCTCAGGCAGAGAGTTCCATAGTCTCACTGCTCTTACCGTAAAGAATCCTCTTCTATGTTTGTGTACAAACCTTTTTTCCTCCAGACGCAGAGGATGTCTACTTGTCACAGCCACAGTCCTGGGGATAAATAGATGATGGGAGAGATCTCTGTACTAACTAAAGATTTCCCGGACTATTCACTGGCGAACATCGCTTGTTCGCGTTTGCCGCGGCGGGCAAACATATGCGATGTTCGGTCCGCCCCCTATACGTCATCATTGAGCAAACTTTGACCCTGTACCTCACAGTCAGCAGACACATTCCAGCCAATCAGCATACTCTCCCTCCCAGACCCTCCCACCTCCTATAAAAAAGCAAGGACGGCATCCATCTTAGATTCATTCTGAAGCTGCAGTGTTAGTTAGAGCAGGGAGAGTGCTGCTGCTGCTGAATTAATAGGGAAAGCGTTAGCTAGGCCAGTGTTCTGTGTCCACTCCAGTCCTCAAAGACTCATCTGCTGTAAGGACAGTGTCCTGACAGCACCCCAAAAAGCCCTTTTTAGGGCTGGTACATCAGTCTGCTTTTATTTATTTTTTATATATATATATTGCAGTTGCCTGCCCGTGTGTGAGAGGCCACAGGCCCACAGACTGTACTGTGTGCACACCACTCATATCGGGTGGCACAGTACCTTGCAGATAAAAAAAGTCATTTAATTTTTCCTCTGTAATATAATTGCAGTTGCCTGCCAGTGAGTGTCAGGCCCACTGACTGTACTGTGCCCACTTCCAGTGCCCACTACTCATATCGGGTGGCACAGTACCTTGCAGATAAAAAAGTAATTTAATTTTTCCTCTGTAATATAATTGCAGTTGCCTGCCAGTGAGTGTCAGGCCCACTGACTGTACTGTGCCCACTGCCCACCACTCATACGGGGTGGTACAGTACCTTGCAGATTAAAAAGTAATTTAATTTTTTTCTCTGAAATATAATTACAGTTGCCTGCTAATGTGTGTCAGGCCCACAGACTGTACTGTGCCCACTGCCCACCACTCATATAGGGTGGCAAAGTACCTTGCAGATAAAAAAGTCATTAATTTTTTTCTCTGTAATATAATTGCAGTTGCCTGCCAGTGTGTGTCAGGCCCACAGACTGTACTGTGCCCACTGCCCACCACTCATATAGGGTGGCACAGTACCTTGCAGATAAAAAGTCATAAAATTTTTCCTCTGTAATATAATTGCAGTTGCCTGCCAGTGAGTGTCAGGCCCACTGACTGTACTGAGCCCACTGCCCACCACTCATATAGGGTGGCACAGTACCTTGCAGATAAAAAAGTTATTTAATTTTTTCTCTGTAATATAATTGCAGTTGCCTGCCAGTGAGTGTCAGGCCCACTGACTGTACTGTGCCCACTGCCCACCACTCATATAGGGTGGCACAGTACCTTGCAGATAAAAAAGTAATTACATTTTTTCTCTGTAATATATTTGCAGTTGCCTGCCAATGTATGTCAGGCCCACAGACTATACTGTGTCCACTGCCCACCACTCAAAAAGGGTGGCACAGTACCTTGCAGATAAAAAAGTTATTAAATTTTCCCTCTGTAATATAATTGCAGTTGCCTGCCAGTGAGTATCAGGCCCACTGACTGTACTGTGCCCACTGCCCACCACTCATATAGGGTGGCACAGTACCTTGCAGATAGAAAAGTAATTACATTTTTTCTCTGTAGTATAATTGCAGTTGCCTGCCAGTGAGTGTCAGGCCCACTGACTGTACTGTGCCTACTGCCCACCACTCATATAGGGTGGCACAGTACCTTGCACGCATAGTACCACTAATCTAAAAAAAAATGACAGGCAGAGGCAGGCCACCCCGCAGGGGCCTTCGTGGTCGTGGTGCTGTGATTTCCTTTGGCCCTAGAATAATGCCCAGTGTTCAAAGGCCATGTACCCTGAACTCGAAAAATTCTGAGGACATAGTTGACTGGCTTACACAGGACACCCAATTTTCTACAGCTTCTGCTCGGAACCTTGACGCACCATCCTCCTCCAGCTCAGCTTCGGGCACCTCTCAAGTTACCACTCGCCCGCCCGCCGCCACCACCAACACTAGCACCACAGCCGCTTCACTTGATCTGTCAGAGGAGTTATTTACACATCAGTTGGAAGAAATGAGTGATGCGCAACCATTATTGCCAGGGGATGTAGATAACAGGGATATGTCTCAGTCAGGCAGCATTACACACATGGACGTACGGTGTGATGATGATGATGTTGTACCCGCTGCTGCTTCCTTTTCTGAGTTGTCAGATACAAGTGAAGCGGTTGATGATGACGAATTGTCCGTGGATGTCACGTGGGTACCCACTCGAAGAGAAGAAGAACAGGGGGAAAGTTCAGATGGGGAGACAGAGAGGAGGAGGAGACGAGTTGGAAGCAGGGGGAGGTCATTGCAAGGAGCTAGTGGCACAGTCAGACAGCATGTATCAGCACCCGGGCTCAGCCAGACAGCACGCCAATCAACGCATGCTGTTGCCACCACCAGAATGCCGTCATTGCAAAGCTCAGCAGTTTGGCATTTTTTTTGTGTGTCTGCCTTTGATAACAGCGATGCCATTTGCAACCTGTGCCAAAAGAAACTGAGTCGTGGGAAGTCCAACACCCACCTAGGTACAACTGCTTTGCGAAGGCACATGATCTCACATCACAAACGCCTATGGGATCAACACATGGGTACAAGCTGCACACAAACTCAAAGCCACCATCCTCCTCCTGGTCCAGCATCTTCAGCCACGTCAACCACTGCTGTCCTCCTTGCCCCCTCTCAACCACCCGCCACTCCGCCTCTCACCTTCAGCAGTTCCTGCTCATCTGCCCACAGTCAGGTGTCTGTCAAGGAAATGTTTGAGCGTAAGAAGCCAATGTCACAGAGTCACCCCTTTGCCTGGTGTCTGACAGCTGGCTTGTCGGAACTCTTAGCCCGTCAGCTTTTACCATACAAGCTGGTGGAGTCTGAGGCCTTCAAAAAATTTGTAGCTATTGGGACACCGCTGTGGAAGGTACCCGGCTGAATTTTTTTTTCACAAAAGGCAATCCCCAACCTGTACTCGATTGTGGAAAAGGAAGTCATGGCATGTCTGGCACACAGTGTTGGGGCAAGAGTCCATCTGACCACTGATACCTGGTCTGCAAAACACGGTCAGGGCAGGTATTTCACGTACACTGCACATTGGGTTAACCTGCTGACGGCTGCCAAGCATGGAATGCATGGCTCTGCAGCGGAGTTGGTGACACCGCCACGACTTGCAGGCAGGCCTGCTGCCACCTCTTCTACTCCTCCTACTCCATCCTCTTCGCTAACCTCCTCGGCTGAGTCCTCTTCTGTTGCTGCGTCTTGCTCCACATCAATTGCACCCCCCCAGCTCCCCAGGGGCTATTCCACATCCCGGATACGACAGTGTCACGCCGTCTTGCGGTTGACTTTCCTGAAAGCAGAGAGTCAGACCGGACCAGCACTCCTGTCCGCCCTAAACGCACAGATGGATCAGTGGCTGACCCTGCACCAACTGGAGATCGGCAAAGTGGTGTGTGACAACGGAAGCAATCTGTTGGCGGCATTGAATTTGGGCAAGTTGACACATGTACCGTGCATGTCACATGTGTCGAATCTGATCGTACAACGCTTTGTGTATAAGTACCCAGGCTTACAGGACGTCCTCAAGCAGGCCAGGAAGGTGTGTGGCCATTTCAGGCGTTCCTACACGGCCATGGCGCACTTTTCCGATATTCAGCGGCGAAACAACATACCAGTGAGGCGCTTGATTTGGAACAGCCCGACACTTTGGAATTTAACACTCCTAATGTTCGACCGCCTGCTCCAACAAGAAAAAGCCGTCAACGAGTATTTGTATGACCGGGGTGCTAGGACAGCCTCTACGGAGCTGGGTATTTTTGTGCCACGTTACTGGACGCTCATGCGCAATGCCTGTAGGCTCATGCGTCCTTCAGAGGAGGTGACAAACCTAGTCAGTCGCACCGAAAGCACCATCAGCGACCTCATCCCATTTGTTTTCTTCCTGGAGCGTGCCCTGCGAAGAGTGCTGGATCAGGCCGTAGATGAGCGTGAAGAGGAAGAGGAAGAGTTGTGGTCACCATCACCACCAGAAACAGCCTTATCAGCATCGCTTGCTGGACCTGCGGCAACGCTGGAAGAGGAGTCTGAGGAGTCAGAGGAGGAATGTGGCTTTGAGGAGGAGGAAGAACAACCACAGCAGGCATCTCAGGGTGCTCGTTGTCACCTATCTGGGACCCGTGGTGTTGTACGTGGCTCGGGGGAAGAACAGACCTTCAATGAGATCAGTGAGGACGAGGAACGGGACATGAGTAGCTCGGCATCCAACCTTGTGCAAATGGGGTCTTTCATGCTGTCATGCCTGTTGAGGAACCCTCGTATAAAAAGGCTGAAGGAGAACGACCTGTACCCTACTAGATCCCCGGTATAAGCAGAAAGTGGCTGAAATGTTACCGAATTACCGGAAGTCGGAAAGGATGCAGCAGTTCCAAAACAAGTTAAAAAGTATGCTTTACACAGCGTATAAGGGTGATAGCACAGCACAACGGGAATCTAACAGGGGAAGAGGTGAAAGCTGCACTGCATTTCTGACAGTCTACATTGTTGGTTGAAAAAAATCACACTTTTTGTGCTAGATAGTACATTTGCGGCCTGCGCATCATTTTAGGCAGTCCAAAAAAACTTTAAATAGTGATGCTACATTGTTGGTTGAAAAAAGCACACTTTTTATGCTAGATAGTACATTTGCAGCCTGCGCTGCATTTCTGACAGTCCACTAAAACTGTTAAATACTGCTGTTATTTCGTTGTTTGAAAAAAACACCCTTTTCGTGCTAGATAGTACATTTACGGCCTGCGCTGCATTTCTGACAGTCCTATAAAACCGATAAATACTGCTGTTACATTGTTGTTTGAAAAAAAGCACACATTTTGTGCTAGATAGTACATTTGCGGCCTGCGTTGCATTTCTGACAGTCCACTAAAACCGTTAAATAATGATGGACGAACATCTGCCGGGACGGTTCGCGATCGCGCAAACGCGATCAAATGTTCATAAACCGCAAGTTCACGGCAGGTCCCATTCATTATAATGGCAGGCGAACCTGAAAAACCTTCAGCTCATATTTGCAGCCAAGAAATAATTACTAAAAGTGCACAAATAGTCCCACAACATGGACAGTGACGTACCAGATGTATTATTCGAATTTGTGATCTCCATTTATTATTTTTTTCAATGCGAAATATCGGCAATATAATTTTCGCGAAATGCTCTATACAGTTCCCAAATGCACTATAAAGAAAGTATATTGGTATATAACACCCCGCTTCAATCCGTTTTTTTGTGGGACGACTGGTATATCACACCAGTAGAAATTATTTGTTCCAATAACGCTTGTCCCTCTATATACCTGCAGTATCGCAGCAGAACCGCACACAACTGCCGCACAATACAAATGCACTATAATATACGTACTTTCTAACATAGAAAGTATATTATAACATTGTACAAGGAAGGAAATCCATTAGAATATACATAAAGATAAAACGTAACCTTTAATAATTTTACTATGAGGGTCCATTCACACGTCCGTAAGTGTTTTGCGGATCCGCAAAACACAGACACCGGCAACGTGCATTCCGCAATTTGTGGACCGCACATCACCGGCACTATAATAGAAAATGCCTAATCTTGTCTGCAATTGCGGACAAGAATAGGACATGTTCTATTTTTTTTGTGGAAACGGAAGTACAGATGCGGAAGTGCGGATCCGCAAATGCGGATGTGGATCCGCAAATGCGGATGCGGACAGCACATTCCGGCCCTATTGAAAATGAATGGGTCTGCACCCGTTTCGCAAAATTGCGGAACGGATGCGGACCCATTATGCGGACGTTTAAATGCAAAAGATATCCCTCAAAATGAAAATAAATTTAATTATTAAAGTTAAGCAAAAAGCATAGATGTGGTAGGCAATAACAAGTGCTCGGCGGCACTAAATCAGGTGCTCGGCGGCACCAAATCAGAAACCATATGTCCTACCACTATCCGGGGGGTTCCAGTGCACATCCATGAATCCCGGAGGGAAAGCAAAAAACATCTATCCCTGTGCTAGATGATGATGTGGTATTGAAGGACAGGGTGGGCAAAGAATTGTCCCTGATATTTCCCTACAGGGGGGTGCTATTCTGGCCCTGATAGCCTAACCACAGACCACCCGCCCAGATAAGAGCGACCCCGTCCGGAACCTTACCCTATATAAAAATGGCCCTAGTAAGCCCCTAGCCCCTAGGCCCCTGACTTCCAGGTGATCACTATATAGATCTATTTGTTTTTGACTCATTATAAAAGTATATTATAAGTATATCGCACCCCTCTGTGTATCACACATATCGATAGTACACTTTTGTGGCCCTATTAGCTAGCGTTTGGTGTTCCTAACAGCCTTTGCCTGCCCCCCACAGCAACCTCTCCCTACACTGGCAAAACACTGAATGTAAAATGACGGCCAGATCAGGTTTATTTATAAGGTAGGGGGTATGTCCATGTGCTGAAATGTCTCAATTGGCTGTCCTGTACCACCTGATGGATGTGTCGTGGGTCAAAGTTCTTCATAAGGTAAAATAATATGGCGAGCGCAAATTTCTCAATATGTTCGCATGTTCCACAAATTGCGAACACGCAAAGTTCACCGCGAAACGACCGCTGGTCGAACCGCAAGGCCATCTCTACCATTAAATACTGCTGTTATATTGTTGTTTTAAAAAAACACCCTTTTTGTGCTAGATAGTACATTTGCGACCTGCGCTGCATTTCTGACAGTCCAATAAAACCAGTCAATCCTGCTGTTACATTGTTGGTTGACAAATGCGCTTTTTTTGTGACAATGAAGTAATTGTATTAAGTTCGCCTGTCACACTGTTGTGTGACCTCAAGAAATGTTTTCTCTTTATGACACCGGCACAGCCTTACTGTCAGTGAACTCAATTGACTATTGGCGGTTACATTGTCGCCTGACATAAACCATTTGTTAGTTTGGTTGGTGAACGCAAAGAATGAGGAAAGTGTCAATTGTCAAATAAGGGATGTGGCTCTGGTCGTGGTGCTGGTGGTCTTGGTGGAACTCCTGTTGCAGGGAGAGGACGGGGTCGATCTGTGCCAGCTACACGCACAAGTGAAACACCTTCAACAGGTGCGAGTAGGCGACAGAACCTTCAGCATTATTTGGTAGGCCTGAATGCCGCTCTACGAATGGTGGGGCTAGAACAAGTACAGGCGATAGAACATTGGGTGGCTGACAGTGCCTCCAGTTCCTTCACATTGTCTCCCACCCGGTCCCTTGCTGAAAGCTCACAGTTGGCATCTGGAGCCCATGGCCATCTGTTTTTCACCTCACCCCCTTGCAAATCAGCCAAGCAGTATGAGCCCCAAGTCATGCAGCAGTCTCTTATTCTTTTTGATGACTCTGCTGGCAGGGTTTCCGTGAACCATCCACATAGCCCTGCACCAGAAGTGGAAGAGATTGAGTGCACCGATGCCCAACCACTTATGTTTCAGGATGAGGACATGGAAAGACCACCGCAGCACGTCTCTGATGATGACGAAACACAGGTGCCAACTGCTGCGGCTTTCTGCAGTGTGCAGACTGACAAGGAGGGCAGAGGTGAAGAGTGGGTGGAAGATGATGAGGTCCTAGACCCCACATGGAATCAAGGTCATGCGAGTGATGTGTGCAGTTCAGAGAAAGAGGCGGTGGTGGCACAGAGCCACCAGCACAGCAAAAGAGGGAGCAGGGTGCAAAAGCGGAGAGGCCGTCCCCTAGGCAGTACGCCTGCTACTGCCCACCGCACCCAGAGACCGAGCACACCAAAGCCCGCTTCAAGGAGTTTCCTGGCGACTACATGCGGTAGTGCCTGCGCAACGACTGCCGAGTTGCCCACATTCTAACTTGTGCTGATTACTGAGTGGCCACCCTGCTGGATCCCCGTTACAAGGACAACGTACCATCCTTAATTCCCTTACTGGAGCGTGATCGGAAGATGCAGAAGACGCTGGTAGACATGCCGCTGAGGGCAATCCCAACTGACACCGGGGGCTCAGTGGAAGCACAAGGCAAAGGCATAGGAGGAGGAAGAGGTTGCCAACGCAGCTGGGGCACCGCCAGCACCTCAGAAGGCAGGGTTAGCATGGCCGAAATGTGGAAAAGCTTTGTCAGCACGCCACAACAACTAGCACCACCAGCTGATATGGAACGTCTTAGCAGGAGGCAGCATTTCAGCAACATGGTGGAATAGTATATGTGCACACGCCTACACCTACTGACTGATGGGTCTGCCCCATTCAACTTCTGGGTCTCCAAATTGGGCCCATGGCCTGAGCTTGCCCTTTATGCCTTGGAGGTGCTGGCCTGCCCTACAGTCAGTGTATTGTCTAAACGTGTGTTTAGCACGGCAGGGGGCGTTATCACAGACAAGCACAGCCACCTGTCCACAGCCAACGTGGACATGCTCACGTGTAAAATTAACCAGGCCTGCATCCCACAAGACTTGTCTGTACCTTGTGCAGAATAGACATTTATACCGGCCTCACCCAGCCATTGTTATACTCAAGTGCACTTATTCTTTGTTTTCTTTTTTTATATGTCCCAATATTTTGGGGGCTACCCCAATAAAAAAATAAAAATAAAAAAAAATAAAAAAATAAAAAAAACAGTGTTGGCTACCTCCTCCACCTCCGCTTCCACCTACACCTCCACGGTCACCTCCTCCTCAACCTCCTACTCCACATGCACCTCCTCCTCCTAGTTCAAGATTATTATTTTTAATTTTTATGTATTTTGTTATTTTAAGTTATTTCCCTATCCACATTTGTTTGCAGGGAACTTGTACTACTCTTACCCCCATTTTGCTTCCTTTTGCAGCCCACTAGCCCTTTCCAGGACTTTTTTAGACACATTTTAGTGCCCAAAAGTTCAGGCCCCCATTGGCTTCAATGGGGTTCGAGTTCAGTGTCAAGTTCGGGTCCCGAACTCAAAATTTTTTGCGAAGTTCGGGCGAACCCGAACATCCAGGTGTCCGCATAACTGATGCACTGATTTAGTTTTTTTTACAGGATACAATTTCTTCCTTATTTTGCTGTTCTTCTGATGGATCAGAAGAACAGAAACATAACTGTGATGTGAACTCTCCCTAAGAGACACTAACAAATCTAAAACTGTGTCCAGAAAGTCAGTGATATTAGATTTTATGTTTGCAGGAACATCGTGAGAAAGTGCCATCTTTCATAAGCAATTGTAGTATGAGTGCTGAAGGCGGAAATTAGTGAGACTAAATCCAAATCACAAAGACTTAGTGAATATTAATGAGACTTGGCAGACAAGACACCACGACTAGCTACAATATCTGGCAGCTATGACAACTAGGTCACCTACTTTCAGCTTCACAAATGTACTCTGGGGACCCTCTGATATTTATCAGATTATGAACTAAATTTAGCTCATTTATGAACAAACGAATTCCTTGATTTTTCTACCCTTCAAACACCTGCCTTATGGAGCTCCCTGAGGTTCTCCATAGTATGATCTGACTCTCTGACATAGCACTATATTATATATCTTGCTAAAGGCAAAGTTTGGGGTCTTGACAAGTAAGCAGACAACACATGTTGACTGTCCGTGGACGTATGTAAGCATGAGCATTCATTTAAGACTGTGATCTTAACAAGTTAAGATTGTAAGGATAATAAATTGCTTACGGCCGCACACAGTTCTCATCTGGTATACGATGCTAAGCCACAGGCAGAACAATTTTAATAAACTAATGTGGTGCTCGCCATTGTAACACAATAGCTGTATTTCTGCAGGGCATGCATATAACTAGTAAATGTAGAGACTTTTGGAAATAAACCTGTTTGCTTAGCAGTAAAGGTGTCAGTAGTTCAAAAATTAATTGGCTGTGCAATGAAGACATGGTGGTTCTTGTAGGAGAAGATCATACAGAGTTAGCACTGCACATTTGGGACTATTCAGATCTACTTTGTGATAGGACTTGCTCATTACACGACAACAAACGCAGAGGACTCCTGTGCTAGAGCAGTGTGTGGGTCCTCCTCAATTAAAGAACATTCCACGCTTGGTCTCTAGTCACATTGCCAAAGCTACATCACAAGATGAGAAACTGTAACAAGAGGTTCACATCCCATTATTGGTCAGAGGGTCCGATAGTTGCATAAAGGATATGGCAGGGGCATTTTTTTAAAATTATTGCATTATACTTATTTTGGGTAAAAAGAATTTTTCATTTGGTCTTTATGAAAAATGTCATGCTCCCAGTATAAGGACTCATGCACACAACCGTATTTTGCCTTTTTTTTTGCAGATCGATTTATTTTTGTGGGGCTGCAAAACATGCAAACAGCACACGGATATGATCCGTGTGCTGTCCACATCTGTGAGAACTTGTCCGTTTTGTAAACAAGAATAGGCATTTCTACAATGGGCTGCAAAAAATGTGGGATGCAGACAAACCGTATCCGTACTTTGTGGACCACAAAACCGATTACAGTTGTGTGCAGGAGGACTAATGGCATAAGAGCGAGTTCGTATCACAATTTAGTTTTGCGTTCTTCTGATCCTTCAAAAGAACAGAAAACAAAACAAAAAAAACAAAAAACGGATCAGTTATTTTAAGCATCAGTAATTCTTAGTTTGTTTTACTTCTCTCAGCGATCAGTTCTTTTTGGTGGGAGCATAAGTCCTGCATGAAAATAATAACTGATCTCTTATGGAAGTGAAACAAACTGATCATAACTGATGCTCAAAATAATGGATCGTATTTTTCTGTTCTTCTCACAGATCGGAAGAACGGAAAGCTAAACAGTGATGTGAACTCTTCATCTTCACCCTTTCTGTGTATTTGCAGAGCAACATGTTCTGTGTTTACATAGAATCCCATCATCTGATGGCCCACGTGAATCCCTTATCTGTGATCTCCTGAAGTTCAGCACTTATTTAAGCCATATTCTTATTAGTGCGACAAGAATTGAGTTGTAATGAGTATCTGTGAGCTGTCAAGAGTCCAAAGAACAGGGTCCCAGACTAAGGGCTCGTTCACACGACCGTATGGCTTTTTCAGTGTTTTTAACGGATCCGTTTTTCAGTTTTTTGTTTTAGTAATCGTTCCGTTCTGTTTTTCCGTATGGCATATACAGTATACAGTAATTACATAGAAAAAATTGGGCTGGGTATGAAATTTTCAATAAATGGTTCTGCAAAAATGGAACAGATACGGAAGACATACGGAGTACATTCCGTATGTGTTCTGTTTTTTTGCGGACCCATTGACTTGAGTGATGCCACGGAACGTGATTTGCGGGCAATAATAGGACATCTTCTATCTTTCAATGGAACGGAAAAACGGAAATACGAAACGTAATGCATATGGAGTACATTCAGTTTTTTTGCAGAACCATTGAAATGAATGGTTCTGTATACGGACCGTATACGGATCCTATACGGAACGCAAAAAAATGGCCTGTATACAGAACGCAAAAAAAGTTTGTGTGAATGAGCCCTAAGGCCTCCTGCACACGAACATGTGCGCCCCGTGGTCATGCTGCAGCCCGCAAATTGCGGGCCGCAATGCACGAACATCGTCCGTGGGGCAGCCTCAGCAGATCCCGGACCCATTCACTTTAATGGGTCCGTGATCCTGCCGTTCTGCAAAAAGATAAGACATGTTCTATCTTTTTGCGGAATGGAAGTACGGGAAGAAACCCCATGGAAGCACTCCGTAGTGCTCCCGTAGGGTTCCGTTCCGTGCTTCCGTCCTGCACCATTCTGCATCTCTGCAATTGAGGACCCATTGAAGTAAATGGGTCCGCATCCGTGATGCGGAATGCGCAAATGCGGTCCGCAATACGGCAAAGGAGCGCAAGCCGCGGTTCCGCAAAAAATGGAAGCCGCCCGTGTGCCTTCCGCAATTTGCGGAACGGAACAGGCGGTCCATTGTAGAAATGCCTATTCTTGTCCGCAAAACGGACAAGAATAGGACATGTTATATTTTTTTTTGCGGGCCACGGAACGGAGTGCTGTCTGCATCTTTTGCGGCCCCATTGAAGTGAATGGGTCCGCGCCCGAGCCGCAAAAAATGCGGCTCGGATGTGGAGCACAATAACGGTTGTGTGCATGGGGCCATCAGTTATTGTGAGCCAAAACCAGTAGTGAAGCCTACGCAGAGATCAGGTATAATGATTCGATTCGCACCTGTTCTGTGTGTGAACCCAGCCTAAGCAGGCAGCTTTTCTGGACTCATACTGACAGTCTGCAGATACACTCTTAATTAACTCCTGTCGCACAAGAACTACTGAATATTTTTTTTTTATAAAGACCAATTAAAAAAATTATTTTTAGCCCAAAATGAGTAAAATTCAATAACAATAAAAAAAAGTCCCAAAGGTGTCCATAGTCTTTATATGCTATTGTGTATTGGCCAGAGGATTTGTCACTTTTCTTGTCCTATCTAAACAGAATTGAAGGAGAAAGCAAAACAAAAACACAGACCAGAGAGAGATGTCACTGATTTTTGGTTTTCCCGCCAAATACTAACTGAACCCGAGTGTGACTTATGAAAGCCAAAGGATCAGAATTTGAAAGAGAGCCATAGTTCCCTAATTTCCGTGATTGGTGCTAATCCGACCAATGTGGATCCAACCCTATAGATGTGCCATAAATGTATGTGGTGGCAAAACCCCTTTTGGAAAAGCTTATGTGTGTTTGATACTTGTTGAGTTAGACCTTATTGTGTAACATCACTATCGTCATAAAACTATTGTTAACTAATGTCTATTTTATCTATTTCACAGGATTTATACCTCCACCACTCATCTTTGGAGCTGGGATTGACTCTACCTGTCTGTTTTGGAGCACATTTTGCGGAGAGCAGGGAGCCTGTGCTCTGTATGACAATGTTGCCTATAGATATCTTTATGTCAGCATTGCTATAACACTGAAGTCCTTAGCGTTCATCCTTTATACCACCACATGGCAATGCCTGAGGAAAAACTATAAGAGATACATCAAAAATCACGAGGGAGGGCTCACTACAAGTGAATTTTTTGCATCAACGCTGACCTTAGATAACCTCGGCCGAGACTCTATCTCTCAAAATAAAACTAACAGGACAAAATTCATCTATAACCTGGAAGACCATGAGTGGTGTGAAAATATGGAGTCTGTTTTATAGTAAAAGATGGGTGGACTAACTCTATGTGTTGTCCACACAAGATATTCTTTATTTTTTAAATGAAAGCAAATATATATATAAATATAATTTCTTTTGCATTGGACATTGGATGGGACTTGGTTTATTTGCCATTAGAATGGTATATGGAAGGAAAGCAAACAGAGATCCAGCTGTTTGTTCTCAGGCCTTCAGCATCTGATCTTCTAGCATGTTGGATACTGCAACAAGTCCCTTATGGCTTGTCTAATGGAGAGCCCAGCAGGCTCACAAAAGCGGCTCATAAACTAAGCAAATCTGGCAAGATTCTAGCCTTGAATTTAATGGCATCATGCATTGCTGCGTTTGATTGATACAAGTGCAAACCATTTGCTGGATGATGGCTGACAGCACCCTATAAATACTCTTCAAGATCATCTCTCTCATTGCTGTGAATGGCAAACAGGCTCCGGCTTTAATAAATCCTAATCAATGTAATGACTTTCAAGACATTAAGAGAGCAATCAAAAATCCATGTTTTGGCTTTTTTTTTTTTTCTTCACCAGCTCATTGACTGAAATGTTGCCCTGTACTGTCACCGAAACGTGTATCCCATTAATCACGGTTCATAGACCCCTGTTCAGTAGAGCATGATTCCGGCCTTCCTTTGTCTGAGTGAATTTAAGAATTGTTGCAGTGAACAGAGAAAAATCCTCAAATGAGTCAGTTTCATGCATTACTGAAATATTATTTATTTTTTATTACATTTTTAATGCAGCTTTTCTGAATAATAAGACAGAATACAACAGGAAGGCATGTGTAGATCATTTATGAAGTGACGCTTGTTACAGTTTTATTTCACGAGTTCCTTCATAACTTATGATAGATAAGGAGCAAGGGTGACATATCTGTTTTTGGACCCTTTGGTTAAAGTTACGGTAGGTATCCTCCTTTATGATATTTATTTTTCACACACTTCCACTTACTGTTTGATGCTGAGATCCTGTTTCCTATAAAATAACACACGAGAATCATCTGTTCCCAATGTGTTGTTTAAATAGGCTTTTTAATGGACCGTTAATGTACTGTCGGGATGAAACTGGGCCAATAAGGCAGCATGCTGTAATTCTACGAGTCTCCTAAATAAGATGCAAATGGAAGGATCAGATGCCAATAGTTGCCAACGTTGAAATCTCCTAAACATACTTTAGTTCTGCTTTTTATAAAAAATCAATAATGTTATTAAAAAAGGTGCAAAAGTCGGTAGAGCCTTAAGAGGGATTAAAGGGAAATTCATTGCTTGAGGATATAGCACTGGTTTATAGGTGACTTTTGCATCTGTTTTCATAAATGCCCCTTTATACTGTATATATGTGTACCAAATAGAATGCAAGATTCTGCAATAATGGAAAACTGAGCACTTTAAATATGTTTACTTTCTCCATCCTCCATTGCTTGTAACAGAGGCAAACTTTGCAGCCATTTTTCTTCAGTGTACAACCGAGTCCAAAAATACCACCCCCTGAAACATGTCCTCTAAACAGGTTGGGAAATACCCGCTATACAAAACATATCCACAGCATTTCCAGGTTTCTGACACTGAATGGTTTCTAATCTGTACAGAAAATGTGATGTAAGGAGAAGGGAACATAAACACATAATGCAGTTTTTGAATTATTAAGGAAGCAAGTTTTCTAAAACCACTGGATTCTTTGAGTAATTTTACAAGTCCCGAATCTCACTAATCTTGATCTGTAATTGTTATAAACATAGCATGCCAAATGTATATGAGACAGAGGCCTTTCTTTTTTTTCTTATAGGACATTGTTTAGAACTTACACCACTAGGAGGAGCTCAGGGGGTTAATGCATACAACTGCCCTTAGACAGGTTTGATACATTTTCAGACTCATGTTATATATTTCTATTACTTAGGGTCCTTTTACTCCGCTTGACAATGGGCCATAACAAAGGCCGATTCATGTTTCAAACCAGACATTCAATGCTTGATTAAAAGGTCGTTACACGACCCAATGAAAAGTGCATGGGGGAAGATACTTTGTTGCTGTTTGTTCATCCCCTTTTTTTTCGTTATGTCGGCAGTACATCCCCTGTTTACATGGAGAGATATGCTGCTGATCAGCTCTCATTTTCATGCTTACATAAATGATCCAGTTGGCCAACAAACGGTTGCCGGCACATTAGCACAGCCAGTTATTGGGAGTGAACATTGGTACCTGATAATTTGTCCGATCATCTGTCGGTTGAAGAGGTTCCCTTATTCTTATGCCCATTGGTCTTCTTTAACTACTTGCGTAGTTTAGATCTTTCTTAAAGACGATCTGTCATTAGATTTGTACCCATGGCACTGGCTGACCTGTTACATGTGCGCTTGGCAGCTGAAGGCATCTGTGTTGGTCCCATGTTCATATTCAAAATTATGCTTTTCTATATGCAAATGAGCCTCTAGGAGCAACGGGGGCGTTGCAGTTACACCTAAGGCTCAGCTCTCTGCAGCTGCCATACCCTCTCCACTTTGATTGATTGTGCCAGGTGTGATGGTGTTTTCACTGTCTGACCATCTGAATTAAAGTGGAGAGGGTTTGGCAGTTCCAGAGAGAGCTGAGTCTCTATGTGTAAGAGCAACACCCCTGTTGATCCTAAAGGCTCATTTGCATATATTAAAACTACATTTTTCTCAGTAATGCGGGCACATATGAGCATGGGACCAACACAGATGTCTTCAGCTGCCAAGTGCACATGTAACCGGTCAGCCAGTGTCATAGGTACAAATCTGCTGACAGATGCCTTTTAAAGGTGTTTTCTAGGATATTTATATTGATAAACCTATCCACAGGATAGGTCATCAATATGGAACCGGCAGGGGTCTGATACCCTACACCCCCTCCTATCAGTTGTATGGATCTAGCAGAGTTAAGAGTCACAGTCATAACGTGTTAACTAGTTGTGATAACTCACCAAGTGTCTGTGTTAAATCTGCTACATCTGTAGCTTTGGTGCTGAGAAGCACATCAATAACCAGCTCCGTGATTTACACGATGGACCTGGCTGTGTAGTTCCAGCTGTTGTCTGTGAGCTGCTGGCTGTTGGACTACCACTGAAAATGATCGGTTATCCTGAGGATAGGTCGTTAATATAAACATTTCAGAAAACCCCTTTAATTTAGCTATTTTGAATTTGCTAACAAACCTTCTTGTTTGAATAACTTTTACTAGTAGATAGTATAGGACGTCGTAGGAGTTGATAATATTTACATTATGCCATTAACCAAAATCTTAGTGGACTCTTTGGGCAGAAATCTTTGCAAGACCAAAGCCGCTGATTTCTGCCTTTGTCCAGCTTTGCAAGTGCAATATAATGTTTTCTTCTTTGCTGCAATGTATCAGTTTCAGGATGGGCACAATAAATGGTGCATTAAAGGAAAATGGCTGCTCTGTTAAGGTTTTGGTAATATGGGCAATAATTCTACATGAGGGGATGGCACTGGTGGTACGAGAAACAATATTTCTGAATATAATGTAAACTCTTCTCCATTTAGTGGTGATGAGTTCTCTGTCTGCTGTAATATGTGGAGCTGTCTTGGAGTTTATGAAAATATTTCCATTTAGTCATTTTTAAAGTGAACTGTACTGTACAATTACATTTCTGCTGCCTTGTGATGAGCCCTGTTATAACACCACATTTCTTGTGATGTTGAGTCCTAGCAAGGTGATGGAGCCGTATAAGGTAGCCCTTTCATATGTAGTTCACATATATACAGTTGCAAGAAAAAGTATGTGAACCCTTTGGAATGATATGGATTTCTGCACAAATTGGTCATAAAATGTGATCTGATCTTCATCTAAGTCACAACAATAGACAATCACAGTCTGCTTAAACTAATAACACACAAAGAATTACATGTTACCATGTTTTTATTGAACACACCATGTAAACATTCACAGTGCAGGTGGAAAAAGTATGTGAACCCTTGGATTTAATAACTGGTTGAACCTCCTTTGGCAGCAATAACTTCAACCAAACATTTCCTGTAGTTGCAGATCAGACGTGCACAATGGTCAGGAGTAATTCTTGACCATTCCTTTTTACAGAACTGTTTCAGTTCAGCAATATTCTTGGGATGTCTGGTGTGAATCGCTTTCTTGAGGTCATGCCACAGCATCTCAATCTGGTTGAGGTCAGGACTCTGACTGGGCCACTCCATAAGGTGTATTTTCTTCTGTTTAAGCCATTCTGTTGTTGATTTACTTCTATGCTTTGGGTCGTTGTCCTGTTGCAACACCCATGTTCTGTTGAGCTTCAGCTGGTGGACAGATGGCTTAAGTTCTCCTGCAAAATGTCTAGATAAACTTGGGAATTCATTTTTCCTTCAATGATAGCAATCCGTCCAGGCCCTGAAGCAGCAAAACAGCCCCAAACAATGATGCCCCCACCACCATAATTCACAGTTGGGATGAGGTTTTGATGTTGGTGTGCTGTGCCTCATTTTCTCCACACATAGTGTTGTGTGTTTCTTCCAAACAACTCAACTTTGGTTTCATCTGTCCACAGAATATTTTGCCAGTACATCTGTGGAACATCCATGTGCTCTTGTGCAAACTGCAAACATGCAGCAATGTTTTTTTTTGGCTTCCTCTGTGGTATCCTCCCATGAAATCCATTCTTGTTTAGTGCTTTACGTATCGTAGATTCACTAACAGGGATGTTAGCATATGCCATATGCTTTTGTAAGTCTTTAGCTGACACTCTAGGATTCTTCTTCACCTCATTGAGCAGTCTGCACTGTGCTCTTGCAGTCATCTTTACAGGACGGCCACTCCTAGGGAGAATAGCAGCAGTGCTGAACTTTCTCCATTTATAGACAATTTGTCTTACCATGGACTGATGAACAGCAAGGGTTTTGGAGATACTTTTATAACCCTTTCCAGCTTTATGCAAGTCAACAATTCTTAATCGTAGGTTTTCTAAGAGCTCTTTTGTGCGAGGCATCATTCACATCAGGCAATGCTTCTTGTGAAAAGCAAACCCAGAACTGGTGTGTGTTTTTTTATAGGGCAGGGCAGCTGTAACCAACACCTCCAATCTCATTTCATTGATTGGACTCCAGTTGGCTGACACCTCACTCCAATTAGCTCTTGGAGATGTCATTAGTCTAGGGGTTCACATACTTTTTCCACCTGCACTGTGAAAGTTTACATGGTGTGTTCAATAAAAACATGGTAACATTTAATTCTTTGTGTGTTATTAGTTTAAGCAGACTGTGATTGTCTATTGTTGTGACTTAGATGAAGATCAGATCACATTTTATGACCAATTTGTGGAGAAATCCATATCATTCCAAAGGGTTCACATACTTTTTCTTGCAACTGTATAAGCAGTATTAAGCTGGAGTGCCTTGAGCCCCCCCAGGTGATACATCTGAGGGTCTAACCTGCACATCCATTTGTATCTACATCCTAAATGATGCTGTTTTGTGCAACCAGAGCATATCATTAATACATTGTATTTGTTTACTTGTGAATCAACCGATAAGAACTGTTTATATCAGCACTCCATGGGATCGAAATAAACTTTTAGTTGAAGTTGTCTTCTGCTGGAGTTTTGGGACTAGGGATGAGCGAAGTGAGCTTTGGATCTTAGATCCGAATTTGCTTTGCTCAAAACATCGTTTTAATGCTGTATGGAGATCCGTCTTCATACAGCACTAAAATGTATGGGCTCCGGCGAGGCAAAATAAGTTATCTTCACCATTTCATTATTAAACTTGAAAACCATTTTCAAACAGGATCAATAAGGGTATATGGAATTAGATGTTATAGTTAAATCGCATCACCACAAAATAAGGCTGAGTTCACATCACTGTTTAGCTTTCCGTTCTTCTTATCCATCAGAAGATGAGAAAAAAAAACAGGATCCTGTTAAAAAAAAGGATCCTGTTGCATCAGTTAGGCCTCCTGCACACGAACGTGGGCGGGCCGCAATGCACGAACACCGTCCGTTAGGCAGCCGCAGCGGATCGCGGACCCATTCACTTTAATGGGTCCGCGATCCAGACGTTCCGCAAAAAGATAGAACATGTCCTATGTTTTTGCGGAGCGGAAGTACGGGTTGAAACCCCATGGAAGCACTCCATAGTGCTCCCGTAGGGTTCCATTCCATGCTTCCGTCCCGCACCATTCCGCATCTCCGGATTTGCGGACCCATTGAAGTGAATGGGTCCGCATCCGTGATGCGGAATGCCCACGGAACGGCACCCGTGTTTCGCAGATCCGCAAATGCGGTCTGCAATACGGCAACGGGGCGCACACGTTCGTGTGCAGGAGGCCTTATGCATAGGATCCGATTTTTTTACAGGATGCTGTTTCTGTTAAATCAGCTGTCATCCGTTTGAGACATTTCCATCTGGAATCTGTTTTTAGACGGAAAAAAAAGTACTGCATGCAGGATTTATTTTCTGTCTAAGATGCATCTCTGATGGAAATGCCTCAAATAGATGCCAACTGATTTAACAGGATCTTTTTTTTTTTTTTACAGACTCATGTTTTCTTTTCCTCTTCTTTTGATGTATCAGAAGAACGGGAAACTAAACGGTTATGTGAACTCAACCTAAGGCCTCTTTCACACGGGCGAGTTTTCCGCGCAGGTGCAATGCGTCAGGTGAAAGCATTGCACCCGCACTGAATCCCGACCCATTAATTTCTATAGGGCTGTGCACATGAGCGGTGATTTTCACGTATCACTTATGCGTTGCGTGAAAATCGCAGCATGGTCTATTTTTTGCGTTTTTCTCGCAACGCAGGCCCCATAGAAGTGAAAGTGGGGCTGCGTGAAAATCGCAAGCATCCGCAAGCAAGTGCGGATGCAGTGCGATTTTCACGCATGGTTGCTGGGAGATGATCGGGATGGGGACTCGATCATTATTATTTTCCCTTATAACATGGTTGTAAGGGAAAATAATAGCATTCTGAATGCTAAGTAAATTAGGGATGGAGGGGTAAAAAAATAAATAAAATTAACTCACCTTAATCCACTTGTTCGCGCAGCCCGGCTTCTCTTCTTTCTTCTCCTTTGCTGTGCAGGAGGAAAAGGACCTGTGGTGACGTCATTTCGCTCATCACATGGTCCGTCACATGATCCATCCACCATGGTGATGGATCATGTGATTGACCATGTGATGCGCGCAGTGATGTCATCAAAGGTCCTTTACCCAGGTCCTGAAGAAAGAAGAAAGAAGAAAGAAGAGAAGCCGGGCTTCGCGAACAAGTGGATTAAGGTGAGTTAAATTATTATCTTTTTTTTTTTTACCCCTCCAGCGCTATTTTACCATGCATTCTGTATTAAGAATGCTATTATTTTCCCTTATAACCATGTTATAAGGGAAAATAATACAATCTACACAACACCTAACCCAAACCCGAACTTCTGTGAAGAAGTTCGGGTTTGGGTACCAAACATGCGCGATTTTTCTCACGTGAGTGCAAAACGCATTAAAATGTTTTGCACATGCACTGAAAAATCGCGCATTTTCCCGCGATGCACCCGCATCTTATCTGGCCCAAATCCATGACGCCTGTGTGAAAGAGGCCTAAGGATGGTAAAACAATTCATTTTATTAACATCAAGATATAAACATGATCAGCAAGGCACAAACAAATTAAAAAGTTAAACATAACACTGCAGTGGTGGTCTGAGGACAAGATGTATGGGAGGAAAGTGCTAGTGCAATAACTGTTGGCAAGGATAGTTGGGAGGACGTTACCGTGAGTTAAGACTGTTGAAAATATCATAACCTTGAAGAGGCTATATAGAAACATGATTCATACATCATTCATGTAGACACCTAGATTATCGTTTCTGGGCAGCAGATTAAACATAGAAACATAGAATGTGTCGGCAGATAAGAACCATTTGGCCCATCTAGTCTGCAGAATATATCTGAATCCTATGAATAGTCCCTGGCCCTATCTTATATGAAGGATAGCCTTATGCCTATTCCATGCATGCTTAAACCCCTTCACTGTATTTGCAGCTACCACTTCTGCAGGAAGGCTATTCCATGCATCCACTACTCTCTCAGTAAAGTAATACTTCCTTATATTACTTTTAAACCTTTGCCCCTCTAATTTAAAACTGTGTCCTCTTGTGGTAGTTTTTCTTCTTTTAAATATGCTCTCCTCCTTTACCGAGTTGATTCCCTTTATGTATTTAAAAGTTTCTATCATATCCCCTCTGTCTCTTCTTTCTTCCAAGCTATACATATTAAGGTCCTTTAACCTTTCCTGGTAAGTTTTATCCTGCAATCCATGTACTAGTTTAGTAGCTCTTCTCTGAACTCTCTCTAGAGTATCTATATCCTTCTGGAGATATGGCCTCCAGTAATGCGCACAATACTCCAAGTGAGGTCTCACCAGTGTTCTGTACAGCGGCATAAGCACTTCACTCTTTCTACTGCTTATACCTCTCCCTATACATCCAAGCATTCTGCTGGCATTTCGTGCTGCTCTATTACATTGTCTTCCCACCTTTAAGTCTTCTGAAATAATTACTCCTAAATCCCTTTCCTCAGATACTGAGGTCAGGACTGTGTCAAATATTCTATATTCTGCCCTTGGGTTTTTACGCCCCAGGTGCATTATCTTGCACTTATCCACATTAAATTTCAGTTTCCAGAGTTCTGACCATTCTTCTAGTTTTCCTAAATCCTTTTCCATTTGGCGTTTCCCTCCAGGAACATCAACCCTGTTACATATCTTTGTGTCATCAGCAAAAAGACAAACCTTACCATCGAGGCCTTTTGCAATATCACTTATGAAGATATTAAACAAAATTGGTCCCAGTACAGATCCCTGTGGAACCCCTCTGGTAACATGACCTTGTTTTGAATGTTCTCCATTGACTACAACCCTCTGCTGTCTGTCACTCAGCCACTGCCTAATCCACTCAACAATATGGGAGTCCATGCTCAATGACTGCAGTTTATTGATAAGTCTTCTATGTGGGACAGTGTCAAAAGCCTTACTAAAATCTAGATATGCGATGTCTACTGCACCTCCACCGTCTATTATTTTATTCACCCAGTCAAAAAAATCTATAAGATTTGTTTGACATAATCTCCCTGAAGTAAACCCATGTTGTTTTTCATCTTGCAATCCATGGGATTTTAGATGTTCCACAATCCTATCCTTTAATAGGGTTTCCATTAATTTGCCTACTATTGATGTCAGACTCACTGGTCTATAGTTGCTCGATTCCTCCCTACTACCTTTCTTGTGAATGGGCACGACATTTGCCAATTTCCAATCTTCCGGGACGACTCCTGTTACTAATGATTGGTTAAATAAATCTGTTAACGGTTTTGCCAGCTCACCACTAAGCTCTTTTAATAATTTTGGGTGTATCTCATCAGGCCCCTGTGACTTATTTGTCTTCACTTTAGACAGCAAACTTAGAACATCTTCCTCTGTAAAGATACATGCATCAAACGATTTATTAGTCATCCTTTCTAGTGGAGGTCCTTCTCCTTTTTCTTTTGTAAAAACTGAACAGAAGTATTCATTAAGGCAGTCGGCTAGCCCTTTATTCTCTTCTACATACCTTCCGTCCTTTGTTTTTAATTTAGTTATTCCTTGTTTTAATTTCCTTTTTTCATTTATATATCTGAAGAATGTCTTATCCCCTTTTTTCATAGACTGAGATAGTTTTTCTTCTGCCTGCGCTTTAGAAGTTCTTATAACTTGCTTGGCCTCTTTCTGCCTAATCTTGTAGATTTCCTTATCTTCATTGCTCTGGGTTTTTTTATAATTACAAAATGCTAGCTTTTTATTTTTAATGATTTGGGCCACTTCTGCTGAGTACCACAGTGGTCTCTTCCTTTTTTTTGCTTTTACTGACAAGTCTAATGCAATTTTCTGTTGCCTTCAATAATGCACCTTTTAAGTAGTCCCATTTCTCCTGGACTCCATGTAATCCGTTCCAGTCTGGACTCATTTATGACTAATTTCATTTTTGAAAAGTCTGTTTTTCTAAAATCTAAAACTTTTGTTTTTGTGTGGTGGGACTCTTTCACAGTTCTTATATTAAACCACACTGACTGGTGATCACTAGATCCCAAGGTTTCGCCTACAATGACATCATATACCGAATCCCCATTTGTGAATACCAAATCCAAAATGGCCTCCCTCTGGGTTGGCTCCTCAACCACTTGTTGTATTGTTGTAGAGATAACCCCAGTAGGGAATTTAGAATATCTGTACTCCTGGTAGAACTTGCTATTTTGGTTTTCCAGTTTATATCTGGAAGATTGAAATCTCCCATAATGATAACTTCTCCTTTCATTGTCATTTTAGCTATTTCTTCAACTAGTAGATCATCTAGTTCTTTAACTTGACCAGGTGGTCTATATATCACACCTACACGAGTTACTGGATGGTTAGCAAACTGCAACGTAACCCAAACTGACTCTATGTTGGCCTCACCAACTTGTATTAGGTTAGATTTAATGCTATCTTTCACATACAGGGCCACTCCTCCTCCTTTCTTGCCTTCTCTGTCTCTTCTGTATAAAGAGTACCCTGGTATGGTTATGTCCCAGTCATTTCTTTCATTAAACCATGTCTCCGTAACAGCCACTATATCTACATTCTCAGATGCCATTATTGACCCAAGTTCATTGATTTCTTTACCTAAACTGCGAGCATTTGTAGACAGGACTCTGAGCTTATCATTTCTTAACCTCTGTGCTTCTGACCTGTTCTGGCATTGTTTCGGGGGGCAATTGGACTCTTTTATTTTCACTCTTTTGCCCCCCATTCCTAGTTTAAATACTCTTTCGCAAATTCTTGGAGATTATACTGTGTGAACAGTGATCTGCCACCCAGAAAGAGAGAATCTGTATGAGGAGGAGCGATAGTAGTAGCTCATACTGAGGAGGTGATCACAGCATGTAACATAAATGCATCTCTTACTTCGGCCGCTTTCAGACGAGTGCATTGAAATCCATCAGTATTCTGGCTCAGGATCCTGACGATATACCATCAGTATTGTCATCAGGATTTCATCAGGATTTACATGCATATTTCTTCCGTCCTTAATGATTTACTGCACAGACTGTAAGTGCGTATTTGGAAACAAATCTGCACAAATAATATGGATATTGTATGGTAGTAAAGTGGCTCCCCTGTTTGTTGTAGTGGAATAGGTGCACTAATCAATAGGACTCACCCGGTCTTAAAAACTGTAACCGATTCACATTTTAAGTGTTTGTCATCGCACAACTTGAGCATATGTGGATTAAGCATGTGTTGGTGTTGGTAAGCATATTGTTGCAATTAGCTACAAGAGGAGTGAGAAATCGCCCTTATAGATGTGTCTGCATCCAAAGAGTAGACTCCCAACCACATGCTACCATTCATTTTTTAGGGGCCCAATTTTAACTTTCTTTAATTTGTCTTAATTTTTTTACGATAATATGACATGTATTAATAAAAGTATATGTACATAGTGGTTCTAGATGAGAAGTGCCTATCATTTATGGTAAATCCGCGCAAAACTCAGGCATGCTGCAGATTTCAAATACCGATGGAAATTATACGCCCATGTGAATAGCTCTATTCATTAACATTAGCAGCGCATTCTGGTACATTAAATCCGGACTATATACGCATTGCAAATACGCTCGTATGAAAGCGTCCTTCCACTAACAAACAGTTGTAATGGAAAGGAAGGCTTCCTTCCTGACAATAGTGTCTTCGATTGCTGCAGGTAATTACAGCAGAACTCGCTGGATTTGTTACATAAACACTTCTCACCCTGGCAGCATCATTGTTAAAGGGCTTCTCCAGGGAAAAAAGATTTATTTGGCAGCTCTGGAAAAAGATTGCATGGTGAAAATAAATGAAAACCGCGATCCTCACCTTCCTGATCCTCCACAGTTCCCATTCCCTGGCCATTCTGTATATCCTGCTGCATACTGTATGACTTCTTCAGGGAATAAATGGCGGTATCTGTTCACTGATTGGCTGCAGCGGTCATATGTTTCGAGACATCACAGCAAGTAGGGAACAGTCAGGGATCGGGCATCCTCAGAACGGGAACGAGGGGAGATCGGTGAGGCAACTGTGTCAGTTTTCATTTATCATCCCAACGCTGAGAGCTTTTAAATATATATTTCCCCCCAGACAGTCTCTTTAATGTAGTAAATGGTAAAACTGATGTGTTTCTTTATATGTTGGCATTAGATGAATTTAATTTTTGAATATAGAATGTGAAAGATCAGCTGTCAGCTCACCTGATGGATCATCCATTGTCATGATTATGGGTTGTGCTATTCCTCTGTTACTTCTCCTTAAGGGCTTGTTCACACGACCGTTGCCCCTCTGTGCCCGTGCTGTGGACTGCAAATTGCGGTCCACAATGCATGGGCACTGACCATGGGCCAGCCGCATGGGGATCGCGGACCCATTCACTTGTAGTGCTTCCATGGGGTTCCGTTCCATGCTTCTGTTCTGTTCCGCACCGCATCTCCGGATTTGCGGACCCATTCATGTGAATGGGTCCACATCCGTGATGCGGAATACACACGGACTGTGCCCCGTGTATTGCGGACCCGCAGTATGCGGGCCGCAATACGGCAATGGAGGGGCAACGACCGTGTGAATAAACTGAATAAAGTGACAGCTGAGTGTTACAATATCTCCTGTGGCCCTGTACATTTTGGGTGTCAGGGCTGATTATACAATGTCAGAATTTTTATGGACAGGCCCTCAACTGTCAACTCACATGTCAATGTATTCATAAATTTATAGGAGAAATAACCAAGAGATGGGCACTATCTACAGGATCAACCCTATTAAACAAGTCATACTCCCTAGTAGGGTTGATCCTGCTAAGTAAAATGATCTGTCTTGTAAAGTCAGGAGTGACAGCCCAGAAAACATCTTTCTATTCGTTATGCAAATGAGTGCACCAAGGGGCGTAGCCAGCACTGGAAAGCTATGTAAGCCTTAATTTGCATAAGGAAAATGCTTTTTTTCTCGGGAACATCACCGCAGATTTTCACAAAACAAGTTTCATTTTAACCAGCAGGATGTATAGTTTAATAGGGTTCATCCTGCTGTAATGTGTTCTTTAGGCCTCATGCACACGACCGTTGTGTGTTCAACACGGATGACGTCCGTGTGCATTCCGCAATTTGCAGAACGGCACGGACAGCCATTGATATAACTGCCTATTCTTGTCCGCAAAACGGACAAAAATAGGACAGGTTATATTTTTTGGCGGACCACGGAACGGAGTGCTGTCCGCATCTTTTGCGGCCCCGTTGAAGTGAATGGGTCCGCATCCAAGCCGCAAAAACTGCGGCTCGGATGCGGACCAAAACAACGGCCGTGTGCATGAGGCCTAAAGGAAAGGAGTTGTTATACAAGAGGAATATTTACTAAAATATACTGTACTGTCAGGGCTAGTGACAGGCCCTGTTTAAGATAACACTAACTATACCTGTGGACCAATTTACTAAAATATCTAGGACCCCACCAACCTTGCGGGATCTTGGTTCTAGGTCCCATGTTGGTAAATTCCACCATAAGGCAGCAGAAAACATAACTGAGCTACACAACAAATATAACAATGGATTGTGCTCAAGAGTCGCACAATAACCACCACTGACCTTTACAAGTTACATAGTTAGAAATGTGGGTGATTCAAGTCCCAAATGTATATTTGATAAATTATGTGTATGAATGGATCTAGAGCAGCGTTCTGCTGTAGAAAAAAAAAAAAAAAAAAAAACAGCAATAATGTATATTTATGTTGTTCTAAATCGTGGCGGGTACAGCTTGTCGACTGTGATTGTAACTTCCGAGGAAGCTGTGCTAACATTGAGCATCTTTTGTTCCACGTTACTCTAACTGTAGCCTGAAATATTCTATTTCCATACAGGAAATCCAGAGTGATTACCAATGTTTCTTTACATGTTTTTCTGATACATTTGTACTGTATGTGACTACAGCACTTCCAATACAGTTCAGCTTCTGGGTGTTCCCTCCTGTTCCTCAGATCGTATGTTAAAGGGCATCTGTCAGCAGATTTGTACCTATGACACTGGCTGACCTGTTACATGTGCGCTTGGCAGCTGAAGGCATCTGTGTTGGTCCCATGGTCCCAAGTGCAGAGAGCGCGGCAGTTGCAGAGAGTTCACCCACTCAACACCTCCATTGATCCTCATTTGCATATATTAAAACATCATTTTTCTCAGCAACGCGGGCACATACGAACATGGGGCCAACACAGATGCCTTCAGCTGCCAAGCGCACATGTAACAGGTCAGCCAGTGTCATAGGTACAGATCTGCTGAGAGATGCCCTTTAAATTTAATTAGATTTAGAGCAGCATTCCAACAGAAGAGGGATCCGATTCACAAGGCGTATCAAGCTATTTATGAAAAAAATATAAAATATTAAGACTATTGTTTATTTTCATGTTGGAAGAAGAAATGACTTGACATTTTTATTTGCAAAATGTTTTTATATGTTCTTCGATGCCATTTTTAATTCTTTTGTATTCATTTCATACATCAGATATATATCTTGTTTCCTGCAACAAATATTTTCTAACTTATAAAGTCATAAAGTGATACAATGTTTCTATAGTTTGTTCTACATTCTTTTTATACAATTGTATTTGATGCATACAGGGACAAGCAGGCATCATATCTAGGAGTGTTACTGACTGTTAAGCATTCCAGTGCTAAAACATTTTATACTGTGTCCCATATGTGGATGTAAACTACTTGAGCACATACATACAGCCTAATGATTGATGGCAAGCACAACTGATGATTATTGCTTTCACAATGCTGGCAAAACGTTAATAAACTCTTACTACCGGTAGTTTGATTTTGGGTCTAAAATACATTCTTCAAAAATGTTTTATATAACAATGATGGGTCGCTTTCTACATTATGGGTCACTTTCTACATGGTTCGCTTTCTAGATTATAACAATGATGGGTCGCTTTCTACATTATGGGTCGCTTTCTAGATTACAACAATGATGGGTCGCTTTCTACATTATGGGTCACTTTCTACATGGTTCGCTTTCCAGAATATAACAATGATAGGTTGCTTTCTACATTATGGGTCGCTTTCTAGATTACAACAATGATGGGTCGCTTTCTACATTATGGGTCACTTTCTAGATTACAACAATGATGGGTCGCTTTCTACATTATGGGTCGCTTTCTAGATTACAACAATGATGGGTCGCTTTCTACATTATGGGTCGCTTTCTAGATTACAACAATGATGGGTCGCTTTCTACATTATAACAATGATGTGTCACTTTCTACAATGGGTCACTTTTTACAATATAACAATGATGGGTTACTTTCTACATTATGGGTCACTTTCTAGATTATAACAATGATGGGTCGCTTTCTACATTATGGGTCACTTTCTAGATTATAACAATGATGGGTCGCTTTCTACATTATGGGTCGCTTTCTAGATTACAACAATGATGGGTCGCTTTCTACATTATGGGTCACTTTCTAGATTATAACAATGATGGGTCGCTTTCTACATTATGGGTCGCTTTCTAGATTACAACAATGATGGGTCGCTTTCTACATTATGGGTCGCTTTCTAGATTACAACAATGATGGGTCGCTTTCTACATTATAACAATGATGTGTCACTTTCTACAATGGGTCACTTTTTACAATATAACAATGATGGGTTACTTTCTACAATGGGTCGCTTTCTACATTATAACAATGATGGGTCACTCTCTACAATGGGTCACTTTTAGGGATGAGCGAACCCGAACTTTTGGACCCGGACCCGAACTTTTGGACACGGACCCGAACCCGAACATTTTCGTAAAAAGTCTGGGTTCGGGTTCGGTGTTCTGCGCTTTCTTGGCGCTTTTTGAAAGGCTGCAAAGAAGCCAATCAACAAGCGTCATACTACTTGCCCCAAGAGGCCATCACAGCCATGACTACTATTGGCATGGCTGTGATTGGCCAGTGCAGCATGTGACTCAGCCTCTATTTAAGCTGGAGTCACGTAGTGCCGCACGTCACTCTGCTCTGATCAGTGTAGGGATAGGATGCAGCTGCTGCTGTTAGGGCGAGATTAGGCAGTGATTTACTTACTGAAGTGATCGATATACAGCTGTGTATCATACAACCTCTGCTATTCAATTGCTCACTGTTTTAAGGCTGCCCAGAGCGTTTTTCAGTCACTTTTTTCTGGGGTGATCGGCGGCCATTTTGTGTCTTGTGGTGCGCCAGCACAAGCTGCCACCAAGTCCATTTTTAACCATCAATAGTGTGTTTTTTGCTATATCCTACATCAGGGGGTTGGCTGTGCTTGCTATTTTATTGAGGGGTAAAATACAATTGCCAAAATAGCAGTACCCTAAATCTAGTGTTTCAGCTGTGGCTAGCCAATTGTAATACTATCTGCTATCTGCCGAAGCACAGTTTTTGTTCTGGGTTGAATACAATTCCCAACTTAGCAATTCTCTAAATAATTGTTTTCTGCTGTATCAGGCCAAGTTTAAATCTATCCATAAAAGGGTATATTAGATTGAAGGTGCTGATAGGGTCATTCTCAATAACTTCACACGCTAACGTGCATTTCCAAGTCTAATTCTGTCCGTAAACGTATACCTGTCATCCAGCGCCTAGATAATAGGCCTACAAATTATATTCAGCTAAATCTGTTGTTACTGCTGTGGCTGGTCAATTTATTTAGTGTCCGCCAAAGCACAGTTTTTGTTCTGGGTTGAAATACAATTCCCAACTTAGCAATTCCCTAAATCAGTGGTTTCTGCTGTATCAGGCCAAGTTTAAATTGATCCATAAAAGGGTATATTAGATTGAAGGTGCTGATAGGGTCATCCTCAATAACTTTACACGCTACCGTGCATTTCCAAGTCTAATTCTGTCCGTAAAAGGGATACCTGTCATCCAGGGCCTAAATACTAGGCCTACAATTTATATTCAGCTAAATCTGCCGTTACTGCTGTGCCTGTATTAGTGTAATACGGTACCTAAATAGATAGCCAGATAGTGTTAGGTGCCTGTAAAAAAAGGCCTGAATTTGAATTCAGTACATTGGGCCAAATAATTTTTTTCTTATTGTGGTGAACGGTAACAATGAGGAAAACATCTAGTAAGGGACGCGGACGCGGACATGGTCGTGGTGGTGTTAGTGGACCCTCTGGTGCTGGGAGAGGACGTGGCCGTTCTGCCACAGCCACACGTCCTAGTGAAACAACTACCTCAGGTACCAGTAGCCGCCAGAATTTACATCGATATTTGGTGGGGCCCAATGCCTTCTAAGGATGGTAAGGCCTGAGCAGGTACAGGCATTAGTCAATTGGGTGGCCGACAGTGGATCCAGCACGTTCACATTATCTCCCACCCAGTCTTCTGCAGAAAGCGCACAGATGGCGCCTGAAAACCAAGCCCATCAGTCTGTCACATCACCCCCATGCATATCAGGGAAACTGTCTGAGCCTCAACTTATGCAGCAGTCTCTTATGCTGTTTGAAGACTGGCAGGGTTTCCCAAGGGCATCCACCTAGCCCTTCCCCAGCGGTGGAAGACATAGAATGCACTGACGCACAACCACTTATGTTTCCTGATGATGAGGACATGGGAATACCACCTCAGCACATCTCTGATGATGACGAAACACAGGTGCCAACTGCTGCATCTTTATGCAGTGTGCAGACTGAACAGGAGGTCAGGGAGGAAGACTGGGTGGAAGACGATGCAGGGGACGATGAGGTCCTAGACCCCACATGGAATGAAGATCGTGCCACTGACTTTCAGAATTCGGAGGAAGAGGCAGTGGTGAGACCGAGCCAACAGCGTAGCAAAAGAGGGAGCAGTGGGCAAAAGCAGAACACCCACCGCCAAGAGAGTCCAAAGGCAGAGTCCAAAGACAGCTTCAAGGAGTTCCCTGGCGTGGCAGTTCTTCAAACAATGTGCTGACGACAATACCCGAGTGGTTTGCACGCTGTGCCATCAGAGCCTGAAGCGAGGCATTAACGTTCTGAACCTTAGCACAACCTGCATGACCAGGCACCTGCATGCAAAGCATGAACTGCAGTGGAGTAAACACCTTAAAAACAAGGAAGTCACTCAGGCTCCCACTGCTACCTCTTCTGCTGCTGCCGCCTCGGCCTCTTCCTCCGCCTCTGGAGGAACGTTGGCACCTGCCGCCCAGCAAACAGAGGATGTACCACCAACACCACCACCTGCGTCACCAAGCATCTCAACCATGTCACACGGCAGCGTTCAGCTCTCCATCTCACAAACATTTGAGAGAAAGCGTAAATTCCCACCTAGCCACCCTCGATCCCTGGCCCTGAATGCCAGCATTTCTAAACTACTGGCCTATGAAATGCTGTCATTTAGGCTGGTGGACACACACAGCTTCAAACAGCTCATGTCACTTGTTGTCCCACAGTATGTTGTTCCCAGCCGCCACTACTTCTCCAAGAGAGCCGTGCCTTCCCTGCACAAACAAGTGTCCGATAAAATCAAGTGTGCACTGCACAACGCCATCTGTGGCAAAGTCCACCTAACCACAGATACGTGGACCAGTAAGCACGGCCAGGGACGCTATATCTCCCTAACTGCACACTGGGTAAATGTAGTGGCGGCTGGGCCCCAGGCGGAGAGCTGTTTGGCGCACGTCCTTCCGCCGCCAAGGATCGCAGGGCAACATTCTTTGCCTCCTGTTGTCTCCTCCTCCTACTCGGCTTCCTCCTCCTCTTCTTCCACCTGCTCATCCAGTCAGCCACACACCTTCACCACCAACTTCAGCACAGCCCGGGGTAAACGTCAGCAGGCCATTCTGAAACTCATATGTTTGGGGGACAGGCCCCACACCGCACAGGAGTTGTGGCGGGGTATAGAACAACAGACCGACGAGTGGTTGCTGCCGGTGAGCCTCAAGTCCGGCCTGGTGGTGTGCGATAATGGGCGAAATCTCGTTGCAGCTCTGGGACTAGCCGGTTTGACGCACATCCCTTGCCTGGCGCATGTACTGAATTTGGTGGTACAGAAGTTCCTTCACAACTACCCCGACATGTCAGAGCTTCTACATAAAGTGCGGGCCGTCCTTGCGCGCTTCCGGCGTTCACATCCTGCCGCTGCTCGCCGGTCTGCGCTACAGCGTAACTTCGGCCTTCCCGCTCACCGCCTCATATGCGACGTGCCCACCAGGTGGAACTCCTGTGCGAGCAGCAGCAGGCCATAGTGGAGTTTCAGCTGCAGCACGCACGGGTCAGTCGCACTGCGGAACAGCACCACTTCACCACCAATGACCGTGCGCGAGTACAAGCGCACGTTGGTAGACGCGCTACTGAGAGCATTCCCAAATGTCACAGGGGAACAAGTGGAAGCCCAAGGCGAAGGCAGAGGATTCTCTGCTATGGGACCTCTCTCCTCTGTCTGGGTGCCGGGGCCTAAATATCTGACAATGGCCTGTTCCAGTGGTGGGTGACGTGAAGCCTGATTCTCTGCAATGACATGAAGCCTGATTCTCTGCTATGACTTGAAGCCTGATTCTCTGCTATGACATGAAGCCTGATTCTCTGCTATGGGACCTCTCTCCTCTGTCTGGGTGCCGGGGCCTAAATATCTGACAATGGCCTGTTCCAGTGGTGTGTGACGTGAAGCCTGATTCTCTGCTATGACATGAAGCCTGATTCTCTGCCATGAGACCTCTCTCCAATTGATATTGGTTAATTTTAATTTATTTTATTTTTATTTTTATTCATTTCCCTATCCATATTTGTTTGCAGGGGATTTACCTACATTTTGCTGCCTTTTGCAGCCCTCTAGCCCTTTCCTGGTCTGTTTTACAGCCTTTTTAGTGCCGAAAAGTTCGCGTTTCCATTGACTTCAATGGGGTTCGGGTTTGGGGCGAAGTTCGGGTCGAGTTCGGATCCCGAACCCGAACATTTCCGGGAAGTTCGGCCGAACTTCTCGAACCCGAACATCCAGGTGTTCTCTCAACTCTAGTCACTTTTTAAAATATAACAATGATGGGACACTCTCTACAATGGGTTGCATTCTACATTATAACAATGATGTGTCACTTTCTACAATGGGTCGCTTTCTACATTATAACAATGATGTGTCACTTTCTACAATGGGTCGCTTTCTACATTATAACAATGATGGGTCACTCTCTACAATGGGTTGCATTCTACATTATAACAATGATGGGTCGCTTTCTACGTTATAACAATGATGTGTCACTTTCTACAATGGGTCGCTTTCTACATTATAACAATGATGTGTCACTTTCTACAATGGGTCGCTTTCTACATTATAACAATGATGGGTCACTCTCTACAATGGGTCGCTTTCTACATTATAACAATGATGGGTCACTCTCTACAATAGGTCGCTTTATACATTATAACAATGATGGGTCGCTCTCTACAATGGGTCTCTCTACATTATAACAATGATGGGTCATTTTCTACAATGGGTCGCTTTCTACATTATAACAATGATGGGTCACTCTCTACAATGGGTCTCTTTCTACATTATAACAATGATGGGTCACTCTCTACAATGGGTCGCTTTCTACATTATAACAATGATGGGTCGCTCTCTACAATGGGTCGCTTTCTACATTATAACAATGATGAGTCACTTTCTACAATGGTTCGCTTTCTACATTATAACAATGATGGGTCGCTCTCTACAATGGGTCTCTTTCTACATTATAACAATGATGGGTCATTTTCTACAATGGGTCGCTTTCTACATTATAACAATGATGGGTCGCTCTCTACAATGGGTCGCTTTCTACATTATAACAATGATGGGTCGCTCTCTACAATGGGTCGCTTTCTACATTATAACAATGATGTGTCACTTTCTACAATGGGTCGCTTTCTACATTATAACAATGATGGGTCGCTCTCTATAATGGGTCGCTTTCTACATTATAACAATGATGGGTCACTCTCTACAATGGGTCGCTTTCTACATTATAACAATGATGTGTCACTTTCTACAATGGGTCGCTTTCTACATTATAACAATGATGGGTCACTTTCTACAATGGGTCGCTTTCTACATTATAACAATGATGGGTCACTCTCTACAATGGGTCGCTTTCTACATTATAACAATGATGGGTCGCTCTCTACAATGGGTCGCTTTCTACATTATAACAATGATGGGTCGCTCTCTACAATGGGTCGCTTTTTACATTATAACAATGATGGGTCGCTCTCTGCAATGGGTCGCTTTCTACATTATAACAATGATGTGTCACTTTCTACAATGGGTCGCTTTCTACATTATAACAATGATGGGTCGCTCTCTACAATGGGTCGCTTTGTACATTATAACAATGATGGGTCGCTCTCTGCAATGGGTCGCATTCTACATTATAGCAATGATGAGTCGCTCTCTGCAATGGGTCGCTTTCTACATTATAACAATGATGGGTCGCTCTCTACAATGGGTCGCTTTGTACATTATAACAATGATGGGTCGCTCTCTGCAATGGGTCGCATTCTACATTATGATATGCAATGGATAATAACGTCACTAGAGATTAGCACAGTTTTGAAAATTTGATTCGGCTGCTTTGACGAATTTTGACAAGAAATTTGATTTGTTACGAATTACTTCATCACAAATCGCTTTCCATTGTATGGAGCACCGCCCCTGTCATTTAACCCCTCATATGCCACGTTCAACGCTGATAGCGGCATCTGTGACTCACATGCAGCCTTTCAGGGTTTAATTAGGGGTTAAAAAATTTTTACTCACCTCATCCACTTGCTCGCAGAGAGGTCATCACACTCGGGCAGGTCCTTAGGCGGGTTTTCTTCAATCAAGACGAGAGCGGTCTGCTTCTCCGTGATCAAGTGGATGAGGTGAGTATATATTTTTTTTACTTTCACATACCATTTTAGGAAAAATTGATTCGCTACCACAAAGTGTAAGGAAATTCAGCTTTTTGCCGAATCAAATTTTTCCTGAAATTCGTATCGAAGTCCTTTTTGGATACTTCAATTCACTGAACACTAAGGCCCCTTTCACACAAGCGAGTTTTCCACGTGGGTGCAATGCGTGACGTGAACGCATTGCACCAGCACTGAATCCTGACCCATTCATTTTAATAGGTCAGTGTACATGATTTGCGTGATCTGCGTTGCGTGAAAATCGTAGCATGTTCTATATTTTAAATTTTTCACGCCCTGGAACCATAGAAGTAAATGGGGCTGCGTGAAAAATGCATTGTACCAGCAAGCAAGTGATGATGCAATGTGTTTTTTACTGATGGTTGGTAAGAGATGTTGTTTGTAAACCTTCAAATTTTTATCACGCGCGTTAAAAACGCATCAAAACGCAAACAACTGAACGCAATCGCAGACAAAACTGACTGAACTTGCTTGCAAAATGGTGGGAGTTTCACTGAATGCACCCTGAACGCATCCGGACCTAATCCGTCATGCTCGTGTGAAAGGGGCCTAAATGTTACCATCATAATTTCTATACACAATGGTCTCTAAAGTGACCCAGGGTTACACTTTTAACTTACAGTGGTCTTTTCCTGGCTACTGGGAATTGTAACAACATTTAATTTACAAGGTCACAACCACTGCCCGTTACCTTGGGGCAATAATAGCCAATCAGCCAGAGCTGTATTATACTTAAGTCCATGATTAAATACAATGAAACTTCTCCAAAAGATCACCTCTTTAAGAAGAGCCCCCATTTATTCTGTGACAGATAAGTTCCATCATGTATTGTCCAGTTCTAATGCACTAGAGTCTATCAGAATAGCAATCTAATGAGTGCTTGTTATAGTTTCCTATGGGAACCATAAAAAAGTGTTTTTATTTTCTCAGTATCAAAACACAAGAAAAATTACGCATGTAAGTTGTTGCCAGCTTCGCACAGACCTGAAGAATGAAAGAAACTGGTCAGTTTTATTGCATATTGAACATCTTGAAATAAAAATAAAAAATACGGAAAACTGTGGTGGAATTGCTTTTGTTCAATTTCACCCCATTTGAAAAACATTTCCTGCTTCCCAGTACATCATATGCAACATTAAATGGTGAAGTAATAGAAAGCACCTGCAAAAAAACAAGCCCTCATATGGCTATGTGAACGGAAAAATAAAAAAGTAATGGCTCTGGGAATGTAGGGAGCGCAAAACGAAAACGAAAAACCTCCATACTAGAAAGGGTTAAAGGGAACTAGTCACCAAGAAAATGCAGTATAATCTACTAGCAGCCTGTTATAGGACAGAAGGAACTGAGCAGATTGATATATGATTTGTGGGGAAAACAATAGCAAAAAATGTATTTCCTTAATTTAAATTCCTGCTCATTTTGAGCTTTGAAGTCAAGCAGAAGGTCCTATCAGTGATTGACAGCTTCCCTCTATGACTGTGTATACAGAGATAGCTGTCAGTCACTGATAGGACCTTCTCTCTATGACTGTGTATACAGAGATAGCTGTCAATCACTGATAGGACCTTCTCTCTATGACTGTGTATACAGAGATAGCTGTCACTCACTGATAGGACCTTCTCTCTATGACTGTGTATACAGAGATAGCTGTCAGTCACTGATAGGACCTTCCCTCTATGACTGTATATGACTGTGTATACAGAGATAGCTGTCAGTCACTTATAGGACCTTCCCTCTATGACTGTGTATACAGAGATAGCTGTCACTCACTGATAGGACCTTCCCTCTATGACTGTGTATACAGAGATAGCTGTCAGTCACTGATAGGACCTTCCCTCTATGACTGTGTATACAGAGATAGCTGTCAGTCACTGATAGGACCTTCTCTCTATGACTGTGTACACAGAGATAGCTGTCAGTCACTGATAGGACCTTCCCTCTATGACTGTGTATACAGAGATAGTTGTCAGTCACTGATAGGACCTTCCCTCTATGACTGTGTGTACAGATAGCTGTCAGTCACTGATAGGACCTTCCCTCTATGACTGTGTATACAGAGATAGCTGTCAATCACTGACAGGACCTTCCCTCTATGACTGTGTATACAGAGATAGCTGTCACTCACTGATAGGACCTTCTCTCTATGACTGTGTATACAGAGATAGCTGTCAATCACTGATAGGACCTTCTCTCTATGACTGTGTATACAGAGATAGCTGTCAGTCACTGATAGGACCTTCCCTCTATGACTGTGTACACAGAGATAGCTGTCACTCACTGATAGGACCTTCCCTCTATGACTGTGTATACAGAGATAACTGTCAGTCACTGATAGGACCTTCCCTCTATGACTGTGTACACAGAGATAGCTGTCAATCACTGATAGGACCTTCCCTCTATGACTGTGTATACAGAGATAGCTGTCACTCACTGATAGGACCTTCCCTCTATGACTGTGTATACAGAGATAGCTGTCAATCAAAGCTGACTTCAAAGCCCAGAATGAACAGGAAATTAAATTAAGGAAATACAATTTTTGCTGACCCCCCCACAATTCATATATCAATCTGCTTGGCTCCTATAACATGTTGCCTGCAGCTTAGACACTATCGGGGTCATTTATCAAACTGGTGTAAAGTAGAACTTGCTTAGTTGCCCATAGCTACCAATCAGATTCCACCTTTCATTTTGGACAGCTCCTTTAGAAAATGAAAGGAGGAATCTGATTGGTTGCTACTTAACACCGGTTTGATAAATGACTCCCTATGTTCAATGTGACAGGTTCCCTTTAATATTAATGAATCAGAGGAGTGCATGTCTAGGACTATTTGGTGGAAAGCCATAATATGAATAATCAACTGGGACATTGTCCTAGTAAGTAAATAAACATCACAAAACAGAATCTTTCCTCATATCTGTGTTCTTCTGTGAAGACTGTCTTACATTTTAAGTTTAGACTCAAGAAACAACCTCATTTGAACTCAAGTTCAAGTGAGTTTACAGCCTTAGAGATTTCATTCCAACGTGTTCTCTGCCAGCTACACAGCTTGCATTGCTTTTCCCGAGACACGCACTTCAAATCAGTAAACTATAAATATATGAAATAAACTTTCTGGCCAAAAAAAACCTGAAAAAAAACCTTATAAGATTGTCTCTATTTCTAAGTTTCTGGTGCAATGGCAATGCAAAGGCTGATTTCTCTGAATTGGGGCTACATATCAACATGGAACCAAGTGCATTTCTTTCATATGACAATCACTCATATACACAGTTAACAGATTTTATTTGCAGGTAAGTGGTGACAGATTCCCTTTAAATAATAAACACAAGTCTGTATCGTAACAACCTGTACAATAAATTTATAGGATCATTAGGTTGGGTTCACACCAGAATTTCAAACAACGCCCAATGGACCGCACTAACTATAATGGGATCCATTAGAAAACCTAGCATTTTACTGGCCAAAATCTGACAGAACCTGGAGGCCCCTAATCTGTGTATATAGTAAAAAGTCAAAATAAAAACTGAATTAGAAAGTGTTTTTTTTTTTACATTTTTGTCAAAATCAAAAATTACAAGAATTAAACTCTAGTGTATATGTACAACAAAATCTACGCAAAGTACAACTCAACCACAAACAAAAAATAAAGCCCCATACAAAAAAACTGTTCTGGTCCTCAAGGTGAACATTGGCCCAGTCCTCAAAATCTTCTGATACCATTTAGTTGATGGAGCATCCAGTTCAAGAGGAGATGTAAATGGTAATGTCTGAATATGCTAGTGGTTGCATCCTTCTCACCTTTCGGGTTTTCACCCTGACAAGTGATCTTCCCACTTCTAAACTCGGGGGATATGCAATGCAGGGATTTTGAAAGTTCTACTGACCTGCATCCATTGGATCATGACAACCTAACATTATCATGACTCACTGATCCAAAATTTTGGCAGAGACGACTCACCTTAGCTGAACAGAAGATTTGATATCAACAGGATGGCATGACAATCTAACGCACCTGAGGTTAGTCCAACTGAAAATCGATGTCTGCTATTGAAAGAAAGAAGATTGTATGATCCTGTGTTTGTCAGGAGTGTAAGAGTCAGAGGTTTCTTCCTTATACCAGTTAATGTTGGACTACAGCAAGCATGTCAAACTCAAAGGCTAACATGGGCCAAAAAAACAAATTTAAGTTTATGTGGGCCGCATCAAAAAAAAATAAAAATCGTACATTTTCATAGAACAACATTGTTGTTTCATGACTGCTGACCCCCAACATCCCGTTGCCCAATAACACAAGTGAGACCTATATATATATACAAATATTAAACTTCACTATAAGACGCACCTAGGTTTTTGAGGAGGAAAATAAGAAAAAAATATTTTTAACCAAAAGTTGTGCTTTTGGTGGGCTTTGAATTAATGGTGGTCTGTGCATGACACTATTATGGGGGATCTGTGGATGACGCACTGTCATGTGGGGGATCTGTGGATGGCACTGTTATGGGGGACCTGTGGATGGCACTGTTATGGGGGATCTGTGGATGGTACTGTTATGGGGGATCTGTGGATGGCACTGTTATGGGGGATCTGTGGATGGCGCTGTTATGGGGGATCTGTGGATGGCGCTGTTATGGGGGATCTGTGGATGGCGCTGTTATGGGGGATCTGTGGATGGTGCTGTTATGGGGGATCTGTGGATGGCACTGTTATGGGGATCTGTGGATGGCACTGTTATGGGGATCTGTGGATGGTACTGCTATGGGGTGGGATATCTGTGGATGGCATTGTTATGAAGTGGGGGGATCTGTGGATGGCATTGTTATGGGGTGGGGGATCTGTGGATGGCACTGTTATGGGGATCTGTGGATGGTACTGCTATGGGGTGGGATATCTGTGGATGGCATTGTTATGGGGTGGGGGGATCTGTGGATGGCATTGTTATGAGGTGGGGGATCTGTGGATGGCACTGTTATGGGGATCTGTGGATGGTACTGCTATGGGGTGGAATATCTGTGGATGGCATTGTTATGGGGTGGGGGGATCTGTGGATGGCATTGTTATGGGGTGGGGGATCTGTGGATGGTGCTGTTATGGGGGATCTGTGGATGGCATTGTTATGAGGTGGGGAATCTGTGGATGGAACTGTTATGGGGTGGGATATCTGTGGATGGTACTGCTATGGGGTGGGATATCTGTGGATGGCATTGTTATGAGGTGGGGGGATCTGTGGATGACACTGCTATATGTCATCCATAGATCCCCCTCATAACAGTGTCCCCCAATACACCGGCCCTCTGCTCACCGAAGTATTTATAAACGTGAATCCTTATCCTGTTATTAAGTTGAACTAACGCTGCGCTCTCCCATGTTCCCCTGTATCCCCACAGCACTTACTTAAGCTTCCATAGCAGGCAGAGCGGACGGCACCAGTAACGTCACTCACTGACGTCGCGCGTCTGCTCCGCCTGCTTCATTCATAAAGTGGGCGGAGCAGGCGCTCGACGTCAGTGAGTGACGTTACTGCTGCCGTCCGCTCTGCCTGCTATTGAAGCTTAAGTAAGTGCTATGGGGATACAGGGGAACATAGGAACATGGGAGAGGGCAGCGTTAGTTCAACTTAATAACAGGATAAGGATTCACGTTTATAAATACTTTGGTGAGCGGCGGGGCCCGGTGTAAGAGTACAGTGACTGCACCGGGCCCGCACCTAGTTCCGGACTCCAGCCCCTCCTCTCTCCCGATGCTGCATCTTTGCCGGGCCGCAAAGATATTCATTACGGGCCGCATGTTTGACACCCATGGACTACAGGATCTCTTCTAGTCGACAGTGCTGGAGGATGTGACAAGTAAATACAAAATTAGACAAAAGGATAAGTTAATTGGGGACAACCAAAAGGAGGCTCTAGTACGCTGCTGGTCCACCTCTAGCTGGGATACAAGATAAGATGTGGTTGGGCATGGAGGCATACAGGTTCTGTAAGGTATTCTGTCTCGCATTTGTTCACCAATGTTGCAACTGGGCATATAGATCCTGCAGACTCATAGGTTGCCACAGCTGGTATCACAGCTGGTCCCATAAATGCTCGATTGGAGAATAAATATGGTGATTGGACAGGCCAAGGAAGTATCGCAATCTGGCAAAGGCATTTCTGGGAAATCCTGACCGTGTATGGGGGTGCATTATCCTTCTGAAAAATGCTAGTTGGTAGCCCTGCCATGAGAGTCAACACATGTGGCTACAGGATGTCCTGCACATATCGCTGAGCTTTTAATGTCCCTCATAGCACTACTAGGGGTGACTGACTGCTGTATGGGATGGCTCCCCAGATCATCACACCACTAGTTTAGGCAGTATGTCATTATGCAGCAAAGGCAGGATTGAAGCACTCACCATGAGGGCTCCATACTTGAATTCGACCATTGTCGGATCTTAAACAGAACCTGGATTTGTCACTAAAAATGATACAGCTCTAATCTGTAGCAGTCCAAGTTTCTAATTCACAACACCACTGCAAACAAAGGGGACAGTGGCTGGTTGTCAATGGTAGGACACTTAATGGGAGCTGTGACACTATGCTTTTCTTCTACTAAGCACCTGGAAATGGTCTGGGCAGAAAGAGGGTTGTGTAATGAAGTGTGAGCTGCTCATGCCCGTTGGCAGATCAAACAATCCTTTCTACTGGTAGTCTGTCTAGGCTGTCTAAAGCCTGTTCACTGTGCATCCCAGCCCTCATGTAACCACTGCTTCTAACATGTCCTAACGGCTAGGTCATAATGGCCAAGGTGGTGGGAAGCTCATCAAAACCACCATCCTATTCCTCTCAGTCAAATTATTTGGCTCCTCTCAAGATTTGTCAACTGGGAAAAATGTATTTGAGTGTGTTATAGAGGCATGTCTAGCAGTCAACGTTCTCTCCCCAACTGGTATGCTACCCAAAAGTAGCCCCTGAACGCCTTTTTTTTTATGGGGGAAGCACTGATGTGGCAAGACACAGTGTCTAATCAGATCACACCTGTAATCATTTACATATCTACCTGAGACATAACTGCATGCCAAATGTTGCAGCAATCAGTTCTATTAGGGGGCATTTTTTTGTTGTTGTCAATGAGTGTAAATATTTGTCTAAAATTTGGTCAGCAGTCTTGCTAATAACATTGCTGCTTAGTGGTTAGGGAAGTTCTCCCGAGTCTAATAAATAGAAAAACAAGCATGCAATTTAATCAAGGACTTCTTCATTTCTTCATCTGGCTTAAAGGGGTTGTCTCACTTCAGTAAATGACATTTATCATGTAGAGAAAGTTACTACAAGGCGCTTACTAATGTTTTGTGATTGTCCATATTGTCTCCTTTTCTGAGCTGATTCATTTTCATTCTCATTATACACTTCTCATTTCCGTGGTTATGACCACCCTACAATCTATGCAAGCAAGGCCACCGCTGCTGGATTAAGGGGTGGTCATGACAATGGAAATGAAAAGTGTATAATGAGAATGAAAATGTATCAGCTCAGAAAAGGACACAATATGGACAATCACAATACATTAGTAAGTGCCTTATATTAACTTTCTCTTTATGATAAATGCCATTTGCTGAGGTGAGACAACCCCTTTAAGTGAAACAAAGGCCAATGTTTCGGTCATTTCCCAGACCTTGTTTACTGCCTTGTTCAATGCATTGGGGTATGTAGGACTGAACAAGGTCTGGAACAAAATCAAACTGTTCTTGATTTAATTTTACATATCATTGGAGTGCTGTGGTTGTTTTTCTATTTAATGAGCATAAATATGTCATGTAAATCTTGTCAAAATAAAACTTTCTGAATGGTTGTACTGCATATTAAATATTATATCCTATAATCAAAACGAAATAACATGCAGATTGCATCTTGGTATAACCTAAATGAGCATTTGAGTTCCCAAGTTTAAAAGAAGATAATAGTTTATTTATTTACTTATAGACAGTAATTTTAAGCTAGTGTGATAATTATACACCATTATGCATCTCATAACGTAGTTCTACTTAATTCATGCTTCAGAAGAGACAACATCTCGGAGGGGTAGAGGTGGGGGTGGTTTTGTAAGAGCATGCTCAAATTTGCAATGATTTTTCTGGTACTGCCAAGTTACCAATAAAGCACAATAATTTTAAAGGGGTTTTCCGAGATTCCTCAGGATAGGTCATCAGTATCTGATTGTTGGGGTCCGACAACAGGGACCACTGCCGATCAGCTGTTTGAGAAGGCACCAGCGCTCCGGTGAACGCCACGGCCTATTCGCAGCTTACCAAACACAGCGCCATACATTGTATAGTGGCTGTGCTTGGTATTGCACTCAGCCCCATTGAAGTGAAAGGGGCTGAACATGATACCAAGCACAGCCATTGCACAATGTATGGCGCTGTGCTTGGTAAGCTGCAAGAAGGCCGTGACACTAACATGAGCCCCAGTGCCTTCCCAAACAGCTGATCGGTGGGGGTCCCGGGTGTCAGATCCCCACCAATCATATACTGTTGACCTATCCTGAGGATAGGTCATCAGTATCAAAACAGTGGCAGCAGGTGGATGCTACAAGTAGATTGCCAGACATAGAACTCCAATAATTGAGATGATAAAAATACCCAGAAATGTGGAACACATGGATACATTATGTATTTTGAGGAGCTGATGATGATACAGTTGCTTTGGTCCAAGTAAGAACCAATAAGAGATAGATGGTAAGTGGGGGATCCTTAACCACTCCAAGACCAAGCCAGCTTTCACCATCAGGACTAAGCCACATTTTGAAAATCTGACTTGTTTCATTTTATGTGGTAAAAACTATGGAACGCTTTTACTTATCCAAGCCATTCTGAGATTACTCTGCTTCTAAGACAGATACTGATACCTCATAAAATAGTTTGGACTTAACATTCCCCATATGTCTACTTTATGTTAGCATCATTTTATAAATGTCATTTTATTTTTAAAGGACGTTTTGAATTTTAGGAGCAATTTAGAAAAAAAATAATACAAACCCACTTTTTAAAGCACTATTTCAGTTATGAAGTCATTTTTATTGGGCTTAAGTAATAGAAATAAACCATAAGTCATTCCATTTTAGAACCTACTCCCCTCAAATTATTCAAATCTGATTTTACAAACATTGTTAACTCTTTAAGTGTTCCATAAGAATTAATGGAAAGTGGAGGTGAAATTTCAAAATTTCACCTTTTTTAAAAATAGATTTTCAATATTTATCAATTCTTCCTGTAACACAGCAAGGGTTATTTGCTATAAAGGACCCTATCTGGGAAGGGTTTATTTATTACACAACCACTGATGCCTAAACGGCTACTAACCACTCTTGTCCCATACTAAAAAAACATAACTTTTACTTATTAATCTTTAAAACTCGTAAAAAGATATTTGGTGAGCTGACTAAAGAGTTAAAAACACTGTGCCCCATGAGAGATGCTATGAATGATAGGTCAGTAAGGTGTATAGGTAGGCGGGAGTGCACTGACACCGCTCTACCACACACCACCGTCCCAGCTGTATTAGACAGAGTACTTTTTTGTGCCTGATGTCTACTAGACCCCCATACCTGGGGTGTAAGCACCAATGTAAGATAAGCCTTATGCCAGTAAGTGTTTTACATCAAGCACACAGATTGCAGCATAGCTCAATAGAGTACAGCAAATTAAAACCTAAATTCCGCCCCCCAACATGTTTCGCCAGCTACTCTGGCTTCATCAGGGGTATCGGGCAGACTTGAGTAACAAACACTGCTAGGAGAATTTATCTGCTACACTCTCACTTCCTGTGAGAGAAAGCACCAATCCGAAGGGGGTATGTATCTAACTAGTTAGTTGTAACCTATCGTTGTAGGTGTTATTATTATGACAGGTTAGTAGCGTCACTCTTAAGGGGGAGGTCCTGAAAGACCAGGTGCACAGTAGTGATCGCCGCAAGCACTTACCCTCCGTACTTACCCATTGCCTTCTAGTGCGCATGCACTGGGACTTAAATGAAGGAGCCAGCTGCGCAGTGGCGATCGCCGCAAACACATCCTCTATTTGCGCCCACTGGTTTCCACTGCGCATGCGCTGGGACTTAGACAAAAAACGGGCTAGAAATGACACTGCGGCTGCTCCTATACTTAGTTCGTATTTTCCGCTAGCTCATATGCGCATGAGCGTCCCATTAAGTGGCCATTGAGCATGTGGGAGAAATTAGCAACAAAACAGCCCATTAACTTCCACTGCTCATGCGCTAAGACTTAGCCAGAAAAGAACTGGCTACAGATGACACTGCAAAACAAAAATATAAGAACAGAATACGGCGGCACTGCTACAATATCAGCCAAAAATCCAGCCACTACTTCTGGCCATACGCCAACAATGCGATGTTGAGAAACTTCGTATATGGTGCTCAGCAATGAGAGGGAGAGTCGATCCCAAAATTGACGGTGAATCGCATGTTCATTCTGTTGCACGAATTAAGATAATCCACAAAATCGTGGCATGACTCCTCGCTGCCCGACCAGACCAGAAAAATTTCATCGACATAGCGTAAAAATAAATGTATGAACCGCAGAAAGGGGTTGCCCACCGAGAATACATAAGTCTCTTCGAATACCGCCAGGTTCAGGTTCGCAAATGTGCACAACACAGGCGTACCCATTGCAGTACCTAGTACCTGGCGGTACCACTGACCATCAAATTGGAATACATTGCTGGTGAGGACTGCATCAAGTACTTCAAGAATGAAGTTGTTAAAAATTGTTCCCTTGTTGCTCCTGCTCAGTACAAGGTTAATGGCCCGGAGTCCTAAATCATGAGGAATCCTGGTATAAAGACTCTCGACGTCCAAGGACACAAGGCTGAACTCCCTCCGCCACTCAAAAAACTTGAGTGCCCGGAGGAAGTCCCCTGTGTCTTTGAGATACATCAGAGTACCCACAAGAAGTGGCCTGAGGAGCCAGTCCACATAGCCAGAAAGTGGTTCTGTCACCGACCCGTCCCGGCGACTATAGGGCGACCTGGGGGTCCGGTCAGTAACTTGTGGATTTTCGGCACAAAGTACCATACAGGAATTTTTGGGTAAGCAGGAATGAGCCTACTAGCCATGCCCCTCGGTAGGAAGCCGGCCACTATGTACTTCTCTACAAGTGCACAAAGTCTCGAGGTGATCCCCGGGATGGGGTCACCTTTAAACTTATGATACACTGTACCATCTTCTAAGAATACACGGCTGTGACAGATTAATTAAATAAGGCTTGAGAGGAGTTGCAAAAAAGATTGCTGGAGTCCCAATTCATTAATTTTGAGAAGAGATTAAATAAAACGCTGCTATCTACGCAAACGGAGATCAAGGAAAGAAAAAGAGACAAATTCATAAGGGACAAGAATGATTATGAACTTGACCGAGTGTTCGATTGGGGCAAAAAAAGGATGCGCCCGAAACGGATGCCATGACGAGGACGCCATGATTTCTGGGCGACTGTGTCAGGGGGAAATGGAGTTAATCTATCAAATAATTGCACCCCTTTAGAAAAAGAACGAGAAGGGGGCGTGGCAGACGTTCAAGAAAAATCCAAAGAGATCCGCAAATCGACGAGACGGAGACGTCAGGTCTCCTGGCGGCAGTAGAAAAAAATGACGAAGTCCCGAACACGTGTGTCATGGACATAGTGGTGAATCTCACGGGATTAGAACTGCCCCCGGGCTGCATCCCACTCCTCAATCGAGGGCTGGGATTCAGCCTAGCTGAGCAGTTCTGCCCAGTCGATTTTAAAATCGATTTATTCCTATCAGTCCGCAAACTATTTTTTAAGAAAATGTTCGCTGAATCCCCTCCCAGCGATGTGTTACCATTGCCGGGAGAGATCCCAGCTACAATCACGGGAACTGAGTTCCATTTGAAAGGTCATTTTAATGAGGAGGAGTTAGAATGTATACAGTTTCTGGCCAATATGGAGACAGAGGAGACACCCTGCAGCAGTAACCAGGTGGACAGATATGTAGGTGGCGTCAGGTCCACCTTCCTTCCTCCCATGCCGGCCGGCTCAGCGATATACCTGTTCCACAAACGGGTATTGAGAGAGATATGTGCGCTGATTTATCCAGCAGCACCCCCTAATATTACTGGGAAGGAGTATCAGGCCCTTTTGTGGTTAAAACAACAGGAAAATATCATCGTCAAGCCGGCCGACAAGGGAGGGAATATGGTCCTGATGACCAGAGAATATTATATGGAGGAGGCAGGTAGGCAATTGGATAATGGTACAGTGTATCATAAGTTGAAAGGTGACCCCATCCCGGGGATCACCTCGAGATTTCGTGCACTTGTAGAGAAGTACATAGTGGCCGGCTTCCTACTGAGGGGCATGGCTAGTAGGCTCATTCCTGCTTACCCAAAAATTCCTGTATGGTACTTTGTGCCGAAAATCCACAAGTCACTGACCCGACCCCCAGGTCGCCCTATAGTCGTCGGGACGGGTCGGTGACAGAACCACTTTCTGGCTATGTGGACTGGCTCCTCAGGCCACTTCTTGTGGATACTCCGACGTATCTCAAGGACACGGGGGACTTCCTCCGGGCACTCAAGTTTTTTGAGTGGCGGAGAGAGTTCAGCCTTGTGTCCTTGGACATCGAGAGTCTTTATACCAGGATTCCTCATGATTTAGGACTCCAGGCCATTAACCTTGTACTCAGCAGGAGCAACAAGGGAACAATGTTTAACAACTTCATTCTTGAAGCACTTGATGCAGTCCTCACCAGCAATGTATTCCAATTGGATGGTCAGTGGTACCGCCAGGTACTAGGTACTGCAATGGGTACGCCTGTGTCGTGCACATTTGCGAACCTGTACCTGGCGGTATTCGAAAAGACTTATGTATTCTCGGTGGGCAACCCCTTTCTGCGGTTCAAACATTTATTTTTACGCTATGTCGATGAAATTTTTCTGGTCTGGTCAGGCAGCGAGGAGTCATGCCACGATTTTGTGGATTATCTTAATTCGCGCAACAGAATGAACATGCGATTCACCGTCAATTTTGGGGGTGAGTCGCTGGATTTTCTGGATGTGCGCATCACAGTAAAGGATGGTGCATTACACACCACAGGCTTTTGCAAGCCCACTGCGACTAACTCGCTGCTCCACCAGGCCAGTTTCCACCCGCCGTCGGTGAAGGGTTCCGTCCCATACGGACAATTTGTTCGTCTGCGGAGGATCAACGACACCGACATCGGATTTTACAGACAAGCGCATGAGCTCAGCGGCCTATTATTAGATCGGGGTTACCCACCGAAAGCAGTCTCAGCAGCCCTCCGAAAGGCTAAACTTGACTGTGAATCATTGCTGGTGGAGAGGGACAGAAATCGCGAAGAATCGCGCTTCGCCTTCGCATTTAAATATAGCCCCGCTGCAGATGTTATTAAGTGGGTCATTAATGAGAATTGGGATCTTTTGAAAGGGGATCCAGCTTTGAGCTATGTTTCTAGTCAGCGGCCTTTAGTCACGTTCAGAAAGTGCCCCACTCTCAAAGACAAGTTGGTCAATAGTGGCCTCTGCAAATCTCAGGCGGAGACCTGGCACACGAGTAGGAAATCAAGAGGAAACCACAAGTGTGGGCACTGTTCTTGTTGTGCACTAAATGCATGTAGCAAATGGCTTCAGATAGGAGGAGTCAAGCACGCAGTGCGAGATTTTATCACATGTCGCACACCTTATGTTGTTTATGTTGTCTTTTGCCCATGCAAGAGATTTTATATAGGCAAAACAATCCGTCCTCTCTTTGAACGAATACGAAAGCATGTCAGTTCCATCCGTTCAGGTAGAGGATGTCCCCGCTTGATCGACCATATTAGAACAGCCCATGGTGGTCGTTCCTTTGCAGGAGTGGAACAAGCCTGACCCATCCCTAGGGGAGGGGATCGGCACGTCTGCTCCTGCAAAAGGGAAGCAGGGTGGATTTTACTTACCAAAGCCATGGGAGCAGCGGGGTTGAACGATAGAAATGACATGTCCGTGTTCCTTTAAGACTTGAGGTTGAACTTTAAGATGTCCCTCCGTGTTGTGGTTAGATAGCTGAAGACTTCTTGATCCTTTGGAGAGTTGGATCTCGTGTGTCTCCGCAATTATTATTATTACTTCTGTGCATTAGATGAGCAAGCAATATCACTGTACAGCAATATGTATTATATCAAAGAATCTGAAATGAATTACTGGTGCTGATTTGCATGTATTTGTTCCTTTCTACATTTTATGGTTTTAACGTTACCAATTTGCGGCGCACGGTTGCAGCTGATGGCTCCGGCTGTGGAGTGCCGCCTCTATAAAGCGCAATGCTGCGCGATGACGATTACAGTGGCCAGAAGAAGCTCGATAGTATGCGCGAAACGGCCATAGCCGCTACCATCTGCAACAGTGTGTCCGCCCCAGTACCCCGCTTGTTACTATCCTTAAGAGGAATGAAAAAAAGAATAACAGCTTTTCTACTTCGGTGAGTGACGCATATTGCTTTATTATCTTCTCTACATTGTTGTACAGATGACACTGCAGTTGCGCCTATACTTGGTTAGTATTCATGAAAGTTGGTATGCGCATGCGCGCGCCAATTAATGGCCATTGCGCATGTGGGAGAACTTAATAATATAAAAGCCCATTACCTTCTACTGCACATGCGTTGGAACTTCAAAGTGAGACTCCACCAAAGAGTAATACTGCGGCTGTGCCTAAACTTAGTTCAGATGTACCAGAGGGATCACAAGCACCTGCGTGGGCCGATTGATAACAATTACACTTATGAGGAACCTCAAAAAAAGTGAAAAGGCCAACAAAGGATACTACTACACCTGCACCCATACTTTATTCGTATGTGCCAATGGTTAGTCGACGCTTGCACTACAGTTTCCTAGTTTCCTCATAAGGGGAATGGTACGAATACATTATTCTAGTTTACAGACCTGCTATAAGAGACCCTTAGGACTACATAATTTCTCTCTTTCATCATATTGTGATGGTAGTTATTCTGATCTAGTTTTTTTGCCGTATTAGTTTTGCATTTATAATGCTATACTTGCGATAGCTTGTGGCTTATAGCTAGCATTAATATATCACATGCTTACTGTCTTTATAGCTTATGACCGTAATCAGCATTGATATGGAAGGGTGTTAACCCCATCTGGAAATACCTCTATCGGGCTCTGTTTGATGCCCACCACAATAAACCAGCGTTTGTATATGCTCACAATATATTCTATTTGTTTCTTCAACGTATATTGTGCTGTCTTCATCTTAGATAAATGATGAATAGGTAAAGCCTTCATTAAGGCCATTGGGGCTAAGGCTATTGAGGCGGTAAATCCACCTTGTCTCTTCTTGTAGCATGATTCTATCTAGATCCCCTCTCCGTGCCCCTAAGGTTTTTTTGCACACACCCAGGAATTTTAGGGATTTTGGATCGCCATTATGGAAAGCTCTGACATGTCTTGATATTGTTGTATCCGACTTTGTACACTGCGTGCAGAATTATTAGGCAAATGAGTATTTTGACCACATCATCCTCTTTATGCATGTTGTCTTACTCCAAGCTGTATAGGCTCAAAAGCCTACTACCAATTAAGCATATTAGGTGATGTGCATCTCTGTAATGAGAAGGGGTGTGGTCTAATGACATCAACACCCTATATTAGGTGTGCATAATTATTAGACAACTTCCTTTCCTTTGGCAGAATGGGTCAAAAGAAGGACTTGACAGGCTCAGAAAAGTCAAAAATAGTGAGATATCTTGCAGAGGGATGCAGCACTCTTAAAATTGCAAAGCTTCTGAAGCGTGATCATCGAACAATCAAGCGTTTCATTCAAAATATTCAACAGGGTCGCAAGAAGCGTGTGGAAAAACCAAGGCGCAAAATAACTGCCCATGAACTGAGAAAAGTCAAGCGTGCAGCTGCCAAGATGCCACTTGCCACCAGTTTGGCTATATTTCAGAGCTGCAACATCACTGGAGTGCCCAAAAGCACAAGGTGTGCAATACTCAGAGACATGGCCAAGGTAAGAAAGGTTGAAAGACGACCACCACTGAACAAGACACACAAGCTGAAACGTCAAGACTGGGCCAAGAAATATCTCAAGACTGATTTTTCTAAGGTTTTATGGACTGATGAAATGAGAGTGAGTCTTGATGGGCCAGATGGATGGGCCCGTGGCTGGATTGGTAAAGGGCAGAGAGCTCCAGTCCGACTCAGACGCCAGCAAGGTGGAGGTGGAGTACTGGTTTGGGCTGGTATCATCAAAGATGAGCTTGTGGGGCCTTTTCGGGTTGAGGATGGAGTCAAGCTCAACTCCCAGTCCTACTGCCAGTTTCTGGAAGACACCTTCTTCAAGCAGTGGTACAGGAAGAAGTCTGCATCCTTCAAGAAAAACATGATTTTCATGCAGGACAATGCTCCATCACACGCGTCCAAGTACTCCACAGCGTGGCTGGCAAGAAAGGGTATAAAAGAAGAAAATCTAATGACATGGCCTCCTTGTTCACCTGATCTGAACCCCATTGAGAACCTGTGGTCCATCATCAAATGTGAGATTTACAAGGAGGGAAAACAGTACACCTCTCTGAACAGTGTCTGGGAGGCTGTGGTTGCTGCTGCACGCAATGTTGATAGTGAACAGATCAAAACACTGACAGAATCCATGGATGGCAGGCTTTTGAGTGTCCTTGCAAAGAAAGGTGGCTATATTGGTCACTGATTTGTTTTTGTTTTGTTTTTGAATGTCAGAAATGTATATTTGTGAATGTTGAGATGTTATATTGGTTTCACTGGTAAAAATAAATAATTGAAATGGGTATATATATATTTTTTGTTATGTTGCCTAATAATTATGCACAGTAATAGTCACCTGCACACACAGATATCCCCCTAAAATAGCTAAAACTAAAAACAAACTAAAAACTACTTCCAAAAATATTCAGCTTTGATATTAATGAGTTTTTTGGGTTCATTGAGAACATGGTTGTTGTTCAATAATAAAATTAATCCTCAAAAATACAACTTGCCTAATAATTCTGCACTCCCTGTATTAATGCTTCTTATATGTTGGCAAATTCGTCGTCAAAATTCTTGAGATGTTTTTCCCACATACAGTTTGGAACACGGACAAAGTGCAATATAGACAATGCCCATTGTTTGACAGTTAATAAATTCTCTGATCTCATATTTTCTGTCATCCAGGGGGTTTGTGAACATCTTTAGCGTCTGTATGTATGGACAGAAGCTACATCTACCACACGGGTAGGTGCCTACTGTATTGGACTTCAACCAGGTGGTTTTTGGTGGATCCGTACTATGAAAGCTATGCACTAGAAAGTCTTTTAGATTTTTACCCCTCCGATACGTAATCAGAGGTTTGGATGATACAACCTCCCTAAGGTCATTGTCCGTGTTTAAGACATGCCAATGCTTTTGTAGGATTTGAAACACCTTATGGTGTTGTGCATCAAAAATGTGCCGATACATCTTATTGGTGAGGTCGTATATATCATTTGTTTTTTTGCTAGAAGATCTACTCGATTTGTGCTCTTAGCCCTATGAAAGGCTTTCTGCAAGGTCTTTTTCGGGTACCCTCGTTGGTGAAAACGGTGCAACAATGTGTTACATTCGCGAGCGAACCCTGAATCGTCAGAGCAGTTCCGGGGAGCACGTAAGTTTTGGCCAGTAGGGATTCCTCTTTTCAATGGCAGAGGATGATAGCTCTGCCAATGTAACAAAGTATTAGTTGAGGTCGGTTTTCGATAGACCTCTGTCCTGATGCGGCCGCCAGATTCCAAAGAAATTTGCAGGTCAAGGAAAGTAAGCGTGTGCTGATGTATTTCTGAGGTAAATTTCATACCTATATTATTTTTGTTAAGGCTGGCAACAAAGTTGTGAAACAGTGCTGTTGTGCCATCCCACAAAATCAAAACATCATCTATATAACGACCCCAAAACATAATGTGCTTGGCGTACTGTGAAAGAACATCTGTGAAAACTTTAGTGTCCTCCCACCAACCTAAAAATAAGTTAGCAAAATTTGGTGCACATTTACTCCCCATAGCTGTCCCAACTAACTGCAAATAAAATTGCCCATTAAACAAAAAATAATTGTGTGTAAGGAGAAAACGTAAAAGTGTGAGTACTAACTTATTGTGAGCGTGAAATTGTATACCCTTGGTAGAGAGAAACGATGCTACTGCATTGATTCCCAAATCGTGTTTGATGTTAGTGTATAAAGCTTCAATATTCAAGCTGGCGAGTTGGGTATGTTCTGTGACCTGAATTTCCTGTAATCTGGCGACCGCATCCTTCGTGTCCCTAACATAGGATGGCAGAGAGGGAACAAACGGCGAAATAAACTTGTCAAGGTATTCGCTAATATTCTCTATAAGGCTGTTATTACCCGAGATAATCGGTCTCCCTGGAATGGGGTGTCTCTGCTTATGGATCTTAGGGATAGCGTATATAGTTGCTATGGTCGGTCGCAGATTTAGAAGGTATTTGTGCTCGTCCCTGGAAATGAGATTGTCACTTTTTGCTGCCCCTAGAATGGCCTTAAGTTCCTCCAAATACTGTGCTGTGGGGTTAGAGTCAATTTTTTTTTGTATGTCTGTGTGTCCCTCAACAGGTCCATCACCATACTTTCATACATTTTCCTCCCCATAACAACTATGTTTCCACCTTTATCAGATGGCTTAAGTACTAGCTCTGGATTTCCCATTAATTCTCTCAGGGCTATTTTTTAATCTGGTTCTAAGTTGTCATGTTAAGGATTAACCGCCAAACAAAACTCAATATTTATTATGCTGATTCTGATGTTTACAGAAACACCCCATATGGGGCGCATAAGGGAAAAAGCACCATATGGATTTTGGATTTTGCAGATTTCACTGGGATAATTTTTAGTTGTCATGTTGCATTTGAAGACCCCCTATTGCACCCCTAGAGTGGAAACCTCCAAAAATTGACCCCTTAGAAACTACGGGATAAGGTGATGGTTTTATTGGTATTATCTTAAGGTACATGTGATCTTTGATCACTCAATATTACGCTTTTTGTGAGGTAAGGTAGCCACAAAATGGCTGTTCTGGCACAGTTTTTATTATTTGTTTTTACGGAGTTCCCCTGACAGGATAGGTCATGTGTTATTTTTATAGAGCAGGTTGATACAGGCATGACGATAACAAATATGTCTATTTTTTTTTATTTCAGTTTTATACAACAAAAGCATATTTGAAAAAAAAAATCATGCTTTTGTGCTGATCATCTTGCGTAGGGTCTGGTTTTTTACAGGAAGCGCTGACATTTTTATTGGTACAATTTTTCTGTACATATGGATTTTTAATCATTCAATATTACACTTTTTGGGGTCAAGGTGACCAAAAAATGGCCATTTTGGCACAGTTTTTACTTATTTTCTTTAACAGTATTCACCTGACAAATCTGGTAATTAGCAGCAATGCAGAGCTTATCAAAGATGTCATTGATCTTATGGTGACTGTATCATAATTTTATTTTGCCTAAACTGTAAGACCCAACACAGACTGGGAGATCAAAATCTGCCATGTAATCTCAGAAACAGAGCAGTGGACAAGAGAAATAGCTAATCACAATGCTACTGTACGTGGAGACAAGTCTGATAATTCAGCAAAGTCAATCAAGTAAACAAGTTCTCATGTGTTTTCTGTAGCAACAACTGGCAACGGTAGCGACACTCTAGGGTGATAATAACTACAACAAGGACACCATATTACAACATGTTAGTAAAAAGTCTTCCTTTTCAAGTTTAGGTCAAGTATAATCACTTATCCATAATATTGCCACAATATTGCTGCTCCAGGTGATCATCAGGGATTCAAGCTGAAAAGATCAGCAGATAGTCTCGCTGTAACAGATGACAGTGAAAAAACACCAATAGGCTGGTCCATAGTAAATACCATCAGCAAGATTAATCTCACCTTTCTGGTTGTGCTGGGGGTCAATTATTCCTAAACTTGGTTCACAATGTTGTTCCATTCTGCGTTGCCATTGTTCATTACTGTCTGATGTTCAGGCAGGATGAGCACCAATGGACAATAGACATGTCAGTTGGAACTCATTTGCACCAGCCTATTATATAAGCTAATGCAAAGTGAATGTGGGAGGAATGATTACTACCTGTAATGATCAGTGCGTATGAACCACTGTGTCAAGCAACCGGTTTGACTTTGGGCTAAACCTAAGGGTGTTATCCTGGCAGTCCCCTGGTATCTACCCTTTTACCCTTATACAGAGATTTGGACTTTGCTGCAGGGGAGCCTCCAGGCCACTACCTCCTGGATTAGTCACTGTGTGGTTGATAGCTGACCCATGGGGTTCATAAACAGTGGTGTGAAGCACTGAGGGATCAGGCAAAACTCATAGTCAGTAACAAGCCATGGTCAAGGTAGAAAGAGTACGTGCAAATCTGTGAAACAGATTCAAGGCCAGTCATTAGCTGCAGAAGATTAAGGTGAGAGTGTTGGCCCTTTAAGGGTTGGGGACCATGTGTCCACTCTATGGTCAGAGTGGGGGGTTTGTCCAGAGAATCATTGAAAGTTGCCTGCAGTGGAAGAAGAAAGGGACTCTGATGGCCAGATTCGATGCAGGCAGGCAGAGAAGGGGCGGCAGGTTCATACTGCCAGACCAGCATTTGGGGCAGGATGAGTTAAGTGGTAACTAGGGTTTAGCGAAACTGAACTGTAAAGTTCGGGTTCATACAGAACTTTAGGATTTTTGGACCCCTAACCCGAACCCGAACATTTCAGTAAAAGTCTGGGTTCGGGTTCGGGGTTTGGCGATTTCTTGGTGCTCTTTGAAAATCAACCAATCAACAAGCGTTTAACTCTGTGCCCTTAGAAGCCATCCCAGCCATGCCTATATAAGCTGGAGTCACGTAGCGCTGCACGTCACTCTGCTGTTACTAGTGTAGGGAGAGGATGCTGCTGTGAGGGAGAGAATAGATTTAGTTGTGTGTGTGCAGTGCACAATCTTTTTACCCTGCCCTGAGCCCAGTGATAGAGAAAAATAACTTTTATTTGTGTTAGTTAGGTGGGCGGCGGCGGCCATTTTATACAATCTCAGTGCACCAGCACTGCATATGTGCTTTTGTGACATTGAAATCCAAGCTTGAAATACTACAATAATAATCTGGGTTAAAAAAAACACCCATTTTTGACAATATCCTACATCTGGTGCCTTTGCAGCATTAGTCAGTGTGCAATTTAAGCTAGAAATACATCTCTAATTTTCTGGTTTTGAAAAAACACCCCTTTTGGCAATACCCTCCATCTGGCGCCTCTGCCGCATTAGTCAGTGTGCAATTTAAGCTAGAAATACAGTTTTATGTTTCTGGGTTTTAAAAAAACACCCTTTTTGGGCAAAATAATATATTTTGCAGCCTTTGTTGCATCTGTCAGTGTAAAATTCAATTGTTATATACTGCTGTCATAGTCTGTTATTAAAAAAAACACCCTTTTTGGGCAAAGTACTTAATATTGCAGCCTTTGCTGCATCTGTTATTTTTAAAACAAGCTTTAAAAACTTCATTAATTTTCTTGGTTTTAAAAAACACCCATTTTTTGCAATACTCTCCATCTGGGGCCTTTGCCGCATTAGTCAGTGTGCAATTTAAGCTAGAAATACAGCTATAATTTTCTGGGTTTTAAAAAACACCCTTTTTGTGCAAAATACACAATTTTACAGCCCTTGCTGCATCTGTGCGTGTGAAATTCAAGCGTTATGTACTGCAGTCATATTCTGTTAGTAAAAAAACATAAATTTTGGGAAAAATACTTAATATTGCAGCCTTTTCTGCATCTGTGATTGTTAAAAACAAGGTTGAAATACTTCAATAATTTTCTGGCCCCGGTCGTGGTGCTGCTGGTGGAGCTCCTGTTGCAGGGAGAGGACGTGGTCGATCTGTGCCAGCTACATGCACAAGTGAAACAACTTCCTCAGGTGCGAGTAGGCGACAGAACCTTCGGTGGTATTTGGTTGGGCCTAATGCGGCTCTACGAATGGTGAGGCCAGAACAAGTGCAGGCGATAGTAGATTGGGTTGCTGACAGTGCCTCCAGTTCCTTCACGTTGTCTCCCACCCAGTCTCCTGCTGAAAAATCAGAGTTGGCACCTGCAGCCGATGTCCATCAGTCTTTCACCTCACCCCCTTGCAAATCAGCCAAGCAGTCTGAGCCCCAAGTAATGCAGCAGTCTCTTCTGCTTTTTGATGACTCTGTTAGCAGGGTTTCCCAGGGCCATCCACCTAGCCCTGACCCAGAAGTTTAAGAGATTGAGTGCACAGATGCCCAACCACTTATGTTTCAAAATGAGTACATGGGAGGACCATCGCGGCACGTCTCGGATGATAAAAAAACACAGGTGCCAACTGCTGGGGCTTTCGAAAGTGTGCAGACTGACAAGGAGGGCAGGGGTGAGGACTGGGTGGAAGATGATGTGAAGGAAGATGAGGTCCTCGACCCCACATGGAATCAAGGTCATGCGAATGACCTGTGTAGTTCAGAGGAAGAGGCGGTGGTAGCACAGAGCCACCAGCACAGCAGAGGGAGCAGGATGCAAAAGCGGAGCGGCCGGCGCCTAGACAGTACGCCTGCTACTGCCTACCGCAGCAAGGGACCGAGCACATCAAAGCCAGCTCCAAAGAGTTCCCTGGCGTGGCAATTCTTCAGACAATGTGTTGGCGACAAGACACGAGTGGTTTGCACGCTGTGCAATCAGATCCTGAAGCGAGGCATAAACGTTCTTAACCTAAGCACAACCTGCATGACCAGGCATCTAAGTGCAAAGCAGGAGCTGCAGTGGAGTAGACACCTCAAAAACCAAGAAAGGTCTATGGTTCCTCCTGCTTCCTCTTCTGCTGCAGTCTCGGCCTCTTCATCCACCTCTGGAGTGACAGTGCCACCTGTCACCCCACAAACAGAGCCATCCCTTCCCTGCACAACCAAGTGGGGGAAAAAAATCAGGTGTGCACTGCGCAACGACATCTATGGCAAGGTGCACCTCACTACGGATACGTGGACTAGTAAGCACAGTAAGGGACGTTATATCTCCATAACAGAACACTGGGTAAATGCAGTGGCGGCTGGGCCTGAGGCGGATAGCAGTTTGCCGCATGTCCTTCCACCACCGACGATTGCAGGGCGCTTTAGTTTGCCTCCTGTTGCTTCCTCCTCCTACTCCACTTCCTCATCCTCTACCGACTCCTCATACGGTCAGCGTAACACCTTCACCACCAACTTCAGCACAGCCAGGGGTAAACGACAGCAGGCATTTTTAAAACTTATCTGTTTGGGGGACAAACCCCACACCACGCAGGAGCTGTGGATGGGCCTTGAACAACAGACCGATGAGTGGTGGGTGCCAGTGAGCCTCAAGCCCGGCCTGGTAGTGTGCGATAATGGGCGAAATCTCGTAGCAGCTCTGAGACTAGCCGGTTTGAAGCACATCCCTTGCCTGGCGCATGTGCTGAATTTGGTGGTGCAGAGATTCCATAAAAATTACCCCGATATGTCAGAGCTGCTGCATAAAGTGCGGGCCGTCTGTGCGCGCTTTCGGCGTTCTCACCCTGCTGCTGCTCGTCTGTTAGCGCTGCAGCGTAACTTCGGCCTTCCCACTCACCTCCTCATATGCGACGTGCCCACAAGGTGGAACTCCACCTTGCACATGCTGGCCAGACTGTGCGAGCAGCAGCAGGTGATAGTGGAGTTTCAGCTGCAGCACGCACGGGTGAGTCGCTCTGCGAAACAGCACCACTACACCACCAATGACTGGGCCTCCATGTGAAACCTGTGTTCCTTGCTGTGCTGTTTCGAGTACTCCACCAACATGGCCAGTGCCGATAACGCCGTTCTCAGCAATACTATCCCACTTCTACGCCTCCTTGAAAAAACCTGGCTCTGAGGGTGGGTTCCTGCACCCACAAACGCCAGGCACACAATTGTCCAGCCAGAGCACAGTTCTGGAGGATGACGAGGATGACGAGATGGAGGATGAGGAGGAGGAGATGGAGGAGAAGAAACCATGTTCACAGCAGAGTGGCACCCAGACCAGCTCATGGCCATCACTGGTGCGTGGCTGGGGGGATACAGAGGACACAGACGATACACCTCCCACAGAAGACAGCTTTTCGTTGCCTCTGGGCAGCCTGGCACACATGAAAGATTACATGCTGCAGTGTCTCTGCAATGACCGCCGAGTTGCCCACATTCTAACTTGTGCTGATTAAAGGGTGGCCACGCTGCTGGATCCCCGTTACAAGGACAACGTACCGTCCTTAATTGCCTCACTTGAGCGTGATCGTAAAATGCGCGAGTACAAGCGCACGCTGGTAGAAGCGCTGCTGGTGGCACCTGACAGCAGGGGGCACAGTGGAAGCACAAGGCGAAGGCAGAGGAGGATGAAGAGGTCGCCAACGCAGCTGGGGCACCGCCAGCACTTCAGAAGGCAGGGTTAGCATTGCCGAAATGTGGAAAAGCTTAGTCAGCACGCCACAACAAACAACACCACTGTCACGGGTGACGTTTGCAGATAGCTGGAACATGAATAAACGAGTGACTGGCTTGATCCCAAACTAAGGAGCTTATAGGTGAGCCCTATAAAACCCTAAGAGCGCTCCCTGACTGCTATGCCCATGCAAAGGTCTCAATAGTAGACGATTGCATGCCTACGTACCTAAGTCTGTGTGACACCTGAAAACCCTATAATAGTGAGGGGGCACGACCACCGGCTCCCTGCACTTAATATGGACGGAGTCAGGGTCACCTAGAATCAAGCCAGCAAGGAAACACAATAAAGTAAAGGACTTATCTGAGCAAACAGCAGAAGCAGCCTCCAGCAGTGAACACTTCATCCAGGAAGTAGTATAAACCGCAAAGTGAGGCAGTATGGGAGGGAATATAAAGGAAGACGATTAGTCTAAATAAGTGACACCTGGCAGAAGGAAAGGAGATGAGAAAGTGAAACCAAAACAAAGAACATCATACAAGAGGTAGAGAAGAATGTCTGCCAGACCTTCTTACAGAACTTGCGGTGACAGTACCCCTCCCTCTACGCGTGGACTCCAGACACTCAGAGCCCACCTTCTCAGGATGAGACCTATGGAAAGCCCTGATGAGACGAGTGGCCTTAATGTCCGCCACTGGGACCCACATCCTCTCCTCAGGACCATAACCCTCCCAATGAACGAGGTACTGAAGAGAACCGCGGATAATGCGAGAATCCACAATCCTAGAGACCTGAAATTCAAGATTACCATCAACAATAATCAGAGGAGGAGGCAAAGAGGAGGGTACAGTGGGTTGGACATAAGGTTTTAATAGGGACTTGTGAAAAACATTATGGATCTTCCAAGTCTGAGTAAGATCAAGACGGAAGGCAACGGGATTGATGACGGACAAGATCTTGTAAGGCCCAATAAACTTCGGACCCAACTTCCAGGAGGGAACCTTCAGTTTGATATTCTTTGTAGACAACCACACCAGATCACCCACATTCAGGTCCGGACCAGGCACACGTCTCTTATCCGCCACACGCTTATATCTCTCACTCATCCTCTTCAGATTACCCTGAATCTTTTGCCAAATAAATGACAAAGACGAGGAAAATATCTCCTCATCAGGTAAACCAGAAGACCCCTCTCCAGAGAATGTCCCAAACTGCGGATGAAACCCATATGCACCAAAAAATGGTGACTTATCAGAGGACTCCTGGCGACGGTTATTTAAAGCAAACTCAGCAAGGGGCAAAAAAGAATACCAATCCTCCTGATTCTCCGCCACAAAACAGCGCAGATATGTCTCCAGATTCTGATTGACGTGTTCGGTCTGACCATTCGACTGCGGGTGAAAAGCAGAAGAGAACGACAACCAAACCCCCAAGCGAGAACAGAAGGCCTTCCAGAATCTGGAAACAAATTGCCTCTATCAGAAACGATGTCGGAAGTAATGACATGCAATTTAACAATGTGATCAACAAACGCTTGCGCCAGCGTCTTAGCATTGGGTAACCCAGGAAAGGGAATGAAATGTGCCATTTTGCTAAAACGGTCCACTACCACCAGAATCACAGTTTTCCCCGAGGATCGAGGCAGGTCCGTAATGAAGTCAATGGACAGATGCGTCCAAGGACGGGAAGGAATGGGTAACGGGAGGAGAGAACCCGATGGCCGTGAATGAGGGACCTTGGCATGAGCGCAGGTCTCGCAGGCTGTCACAAAACCCTCAACCGTCTTAGGAAGAGGCAGCCACCAGAATCTCAGAGCAATGAGATCCACTGTGGCTCTACTCCCTGGGTGCCCAGCAAGGACAATATCGTGGTGCTCCTAAAAAACCTTGTGTCGTAAAGCGGGAGGCACAAACAACCTCCCAGGAGGACAAAGATCAGGAGCCTCTGCCTGGGCTGTCTGAACCTCTGCCTCCAAATCAGGAAAAAGAGCAGAGAAGACCACCCCTTCAGCCAAAATGGGACCCGAGTCTTCAAAAATCCCCCCTCCCGGAAAACAACGTGACAAGGCATCCGCCTTCACATTTTTAACTCCAGGGCGGAACGTAACAACAAAATTAAACCTAGAAAAAAACAAAGACCATCTGGCCTGTCTCGGGTTCAGACGCTTGGCTGATTCCAAGTAGGCCAGATTCTTATGGTTGGTAAACACAGTAATAGGGTGTCTGGCTCCCTCTAACCAATGGCGCCATTCCTCAAAAGCTAATTTGATGGCCAACAACCCCCTATCTCCCACATCATAATTTCTCTCTGCAGAGGATAGTTTCCTTGAGAAAAAGGCACACGGTCACCATTTGGCAGGAGAGGGACCCTGAGATAAGAACGCACCCACACCCACCTCAGAAGCATCCACCTCAACAATAAAAGGTAGAGAGACATCAGGTTGTACCAAAATGGGAGCGGAAGCAAAACTCTCTTTAATGCTAGAAAAGGCTTTAAGCGCATCTACCGACCACGAGGAAAAATTCACCCCTTTTTTTTGATATCAGTGAGTGAGTTAACAACAGAGGAATACCGTAATTCAAAATTAACTTTCTGTAATAATTGGCAAAACCCAAAAACCGCATCAGCGCCTTCTGATTCTCAGGAAGCTCCCAATCAAGCACAGCGCGGACCTTCTCAGGGTCCATCCGAAAACCAGAAGCGGAGAGAAGAAACCCAAGAAATTGAATCTCCGGAACTGCAAACACACATTTTTCCAGTTTAGCATACAATTTATTCTCCCGCAGAATCAGCAAGACCTGACATAGGTGGTCCTGATGAGTCTTGAAATCAGGAGAAAAAATCTAAATGTCATCTAGATACACCAGTACAAATTTCCCCATTAAATGAAAAAAAATGCTGTTCACAAAATGTTGGAAGACGGCCGGAGCATTCATCAAACCAAAGGGCATAACCAAATTCTCGAAATGACCCTCAGGGGTATTGAAGGCCGTCTTCCATTCGTCCCCTTCCCTGACCCTGACTAGGTTGTATGCCCCTCTTAAATCCAACTTAGAAAAAACTTTAGCTCCAACAATCTGGTTAAACAGGTCCGGGATCAGAGGAAGCGGATAGGGTTGCAAATCGTGATACGGTTCAGCTCCCTGAAATCCAGACAAGGTCTTAAAGAAGCATCTTTTTTCTTAACAAAAAAAAAATCCAGCGGCAACAGGTGACTTCGAGGGTCGGATGTGTCCCTTTCTCAGGCTCTCAAAGATATAACTACGCATAGCGACTCTTTCAGGTTGGGAGAGATTGTATAGTCGTGATTTTGGCAGCTTGGCGCCTGGGATAAGATTAATAGGGCAGTTGTACTCCCGGTGAGGGGGCAACTCCTGGACACCACTCTCGGAAAACACATCTGAAAATTCTGAGAAAAAAGATGGCACAGTCTTGGGAGAAACCTCTGAAAGAGATGCTGTGAAGCAATTCTCTCTCCAAAACTCACTCCAACCATTTATTTGCCTTGCTTGCCAATCAATGGTGGGGTTATATTTAGTGAGCCAGGTTAGCCCCAACACTAGAGGAGTAGGTAATCCACTTAGGACGAAACACGACATATCCTCAACATGTCACCCACAGTCAAACGGATATTGTGAACTATGCCCTTTAACGATCTTTGAGAAAGTGGAGCGGAATCGATAGCAAAAACAGGTATATCCTTTTCCAAAGTGCATACCTGGAAACCATGCGTTGTTGCAAATTGATTATCAATGAGATTGACAGCTGCTCCACTATCTACAAAAATCTCACAAACAATGTTCTTGCTGTATAGCGCCACCCTGGCAGGTAGGAGAAAACGGGAACTACAAGCAAACGACAAACCTTAAATTTCCGCATCAACCTTGCCAATAGTAGCAAATGGAAAGGTTTTAGAGGGTTTTTTTTTTTTGTTTTGTTTTGTTTTTATTACCCTCAGAAAACTTCATGAATCTCCTAGAGGGGCAAACATTAGCTAAATGATTTATACCCCCACAACAGAAACAAACCCTCCTCTGAGAGCTGAATCCTCTACTATCAGAGGCAAGCAAACCCAGCTGCATGGCCTCCTCCTCAGAGGGGATTGAGACAGACTGAGACCCCTGTGCACTGATGAGACAGCCCCACTGTCCTTGGGCTGAATATGACAGGAAAGAGTAGTCTCCTCTCTCTCTCTAAGACGCCTGTCAATACGAACAGCTAGAGACATGGCTGACTCTAACGACGTTGGTCTCTCATGAAAAGCTAATGCATCTTTCAATATTTCCGAAAGACCATGGCAAAATTGACTTCGGAGTGCAGCATCATTCCAACCAGTATCAGCTGCCCATCTCCGAAATTCAGAGCAATATATCTCTGCGGACTGTTTACTCTGGCATAAAATACGCAGTTTAGATTCAGCCAGAGCAATACGATCCGGGTCATCATATATCTGCCCCAGGGTTACAAAAAATTAATTCACCGATCGGAGGGGCCTTGCCCCCACCGGCAGCGAAATGGCCCAAGACTGAGCGTTATCCATGAGAAGCGAGATGATGATCCCCACCCTCTGCTCCTCATCACCAGAGGAATGGGGAAGTAGGCGAAAATGGAGTTTGCAAGTGTAACTGATCTCCTGGCACCCCGACCGGGTACCTCCGTCGATGGATGCTCCTATCGCTTCCCGATGGTCTCCAAGCACTCCACTTGACACCATAACCGCCACAGACCCCACGAACCGCCAAAGCTTGGTTGAGGTCTCTCCGTCTCCTACCCACCCTGGACCTACGACAAGGCTCCAGGCTCCAGTGGGTGAACCTCTCCTAAATCCAGAGAGCAGGAGCAGCTCTTACAAGAGCTAGTAGTTATAGCCAGGGGAGTATAGCAAATCTTCAGCGTATAGCAATCCCCAGTGTCGATCAGTTACCCAAACACCAGGCTCAACATGATGAAGGGTAAAACAGGAACTCTTTATTGAACACACAAGCATTGACTTATACACATTTTCCAACAAGGTTACCACCCACAGGGTTTTGTAAAAACAACCAATAAACACGTACAATACAGTAAAACACTCCCACACAAAATCCTCCCCTCTGCCTGTGATACAATTACCTTACACAATGGGTTAATGTAATCATCACAGGCAGGAGAATTCACAATGTCTTCTGTCCTGGAGACAACCGAGGAGTAATTCAATTATCTCTCAGGACAAAGGGAAATCGCCAATACACACGTGGAGACAATAGGACAGACATCACTACTCAAATATACAATGTCCCACCCTTTACAGTACACATAGACAGTTAACATATCCCACAATGGCACGAATTAGACCAGGGGTTCAAAAGTTTAGCATGGGCTGATGAGAGGGCCCATAATCCTGGAGCAAGAGGCTGGCAAACAGGCCCCTCCAAAACCCAGTGGCGAGGTTGGTTTCGCCACAGTAAGCCTCTCTAAAGTGAACAAAATTCTCACTACCGCCGGAGAACATATCCGGAAGCGAGATCTTAGGCTCGGAACAAACTCCATGAACGCCAGCAGAACCGTTCACCTGAAACTGAGACACAGTTTTACGGAGATCTGCTACCTCCAGCAAAAGACCTTGCATGCGGTCAATCAAGGCTGAAACCGGATCCACGCTTAAGACGGCTATGGCGGTTTATAATGTCACGGGTGAAGTTTGCAGATAGCTGGAACTTATGAATAATCGAGCGACTGGCTTGATCCCAAACTAAGGAGCTTATAGGTGAGCCCTATAAAACCCTAAGAGCTCTCCCTGACTGCTATGCCCATGCAAGGGTCTCAATGGTAGACGATTGCATGCCCACGTAAATAAGTCTGTGTGACACATGAAAACCCTATAATAGTGAGGGGACACGACCACCGGCTCCCTGCACTTAATATGGACGGAGTCAGGGTCACCTAGAATCAAGCCAGCAAGGAAACACAATAAAGTAAAGGACTTATCTGAGCAAACATCAGAAGCAGCCTCCAGAAGGGAACACTTCATCCAGGAAGTAGTATAAACCGCAAAGTGAGGCAGTATGGGAGGGAATATAAAGGAAGACGATTAGTCTAAATAAGTGACACCTGGCAGAAGGAAAGGAGATGAGAAAGTGAAAATAAAACAAAGAACATCATACAAGAGGTAGAGAAGAACGTCTGCCAGACCTTCTCACAGAACTGGCGGTGACAACCACCAGCTGATATTGGAACGTCTTAGCAGGAGGCAGCATTTCACCAACATGGTGGAGCAGTATGTGTGCACACGCCTACACTTACTAAATGACGGGTCTGCCCCCTTCAACTTCTGTCCTGAGCTTTCCCTTTATGCCTTGGAGGTGCTGGCCTGCCCTGCAGCCAGTGTATTATCTGAACGTGTGTTTAGCACGGCAGGGGGCGTTATCACAGATAAGCGCAGCCGCCTGTCCACAGCCAATGTGGACAATCTCACGTTCATTAAAATGAACCAGGCATGGATCCCACAGGTCTTGTCCGTATCTTGTGCAGAATAGACATGTATACCAGCCTTAACCAGCCATTGTTATACTACAGCGCAATTGCTCATTGTTGTATTTTGGATATTTCACACTCTTTGGAGTGTACCCTAATTAAAAAATATATATTTAAAAAATAAAAACCAGTGTTGGCTACCTCGCCCTCCTCCACCGCTGCTTCCACCTACACAGCTACGTCCACTGCCTCCTCAAACTCCTACTCCATGTGGACCTCCACTTCATAAATTAAGTTTTGTTTTTTTAATTTGTACGTATTTTATTTTATGTAATTTCACTAATTTGTCTGTTAAATTTTCCAGTGAAATTCACCAATTTTTGGGTGTGATATACCCATGCTCTACCTAGTAGACAGGTAAAAAAATTTCACTAATTTGTCTGTTACAATTTCGGGTGAAATTCACCAAATCTTGGGTGTGATATACCACTGCTCTACCTAGTAGACAGGTAAAAAAAAAATGACTCATTTGTCTGTATCATTTTCATGTGAAATTCACCAATTTTTGGGTGTGATATACCACTGCTCTACCTAGTAGACAGGTACAAGAAAATAACTAATTTGTCTGTAACATTTTCGGGTGAAATTCATTAATTTTTGGGTGTGATATACCACTGCTCTAACCTAGTAGAAAGTTAAAAAAAAATCACTAATTTGACTGTTTTATTTTCGGGAGACATTCAACAATTTTTGGCTGTGATAGACCCCTGCTCTACCTAGTAGACAGGTTAATAAATTTCACTGATTTTTCTGTTACATTCTTGGGTAGACATTTTGCAATTTTTGCCGTGAATAAACCCCTGCTCTGCATCGGTGACAGGGACCGAAATTTTAAAAAATAATCTGTTCCATTGGTGGGTGACATTAACCCATTTCTGGCAATGAAAAACCCCTGCTCTGCATAGGTGACAGGGACTTAAATTTCTAAAATTCGTCTTTAATTGGCCCTTTCATTCGACCCTTCTAATTTAATTACTTGTCCCACATTTCCACTTCTCCCATTGCAGCCATTGACCTCCCTTGGATGAGGTCTCCCTTTCTCACGCTCCCTCTCCGGCATGGAACCCTGATTCACCGATAACCGTGATCAACATGGTAGGCTCAGAAAAGAACATCAAAAGTTGATAGAGAAGATGTCCAAATGGATCGTGGACGTCACAGGGTCATCAGGCAGAAGTTATCTAGAGTCAACAAAGTGGCAGCAGGGCCTCGCCTGACTAACGTTTCCAAATCCAAAATACCCCAGTGACATTCCCTATAATTTTTTATTAATCATTCCAATAACAGGGCATCTTAAGAGTCCAGTATTGTTATTTATCGTCACTACCTCCCCGAGTCGGGAGTGGGTAATTGCCACGCGCCCCCTCCATAACTTGGAAGCTTATGCTTCAATACTTTGTCCTACATTTCCGCTCGATTACATTTAATTTCATCCATTGACCTCCCTTGGATGTGGTATCCCTTTCTCAGGCTCCCTCTCCGGTCTGGAACCCTGATTCCCCACCACCCGTGATCACCATGGTAGGCGCATAAAAGAACATCAAAAGTTGATAGAGAAGATATCCAATTGAATCAAGGACATCACGTGGACGTGCGACATGGTGTGTCAATATGTTTGCACACGCCTACACGAACTGACTGATGGTTCTGCCCCCTGCAACTTCTGGGTCTCCAAATTGAGCACATGGCCTGAGCTTGCCCTTTACGCCTTGGAGGTGCTGGCCTGCCCTGCAGCCAGTGTATTGTCTGAACGTGTGTTTAGCACGACTGGAGGGGATTATCACAGGTTCTATTTCCCAATGTTTTGGGGTGTACCCTAATTTAAAAGAATAAAAATAAATTTAAAACCAAAAACCAGTGAAGGCTTCCTCCTCCGCCGCTTCCACCTACACCACCACATCCACCGCCTCCTCAACCTCCTACTCCATATGGACTTCGTCCTCCTAGATCAAGATTTTATTTTATTTATTTTTTACATATTTTATGTTATTTAAAGTCATTTCCCTATCCACATTTGTTTGCAGACCACTTGTCATGCTCTTAACCACATTTTGATGCCATTTGCAGCCCTCTAGCCCTTTCCATGACATTTTTACAGCCATTCTAGGGCTAAAAAGTTCGGGTTCCCATTGACTTCAATGGGGTTCGGGTTCGGTGTCAAGTTCCGGTCAAGTTCGGGTCCCGAACTCGAACTTTTTTGTGAAGGTCGGCCGAACCCGTCGAATCTGAACATCCAGGTGTCCGCTCAACTCTAGTGGTAACCTTGCTCACCCGGGAAGATGGACAGAGGTGGGGACGGGGCTGCAGCATGACACTAGCATACTTGTTCCTCACTCATTCCATTGATTTTCTGCAGCACATCCCTCATTGTACACGGGGACATGCTGCCCAATAATCATGTATCTTTTATCCGGTCGCACGATTATACGAACCAGTTATCAGCAATGAGCGTTTTCATGAATGCTTGTTCCGATAATTGGTCTGAAAATTGTTCGGATTAATAGGGCCCTTAGGATTCTCACTCTCTCTACTTCTGCTTCTATGGATCCTACTAGTAGCCAAATCTCTTACAGAAGCAAAGGAAAATCACAGGAAAGAGTGCTTAGGACCCACGTCTAGAGGAAAATCCCTGCTATTTTATTGCACTTACATAATCAGTTTGCTGTATAAAAGTCTATTAGATTGAATTCAAGAGATGGAAAATAATGGCTATTTAGTTTTGCCCTCAGGAAAGATTAAAACAATTACTTTTATTTAATCTTGAGAAGAGACATCTAATTTATGTAAGTATAACTTGTATAAGAATATAAATTAACCATAAAAAAATGGTGAATGATCGCTCATGTAAAATCCTCACAAAAGACAAGCAGGCACTTATTGACTTAACGCCGAAAAAAACTTTGTCTACATAGAAAAAAAGCATTCTTTGAAATAAAAGCTGTGAATCTGTGGAATAATCACCTCATAGGTGGTCCCAAAAGAACAAAGTAATATTAATGCTTATGTAAATGTATAGATTTCTTGTTTGAATATTGATCCAGTCTGAATTTTTCTTCTTCTAGAGCAGGTTAGTTTATGCCTTATATGATTAACAAACTTCCTGTGAATCAGATTAGAGGGGAAACAAAGGTTTTACTTGATGGGCATGCACTTTTTTTTTTTTTAGAACTGTACTTCTGTAACTATGTAACTACTGTTTAGAAGATTGCTCCAATCACTGACATTCCTCTACACCCACACACTGCTATCATTACCAGCTCTTATTGCTGTGTTGCTAGGGTAGAGTAAAATATATATAATTGACAAGTTATGAACAGGCATCTAGTCTTTTGTTTTATCTGCATTGTACCAAATACTTTGCAATATCAAATCTTTATTGCATTGCAACTGGGAAGATGCTATTAGCAGTAATACTCTAGAAGAGAAAGGGGGCAAGAATGTACAAGAGTTAATGATTTTTTTTTAGATAACACTTATAATATTCCGTTAACTGAACACTAGAAAATATAACCCAATGTATTTTAATTAAAACAGAAGTGTTCTGTCTTCATACACGTTCGCACAGTGTGCAGTCTGACATTCAGCATAAACCATTCCTGTCTTCCAAATAAGAGGACTGTTCTTTGTAGTCCAACTTGTTTATTGGTAAATAGGTCGTACATATGTAATTGTTTGATTATATACGATTGATTAGAAAAACAGGATTGTTTGGTAAAACTACAAGAATACAAATAACATGTAACATAGTAACATAGTAACATAGTATATAAGGCCGAAAAAAGACATTTGTACATCCAGTTCGGCCCATTATTCTGCAAGTTGATCCAGAGGAAGGGGGGGAAAAAACTGTGAGGTACAAGCCAATTTTCCCCACTTAAGGGGGGGGCGGGGGGAATTCCTTCCCGACTTCAATCAGGCAATTAGAATAACTCCCTGAATCAACGACCCCTCTCTAGTAGCTATAGCCTGTAATATTATTACACTCCAGAAATTCATCCAAGCCCCTCTTGAATTATTTTATTGTACTCACCATCACCACCTCCTCAGACAGAGAGTTCCATAGTCTCACTGCTCTTACCTTAAAGAACCCTTTTCTATGTTTGTGTACAAACCTTCTTTCCTCCAGACGCAGAGGATGTCCCCTTGTCACAGTCACAGTCCTGGGGATAAATAGATGATGGGAGAGATCTCTGTACTGACCCCTGATATATTTATACATAGTAATTAGATCTCCCCTCAGTCGTCTTTTTCCTAATGTTGATAATCTTTCAGGGTACTGTAGTTGCCCCATTCCAGTTATTACTTTAGTTGCCCTCCTCTGAACCCTCTCCAGCTCTGCTATGTCTGCCTTGTTCACAGGAGCCCAGAACTGTACACAGTACTCCATATGTGGTCTGACTAGTGATTTGTAAAGTAGTAGGACTATGTTCTCAACACCGGCATCTATGCCCCTTTTAATGCAACCCATTATCTTATTGGCCTTGGCAGCAGCTGCCTGACACTGGTTTTTACTGCTTAGTTTGCTGTTTATTAAAATTCCTAGGTCCTTTTCCATGTCAGTGTTACCCAGTGTTTTACCATTTAGTATGTACGGGCGATTTGCATTATTCCTTCCCATGTGCATAACCTTACATTTTTCAGTGTTAAACCTCATCTGCCACTTCTCTGCCCAAGCCTCCAATCTATCCAGATCCCTCTGTAGTAGTATACTGTCCTCTTCAGTGTTAATTACTTTACACAGTTTAGTGTCATCTGCAAAAATTGATATTTTACTGTGCAAGCCTTCTACAAGATCATTAATAAATACTGTATATTGAAGAGAATAGGGCCCAATACTGACCCATGAGGTACTCCACTAGTGACAGTGACCCAATTACTTACCCACATACAGACGTTTTCTCCCAGTCCGAGCATTCTCATTTTATATACTAACCTTTTATGTGGTACAGTGTCAAATGCTTTGGAGAAGTCCAGATATACAACATCCATTCATTCGCCACTGTCAAGTCTAGAACTTAACTCCTCATAGAAACTGATTAAATTAGTTTAACATGACCGATCCCTCATGAAGCCATGCTGATATGATGTTATTTGCATGTTTTCCTTGAGATCCTCCAAGATAGTATATCTTAGAAAACCTTCAAACAGTTTACCCACAACAGCCTACAGTTTCCGGGGTCTGTTTTTGAACCCTTTTTAAATATTGGCACCACATTTGCTATGCGCCAATCCTGTCGAACACTCCCTGTCACTATAAAGTCTGTAAATATCAGAAATAAGGGTCTGGCTATGACATTACTTAATTCTCTTAGAATACGGGTGTGTATGCCATTTGGCCCTGGCGATTTGTCTATTTTAATCTTTTTAAGTCGCTGTTGTACTTCTTCCAGGGTCAGACAGGGCACTTTTAATGGGGAATTTACTTTTACGTTCTGCATTTCATCTGACAGTTTATTTTCCTTAGTGAATACAGTGGAGAAAAAAATATTTAATAGCTTTGCTTTCTCCTCGTCGCTCTCTGCAACTCCCCCCTCATTACTCTGTAGAGGGCCGACACCTTCAGATTTATACTTTTTACCATTTATATAATTGAAGAACATTTTAGGGTTAGTTTTGCTCTCTTTGGCAATCAATCTCTCGGTCTCTAGTTTGGTGGCTTTTATTTGTTTTTTTACATATTCTATTTTTTTCCTTTCCTCACTACCCTCCTGTTTTAGTGATTTAAATGCTTTCTTTTTGTCATTTATTGCCTTCTTTACAGTTCTATTTATCCACATTGGTTTCTTCTTGTTCCTTAACCTTTTATTCCCATAAGGTATGTACCTCTCACAATTAGATTTTAGGATGCTTTTAAAAATATCCCATTTTGTGGCTGTATTTTTATTTTTGAGGATTTTGTCCCAGTTAGTTTGGCCTATGACCTCTCTTAGTTGGCTAAAGTTTGCTTTTTTGAAGTTTAGTATTTTTGTTCCTCCCTGTAGAAACCCTATTTCGAAGGATAATTGGAAGGTTATTAATTTATGGTCACTTTTTCCTAGGTGTCCCCCAACCTGCACATCTGTTGTTCTGTCAGGTCTTTTGGTTAATACTAAGTCCAGTATGGCAGTCCCTCTAGTTGGGTCCTGAAACATTTGGGAAAGGTAATTGTCTTTGGTTATTGCCAATAACCTGTTTCTTTTATGAGATGTACAGCTTTCATTAACCTACCTCATTATGATTTGCCACCTTGTCTATCTCGTTTAGTAGTAGATTTTATGTGGACTCCTATTAGTAATTTATTATTATTTTTGCCTCCATGTATTTCTACCCACAGTGACTCCACATGTTCATGTCTCTCACTTATATCTTCTCGGACTGTGGTCTTTAGACAGGACTTTACATAAAGGCAGACCCCTTCCCCTCTCTGGTTTTGACAATCCTTTCTAAACAGACTGTAACCATGTACATTAACTGCCCAGTCATAGTTATCATCCAGCCATGTCTCAGTTATTGCCACTAAGTCATAGTCCTCCTCACACATCACTAATTCCAGTTCACCAGTTTTATTAGTCAGGCTTCTGGCATTAGTATACATACAATTAAGAGGTTTATGTATATTTTTTACCCTACAACTTTCCTTCTGAACTGTTCTAGTCCCTCCATTCATTCCTCTCCCAGTCCTATTACCTTGCCCACGGTCTCTATCTGCACTATCTTCCCATCCTATAACGTAATTACCATCCCCCCAGTCCCTAGTTTAAACACTCCTCCAACCTTCTAGCCATCTTTCCCCCAACACAGCTGCCCCTTACCCATAAGGTGCAGCCCATCCCTACAATAGAGCCTGTAGCTGACAGAGAAGTCGGCCCAGTTCTCCAGGAACCCAAACCCCTCCTTCCTACACCAGTTCTTGAGCCACTTGTAAACCTCCCTAATCTTCCGCTGCCTTTCCTGTGTGGCTTGCGGTACAGGCAGTATTTCGGAAAACATTACCTTTGAGGTCCTTGCCCTAAGCTTTTGACCTAAATCCCTAAAATCATTCCTCTAAATTTGTCATTGGTTGCGATATGGACCATGACCGCTGGGTCTTCTCCAGCCCCTCCCAGTAATCTGTCAACCCATTCCGCAATGTGTTGAACTCTAGCGTGATGAAGACAACACACTGTTCGGCGATCACGGTCTTTGTGACAGATTGCCCTTTCTGTATCTCTAATAATAGAGTCATATATAAGTATTTAGCATGGATAGCATGTACTAATACTATAAAATTTGCATTGACAGTGAAAGCACATGGTAAAATGGCCGCCTATACATAGGATTACATGTCTAGCTAACAGTAGTAACAACTCCCTGAGTAACAATTACAACTAACTGAACAGCTCTGCATAACATGATATCCCTGAAACAAACGTAGATCTCTCACCAGATATGGTTTTACAAGGATGGTGGAGTTTGAGAAGGAGACATGCATAGAACAGCTCTGAACTATGTTCTGGAGACTGGAGACTTCTCTTTCCCAGAATGCTTTGCACTCCCACAATGCAGTGCACAACCCACATGCAGTAGTCTTTGTAACAGAAAACAAGAAGAGCGAAGGATAATTGTACAGATTTACATGGCAGAATATTACAAGTATGATGGTCTTCGTCATCTAAATTCTTGTGTCTAGAACTCTAGAACAACATTCTACATCTCAACAACCTATTGACATAACACACAGTATGCACATGATATTAAATTGGAGGTTTAATTCCGCTCTTAAATAACTCCAATTTAATGTTATGTTATTTTTTGATATTTTTTCATTAGACTACAATAAGATGCTAAGTAAAAGTCAATGAGACTGTATTAAATCTGATTATTGTCATTGCCAAGCACTGTTTCCTTTTGGTTGTGCAACTGAACAATTCCCCATGCTCGGTAAGTCCACTTCCATTCAGACAACCTGATGGTCCCTGATCCCTGCTTCCGTTCCCTAGACTCCTTTTTGTATACTCAGTGCAGGGAGGAAACAGGAAGCTGAATAATCTGTGTTTATTTATCTTCTACAGACCTAAGCTAGAAGATAAAGTCCGGTCTATATGGCGGGTAGAGCAGAGGGAGCATCAGAAATATCCATGTAACAGAACGGCAGACAAGGAGCAGTCTATAGGGAGGGTAGAGCAGAGGGTGCATAAAAAGCTGTCGGTGTAACAAAAAGGCAGATAGGGAACAGTATAGTTATATACAGAGTCTTGCGAGGTGGTCAACAGTCAAAAGTCTGGACTTAAATATTTCTCCACCTCCACCATTACTTTCCCCTTTATTGCTTCATAGCCTAACCCTGGGTAGTGACGGTATCCAGGTATGAGCACCATGACACATACAAAGAAAACTATTGGGCCCGCACCACACTACTCTGAATTCCTAAAAACCTGGGACACGATCAGCACGGGGCGGGGGCGGGGGCGGGGGCGGGGGGCTTTTACATTGTAGTTAGAATAGCAGACTCAAAAGGTCCACTTAAAGGTGTTTTTTTTTAGGTTTCAAAGCAGCTTCATTTAAATCTACACACAACACACTATATTTAAACACCAGAGAGGTTGTATTCATGTTTAAAGGGGTTCTCCGCCATGTCATCAACATCAGATTAGCTGGAGTATGACTCCCAGGACACTTGCTAATCAGTTCTTTGTAGGAGCTCTAGGTGCTGGAATAAGGCATTGGAAGAACACAGCTCTGTCCACTCTGTACTGGCTGGGGCTGGTTACTGCAGTGCCGTGGTGCTCTCATTCACTTGGATAGGCGCAGCACTTCAATAATCAGCTGTAGCCATTACACAGTAAAAAGAGCTGTGTAATTTTGGTGCCTAATTCCAGCACCTAGAACTCTTGTAAACAGTTGATCAGTGGAGGTGCCAGTCTGGAGAACCCCTTTAAAGTTGCGGCTACACGCTTACTGTTTGCAGTGAGATTATAAAATTTTACTTGTAAGCTATTGTTGCTGTTCTAGGCAACACACTGTTTTGCATGCAGTTTAGTAATGCTCCTCTGGACTGCAACTTTTAAAGCTTTGGTTGTGGTGGTGGTAACATTAGAATTACATTTAAAACTTTAATCACAGCAATCATGCACATATTCATCACCCCTATGAGCATACTAAATTATAATTTACAGTATTTTGGAAAATCTCTGTGTGATGAAATAAGAAGCTGCAAACCTACAATGCAGTGGAGTATCTATAGATGTTGCAGCTATGGTGATTGTGACTGGGCCCCTAAGCTAGGGGGGCCCACAGGGCCCTCCTAGTCAGTGGCGCATGGCCGATTACCATATTTTTCGCTTTATAATATGCAGTGCATTTTATATAGCAAATACTAGTGAGTGCATGCATTATGGAAGCGCACACTAGTATGTAGAAGGCACAGGGAGTAGTGATTGTAGCGCTGCTAGCGCTTGCTGTACTCACCTCTACCTTATCTTCTACGGCCACTGTGTACAGCATCAGACCGTCAGTCGCTGAAGTGGATACTTATTTTCTTATTTATTGCCACATGAAGGAACAAGTAAGTGACGCGTTTCGACTCTAACCGAGTCTTTGTCAAACAAGTAAAGGTGCAAGCAAACAAAATTTTAATAGCCCGCCGGATCTGGTGTCATTATGTATGACGTCAGGTCGTCAAGGCAACATGTAAACAAAAGGAAATGACGATAATGAAAATACAAATGGGAATACACAGAGTTACACACTGAAAAATCTATTATTAGACAAATTAGTACACTCATTTTGCTATTATGTCAGTCATAGACACAACATTTGGTTAGTTGTTAAAGGGACAGTACGCAATAAAAACCAGAAATGGTAGTTGCAATATTCGTCACGTTTTCTGTAAAAAAGGGTAGAAAAAAAATATATATATATCTATTTAGTAATAAATATTCACCACATAAATTATCAATAATAAATCATGGATCCAAACAAGGATCCACGAGATATTCGTGACATCTAGGGAAAATACATCACAGCAGAGAATTAAGCTCGTACTCGCGATTCAGGCCCTTTGGGTCCAAGGTCTGCAACCTATGGATCCAGAAGGCCTCACGTTTTTTCAACATCCGAATCCTATCACCACCCCTCCATGGTGGTAAAACTTGTTCTATGATTTGGAAACGTAGTTGGGAGACATTATGATGGCATTGTTCGAAATGAAAAGGAATTGGTAGTAATAGGTTCTTTTTCCGTATAGTTGACTTATGTTTACAAAATCTGTCTTTCATCCGAGTTGATGTCTCACAAACATATACCCGCCCACATGGGCACTTCAATATGTATATAACAAAATTGCTATTACACGTAAAAAAAACTTGATTGGGAAATTTTTCCTCTGTGTGTGGATGAGTAAGGTATTCTCCCCTGACAACACGAGAGCAATGGATGCATTGCAAACAAGGAAATGTGCCCTTCCTGGGTGTGGATATTGTCATTTGTCGTGATACACTTTTACAGCTCTCTAAGTCGGCTCTAATAATAGTATCTCTAATATTTTTAGGCCTTTTGTAACATACCATAGGTAAACTCTGAAATTCCTGTACTGTTGGGTATTCCTTCCTCATGATGTCCCAATGTTTATTAATGACACTCCTGAATTTATTAATCCAAGGGTGGTACTTCACTATGAACGGTATACGTGCCCTATTTGTTTGATGTTGTACTGATCCAGACACTGTGTTGGTCAGCTTGTCACGTTCATGTTTTAACAGGGATTCTGGATACCCCTTGTTAGGATTTTTTTTATCATATCCTCAAGTCTGGTCTCCTTGACCATGGGATCTGAGACTATTCTGTCTACACGCCAAAATTGTGAATATGGTAAGGATTGTTTAACCGCAGATGGATGATTACTTGTAAAATGCAGAAGAGTATTTCTGCCGGTTTCCTTGACATATAGGTCAGTCTGTACTAGACCTCCTTCATTATGAATTATCCAGGTGTCCAGAAAATGACTCCTCTTGCTATCCCAGTGTATGGTAAATTGGAGTTCTTCCCATATGGAATTCAGGAAGGTAGAAAAGTCGAGTAAGGATTTATTGCCGCCCCGCCATACGCAAAAAATATCGTCGATAATACGACGCCACAAAATGCAATGTTTCTTATAAGATTAATTACCATAAATATATGTGTGTTCAAACCAAGCCATATAGCAATTTGCGTATGGCGGTGCGGCATTCAAACCCATCGCGGTTCCCCGCCGCTGTTGGTAAAATCTATCCTGAAACAGGAAATAGTTTTCTTTCAATACAATTTCAAAAAGTTGCATGAAGAACTCCTTCTCTTGGGATGTGTAAATGGAAGAATCAAGAAGCCATTCCACTGCTGTAAGACCCTTTTTTGTGTTCTATTGAGGTGTACAGACTGCATACGACAAAGGTCACCAACTGATCGTCACTCTGCACTATGGTCAAAAATCTGGCAACTAAAATTTAATCTTGATAAGTGCAAGATAATGCACCTGGGGCGTAAAAACCCAATGTAACGGTAACGTACACACACACACAGGGGGAAGGATACTGACCACTGCGCTCCACCCTCACCCCTGGCCCTGCCTACTTGCCTCACGAGTCCTGATGACAGGGGACAACTGGACGACAGTCCCTAACTTAGGATACGTGCAGGGAAGACAGACAAGACAAAATACGGAACATGAACGGACCGGGTCAGAACCAAGAGAGCTACGCAGTTCAAAGAGTAAAGCAAAGAATGGTCAGGAGAAGCCGGGGTCAAATACCAGGAGAGTAGAGAAGTACAAGAGGAGTCCAAAGAGAGTAGGTGGGAGCCGAGGTCACAATACCAGGACGGATGCGCAGTACAGGAGGAGCAGGCAAAGGATCGTCAGGGAACGGAATCAGGTGAGTATTCAGTAGTCCAACAAATAGCCAGGAACCTAGAAATTAACAGGCAACCAGTGGCTAGCAGGCTGCCTGTATTTATAGTGGGGAGTGAGGGTCATGTGACGTGGCCAGCGTCACATGACCAACAGACCAACCAGTTGAGCACCGAGTGATCAGCTCGGCGCTCAAGGCAGACTTAGGAGCAGGGAGCCACCCAGCAGTAAAGCCGCCCTGGGAATGAGGTCAAACACAGATCCTCATTCCCAAAGCTAAACAACAGTTCAGCGGGCAATGGGGGACCGAGTGCACCTTGGGAACCCTGTTACACCCAAGAGCAGAATATAAAATCAGTGATACAGTCCTAACCTCAGTATCTGAGAAAAGGGATTTAGGGGTCATTATTTCAGAAGACTTAAAGGTAGGCAGACAATGTCATGGAGAAGCAGGAAATGCTGTGTGTATAGGAAGAGGCATTAACAGTAGAAAGAGGGAGGTGCTCATGCCGCTCTACAGAGCACTAGTGAGACCTCATTTGGAGTATTGTGCTCAGTACTGGAGACCATATCTCCAGAAGGATATTGATACTTTGGAGATAGTTCAGAGAAGAGCTACTAAACTAGTACATGGATTGCAGGATAAAACTTACCAGGAAAGATTAAAGGACCTTAACATGTATAGCTTGGAAGAAAGACGAGACAGAGGGGATATGATAGAAACTTTCAAATACATAAAGGGAATCAACAAGGTAAAAGAGGAGAGAATATTTAAAAGAAGAAAAACTGAAGTATTACTTTACTGAGAAAGTAGTGGATGCATGGAATAGCCTTCCTGCAGAAGTGGTAGCTACAAATACAGTGAAGGAATTTAAGCATGCATGGGATAGGCATAAGGCCATCCTTCATATAAGATAGGGCCAAGGGCTATTCACAGTATTCAGTATATTGGGCAGACTAGATGGGCCAAATGGTTCTTATTTGCCAACACATTCTATGTTTCTATGAGATTCTGGATTTCTCTAAGAAAGTGGCTAGTGTCCAGCAGAAAGGAAGGTGTATTTTTGGTCAAAAGTGTAAGAACTATGGTTGAGCAAACCCGAACTGTAAAGTTCGGGTTCGTACCGAACTTTACTTTGTTCGGCACTCAAACCCGAACCCGAACATTTCAGTAAAAGTTCGGGTTCGGGTTCGGTATTCGGGTAATATTATTATACCATCGGATCGGAGTTTTCTCCAATCCGATGGTATATTTTAACTTGAAGCATCCCCATCACCATGGGAACGCCTCTATGTTAGAATATACCATCGGATTTGAGTTAGATCGTGAAAACTCAGATCCGACAGTATATTCTAACACAGAGGCGTTCCCATTGTGATGGGGACGCTTCAAGTTAGAATATACTAAGAACTGTGGACATAACGGCCCCTTGCTGCCTGGCAGCACCTGTTCTCTTACAGGGGACTGTGATCCGCACAATTAACCCCTCAGGTGCCGCACCTGAGGGGTTAATTGTGCGGATCTCAGCCCCCTGTAAGAGATCAGGTGCTGCCAGGCAGCAGGGGACCATATTCCCTTCCCTCCTCAGTATTAAAATCATTGGTGGCCAGTGCGGCCCCCCCTCCCTATTAAAATCATTGGTGGCTGGTGGGGGTGGGGGGCCACACTGGCCACCAATGATTTTAATACTGGGGAGGGAGGGAGGGAGGAGGGGCCGCACTGGTCACCAATGATTTTAATACTGGGGAGAGAGGGGGGTCTGGCCCCTGCTGCCTGGCAGCACCCGATCTCTTACAGGGGGCTGAGATCCGCACAATTAACCCCTCAGGTGCGGCACCTGAGGGATTAATTGTGCGGATCACAGCCCCCTGTAAGAGATCGGGTGCTGCTAGGAAGCAGGGGGCAGTTATGTACACAGTTCTTAGTATATTCTAACTTAAAGCGTCCCCATCACCATGGGAACGCCTCTGTGTTAGAATTTACTGTCTGATCTGAGTTTTCACGATCGTGAAAACTCAGATCTGAAAAAGCTAATACTATTATTTTCCGTTATAACCATGTTATAACGGAAAATAATAAAGTGAAGTTCGGGTCCCCATTGACTTCAATGGGGTTCAGGTTCAAGTTCGGATCAAGTTCGGGTCCCGAACCCGAACTTTTTTTTAAAGTTCGGCCGAACTCCCCGAACCCCAACATCTAGGTGTTCACTCAACTGTAGTAAGAACCTTTTCCAAAAATATAGCAGGTGGAGACAGAATAGAATCAGTGGACGCCACTATAGGACGTCCTGGGGGATGTGTTAGAGATTTATGAATTTTCGATAAGGCATAAAAAAACGGTGTTTGAAGGCACTTTGGTACCAGTGAGGAGATGTCTCCCCGAGTGGCATTGGTGGATACCAAAAAATTTATATTGCAACATTTTAATCTTAGAGTTAAATGTAATTTCCAACCACCAAAAATACACCACCCTGTGATGACGTTTATATCACTGGTACAAAGGGATATACCACAACTACTGCATGAGTGTAAACAAGGCAATTTGCATATTTCGCACAATTTGACAATGTCTGAAAAGGATGCATTATATTCCATGTTAAATGATGATTCCTTGATTTTTAAACCGGCGGACAAGGGGGGTGCCCTTGTTCTGATAGATAAGGATTATTATGTTGCAGAAATTTTGGGTCAATTAGCGGAAACTCATTGATGTTGTGACAGAGTTTAGGGATAGAGATGTGCTAGATGACAAATTGAGTAATTTTTTTATTAATCAACATCCAATAACACAGTTTTTTTTTATCTTACCGAAAATTCATAAATCTCTAACACATTCCCCAGGACGTCCTATAGTGGTGTCCACTGATTCTATTCTGTCTCCACCTGCTATATTTTTGGAAAAGGTTCTTACACTTTTGACCAAAAATACACCTTCCTTTCTGCTGGACACTAGCCACTTTCTTAGAGAAATCCAGAATCTCATAGTGCAGAGTGACGATCAGTTGGTGACCTTTGACGTATGCAGTCTGTACACCTCAATAGAACACAAAAAGGGTCTTACAGCAGTGGAATAGCTTCTTGAGTCTTCCATTTACACATCCCAAGAGAAGGAGTTCTTCATGCAACTTTTTGAAATTGTATTGAAAGAAAACTATTTCCTGTTTTAGGATACATTTTACCAACAGCGGCGGGGAACCGCGATGGGTTTGAATGCCGCACCACCATACGCAAATTGCTATATGGCTTGGTTTGAACACACATATATTTATGGTAATGAATCTTATAAGAAAAATTGCATTTTGTGGCGTTGTTTTATCGACGATATTTTTTTGCGTATGGCGGGGCGGCATTAAATCCTTACTCGACTTTTCTACCTTCTTGAATTCCATATGGGAAGAACTCAAATTTTCCATACACTGGGATAGCAAGAGGATACATTTCCTGGACACCTGGATAATTCATAAAGAAGGAGGTCTGGTACAGACTGACTTATAAGTCAAGGAAACCGACAGAAATAGTCTTCTGAATTTTACAAGTAATCATCCATCTGCGGTTAAACAATCCTTACCATATTCACAATTTCGGCGTATAGACAGAATAGTCTCAGATCCCATGGTCAAGGAGACCAGACTTGAGGATATGACAAAAAAATTCCTAACAAGAGGGTATCCAGAATCCCTGTTTAAACATGAATGTGACAAGCTGATCAACACAGTGTCTGGATCAGTACAACATCAAACAAATAGGCACGTATACCGTTCATAGGGAAGTACCACCCTTGGATTAATAAATTCAGGAGTGTCATTAATAAACATTGGGACATCATGAGGAAGGAATACCCAACAGTACAGGAATTTCAGAGTTTACCTATGGTATGTTACAAAAGGCCTAAAAATATTAGAGATACTATTATTAGAGCCGACTTAGGGAGCTGTAAAAGTGTATCACGACAAATGACAATATCCACACCCAGGAAGGGCACATTTCCTTGTTTGCAATGCATCCATTGCTCTAGTGTTGTCAGGGGAGAATACCTTACTCATCCACACACAGGGAAAACATTTCTCACTAAAGGTTTTTTCACGTGTAATAGCAATTTTGTTATATACATATTGAAGTGCCCATGTGGGCGGGTATATGTTGGTGAGACATCAACTCGGATGAAAGACAGATTTTGTAAACATAAGTCAACTATACGGAAAAAGAACCTATTACTACCAATTCCTTTTCATTTTGAACAATGCCATCATAATGTCTCCCAACTACGTTTCCAAATCATAGAACAAGTTTTACCACCATGGAGGGGTGGTGATAGGATTCGGATGTTGAAAAAACGTGAGGCCTTCTGGATCCATAGGTTGCAGACCTTGGACCCAAATGGCCTGAATCGCGAGTACGAGCTTAATTCTCTGCTGTGATGTATTTTCCCTAGATGTCACGAATATCTCGTGGATCCTTATTTGGATCCATGATTTATTATTGATTATTTATGTGGTGAATATTTATCACTAAAAATATTTTCTACCCTTTTTTACAGAAAACGCGACGAATATTGCAACTACCATTTCAGGTTTTTATTGAGTGCTGTCCCTTTAACAACTAACCAAATGTTGTATCTATGACTGACATAATAGCAAAATGAGTGTACTAATTTGTCTAATAATAGATTTTTCTGTGTGTAACTGTGTATTCCCATTTGTATTTTTTGTATCGTCATTTCCTTTTGTTTACATGTTGCCTTGACGACCTGATGTCATACATAATGACTCCAGGCTATTTAAATTTTGTTTGCTTGCTCCTTTACTTGTTTGACAAAGACTCGATTAGAGTCGAAACACGTCACTTACTTGTTCTTTCATGTGGCAATAAATAAGAAAAGAAGTATCCACTTCAGCGAGTTCCGGTCCTTTTCTCTGGATGTTTGTGGGACGCCGACGCTGACACGTGCACCGCGTATCAATATTGGAGTGCCGGCTGTCTCTCTTTGTTGATTCTGATGTTGTATGCAGTCAGGTCACAGTGCAGCACGGGCCCAGAGGAAACTTGGGAGTGTAACTGCAGAAGATACTGCTGGAACTGCACAGTAGTGGCAAAGAAGGAGAATTATGTTAATACATATATTTGGGATCTGATCTGAGGTCTGATATAGGGGTCTGACATGGAGATCTAAAGGGCAGGCTCGGACTGGCCCACAGGGTTACAGGGGAATCACCCGGTGGGCCCCTGAGCAAGGTGGGCCCCTAGTCTCCCACCCCCTGCACAAGTGGAACATAACACATTAGATTTAGTACACTACATACATATGTTCAATGTACAGCACCTCAACCAGCCGATGTTCATATAAAAAACTTGTTAGATTATTTATAATATTTGAATGTATCCGTACGGTGGGCCCCCAAAATAAATTTTACTGGTGGTCCCTAGATACCCCAGTCCGACACTGCTAAAGGGAGTCTGTTCTGAGATCTGATATGGGGGTCTGACATGGAGGTCTAAAAGGGGTCTGTTCTGAGGTCTGATATCCGGGGGTCTAGCATGGAAGTCTGATAGGGGTCTCATCTGAGGTTTGATATGGAGGTCAGATCTGTGGTTTGATATTAGGGTCTGAGGATCTGACATAGGGTTCTGAGGAGGGGAGATTGGATTGGGGGGCACTCTAACATTTCTCATTCACTACACGTGGACATGTCTGTTTTTAAATTTCAGCACTAAGGATGAGCAAATCCATTCTGAATTAACCTGATTTGACCAAATTTTCCAAAAATATTGGATTCTAACAAACCCATATTTTTTTTTATATATGAGAGAGAGCAAGAGCCTCGTATGCTACTCTGAGTTTCTCGGCAATATTTATATATTTTTTCTGGGACATTGCCCCAGACAGTGGCGTACTACCAATATAGGCAGACCACGCCGTTGCTATGGGGCCCGTGGCACAGGGGGGCCCGGAGCACAAGGAAGGCCCCGCCCCCTATGTCTACTTTGCTCAAGACTCAGTTTATTGGCTGGGGTATGAGACGGCCCGTGGCCTGCCCTCTTGTGTTCTCCCAGCGGGCCCCCCCCCTCCCCGGGGATGATGCGATTGCGATCCCTCCCCCTGTCTGACCTCCATATGATCCGGGCTGCGGGCTCCCAGGCACTGCATCTACTCTCTGCTGCATTTCACACTGGCCAATCAGAATTTAGCAGCGCAAAGATCCTGCTGCTGATTGGCCAGTGTATTGCTGGCAGGCAGCAGGAGCAGCGCAGGCTCAAGCACTGAAGCACACACAGAGGCGCGCACTCAGCGTGGCAGTAGTTATCCTCTCTCTGCCCTCAGTGTGTGCTCCCCGCCATCTGCCTCGGGCCCTCGGCCCTCAAGTCATCACTCAGCCAGTGTCAGTGAGTGAGCGCAGCCCCCCCGCCCACGTCCCAGACTGAAGGACCGGGACAGAATAAACACTTACTCAGGTAGTGTGCAACAGTAGAGCTTCACTTTTAATAAAAAGTTCAGGTTGGATGGATATGGATATTTTTGATGGGGGGAGGGCAGCAGCTGAGCAAACAGTGGGGTTTTGGGGGGGGCCTGTAGGCTCACAGAGGACTCAAAATGACAGTATTCTTTCCTCCTACTCCTCCCCCCAAGGGACATGGGGGGGAAGCACACTGTACTCCTGAGTCCTCTAGTCCTCTATTAGCCTACAGGACCCCACCAGCACATCAGTCACCTTGCGGGGTGGGGGGAGCTATGTGCACCCTCAGCATCAGCAGCAAGGAATTATTGGAGTTATCCAACCAACCCCTATAATTCCCCCCACTGTATGCGGTGCCTGGGCATTTTGGGTTGCAAAATAGGGGTTGGATAACCCTTTTAACCCTTAGGGTACCGGCGTTTTATTTTTTTTATTTTTTTCATTTTTTCATTTTATTTTTTTCCCCTATCTTCTTTCAGCTATAACTTTTTTATTTTTCCATTGACATAGATGTAGGAGGGCTTATTTTTTGCGGGAGAAGTTGTACTTTAATATTGCATACAATGTAGTGGGAAGTGGGCAAAACTATTTCAAATGGGGAGGAGTTTGAAAAAAAAACAAATGCAATTTCTTCACCGTTTTATGGGTTTTGTTTCTATGGCATTTCCTTTGTGGCAAAACTGACCTGTGCTCTTCATTTTCTGGGTCAGTACGATTGCAATGATACCACATATGTATAGTTTTTTTTATGTCTAAATAGTTTTTTAGTTACTGAAACAAAATTGGTTAATAAAAAATAAAAAAATAAAAAGATTTATTCCTAACGGTTTCAGTAGGTCATGTATACATTTCTTTAATGGCAAATGGGGTGTGGCAGGGGAGGAGCCAGGACAGAAGGTGGGATGGGCCAGGGGTGGGTAGTGGGCGTGGTTAGGGGGCCCAATTCAGATTCTTGCTATGGGGACCAGTGATTTCTATGTACGCCCCTGGCCCCGGACTGCTCATTATGTACTGTACTATCCTTAGAAGTCGGCTGATGATGGCCCTGCTGATGACTTGAATACAAGATGCAGCCTTGGAGCTAATATGTCTATATATATATATATATATATATATATATATATATATATACATATACAGTACAGACCAAAAGTTTGGACACACCTTCTCATTCAAAGAGTTTTCTTTATTTTCATGACTATGAAGGCATCAAAACTATGAATTAACACATGTGGAATTATATACATAACAAACAAGTGTGAAACAACTGAAAATATGTCATATTCTAGGTTCTTCAAAGTAGCCACCTTTTGCTTTGATTACTGCTTTGCACACTCTTGGCATTCTCTTGATGAGTTTCAAGAGGTAGTCCCCTGAAATGGTCTGCCAACAGTCTTGAAGGAGTTCCCAAAGATTCTTTGCACTTGTTGGCCCTTTTGCCTTCACTCTGCGGTCCAGCTCACCCAAACCATCTCGATTGGGGCAGGTCCGGTGACTGTGGAGGCCAGGTCATCTGGCGCAGCACCCCATCACTCTCATTCATGGTCAAATAGCCCTTACTTTCAAAGTTTTCCCAATTTTTCAGCTGACTGACTGACCTTAATTTCTTAAAGTAATGATGGCCACTCGTTTTTCTTTACTTAGCTGCTTTTTTCTTGCCATAATACAAATTCTAACAGTCTATTCAGTAGGACTATCAGCTGTGTATCCACCTGACTTCTCCTCAATGCAACTGATGGTCCCAACCCCATTTATAAGGCAAGAAATCCCACTTATTAAACCTGACAGGGCACACCTATGAAGTGAAAACCATTTCAGGGGTCTACCTCTTGAAGCTCATCAAGAGAATGCCAAGAGTGTGCAAAGCAGTAATCAAAGCAAAAGGTGGCTACTTTGAAGAACCTAGAATATTACATATTTTCAGTTGTTTCACACTTGTTTCTTATGTATATAATTCCACATGTGTTAATTCATAGTTTTGATGCTTTCAGTGTGAATCTACAATTTTCATAGTCATGAAAATAAAGAAATCTCTTTGAATGAGAAGGTGTGTCCAAACTTTTGGTCTGTACTGTATATATATATATGTGTTTCTGTATGGTGTGTACGAACCGGATTCCAAAAAAGTTGAAACACTAAACAAATTGTGAATAAAAACTGAATGCAATGATGTGGAGATGGCAAATGTCAATATTTTATTTGTAATAGAACGTAGATGACAGATCAAATGTTTAATCCGAGTAAATGTATCATTTTAAAGGAAAAATACGTTGATTCAAAATTTCACGGAGTCAACAAATCCCCAAAAAGTTGGGACAAGTAGCAATAAGAGGCTGGATAAAGTAAATTTGAGCATAACAAAGAGCTGGAAGACCAATTAACACTAATTAGGTCAATTGGCAACATGATTGGGTATAAAAAGAGCTTCTCAGAGTGGCAGTGTCTCTCAGAAGCCAAGATGGGTAGAGGATCACCAATTCCCACAATGTTGCGCAGAAAGATAGTGGAGCAATATCAGAAAGATGTTACCCAGCGAAAAATTGCAAAGACTTTGCATCTATCATCATCAACTGTGCATAACATCATCCGAAGATTCAGAGAATCTGGAACAATCTCTGTGCGTAAGGGTCAAGGCCGTAAAACCATACTGGATGCCCGTGATCTCCGGGCCCTTAAACGACACTGCACCACAAACAGGAATGCTACTGTAAAGGAAATCCCAGAATGGGCTCAGGAATAGTGTTGAGCGCGAATATTCGAATATCGAATTTTTTTCGCGAATATCGGCACTTCGCTAATTCGCGAATATTTCGAATATAGTGATATAAATTCGATATTTCGAATATTCGTTTTTTTTTTTTTTAATATTTTTTTTTTTATTGTTATATTTTTTTATTTTCCACTTCCCTAAAGTTGTTCTTACCTGTCCTTTGGATTCCTGGCTGCTCCAGTCAGTGCCCGTTGCCGCTTCTGCCGACTTCCGTGCTCATGGAGCGTCCCCATAACCATGGGAACGTCTCCATATACTAGAATGTACTGTCGGATTTGAGAATTACGTGAAAAATCGCAATTTGATTATTTCAAGTTATAATAATCGAATTTCGATTTTAACTTAGCACTGCTATATTCCATATTAGGCTATAGAATATAGCAGTGCTAAGTTAAAATCGAAATTCGATTATTATAACTTGAATATTTTTTTTTTTTTTTTTATTGTTATATTTTTTTCTTTCCCACTTCCCTAAAGTTGTTCTTACCTGTCCTTTGGATTCCTGGCTTCCTGGCTGCTCCAGTCAGTGCCCGTTGCCGCTTCTGCCGACTTCCGTGCTCATGGAGCGTCCCCATCACCATGGGAACGTCTCCATATACTAGAATGTACTGTCGGATTTGAGAATTACGTGAAAAATCGCAATTCGATTATTTCAAGTTATAATAATCGAATTTCGATTTTAACTTAGCACTGCTATATTCCATATTAGGCTATGGAATATAGCAGTGCTAAGTTAAAATCGAAATTCGATTATTATAACTTGAATTAATCGAATTGCGATTTCAACTTGGACCTAGTTTACTATGGTTGGCTTGGTAGAATTAGCGAATATGACGAATATATTCGTTATATTCCACAAAACGAATATAACGAATGTATTCGTCATATTCCACAAAACGAAGATAACGAAGTATTCTGCATCTTCGTTTTAGCTACCTATTCGTCAACTTCGCTAATTCTAGCAATCATATAGGAAAGTTGACTATAGAGACAGCTAAGTTTAATTCGCTATGCGATTATATTACTTTGCTTTTTTTTTTATAAATAGAATAATTATAATAATTATCAGGTATTATAATTATTCTATTTTTTTATTTAAAAAAAGCAGTCATATAATCGCATAGCGAATTAAACTTAGCTGTCTCTATAGTAAACTTTCCTATATGATTGCTAGAATTAGCGAAGTTGACGAATAGGTAGCTAAAACGAAGATGCAGAATACTTTGTTATCTTCGTTTTGTGGAATATGACGAATACATTCGTTATATTCGTTTTGTGGAATATGTTGAATACATTCGTCATATTCGCTAATTCTACCAAGCCAACCATAGTAAACCAGGTCCAAGTTCAAATCGCAATTCGATTAATTCAAGTTATAATAATCGAATTTCGATTTTAACTTAGCACTGCTATATTCCATAGCCTAATATGGAATATAGCAGTGCTAAGTTAAAATCGAAATTTGATTATTATAACTTGAAATAATCGAATTGCGATTTTTCACGTAATTCTCAAATCCGACAGTACATTCTAGTATATGGAGACGTTCCCATGGTGATGGGGACGCTCCATGAGCACGGAAGTCGGCAGAAGCGGCAACGGGCACTGACTGGAGCAGCCAGGAAGCCAGGAATCCAAAGGACAGGTAAGAACAACTTTAGGGAAGTGGGAAAGAAAAAAATATAACAATAAAAAAAAAAAAAAAAAAAAAAAAAAAAAAAAAAATTATTTTTATAATAATCGAATTTCGATTTTAACTTAGCACTGCTATATTCCATATTAAGCTAGAATTTACGAATATGGAATATAGCAGTGCTAAGTTAAAATCGAAATTCGATTATTATAACTTGAATTAATCGCATTGCTATTTCAATAGGAGAGTAGCCTTTTAAGTTAAAATCGCAATACGCGATTATTTAAATCGCATATTAATCGTGACAACAAGAATAATGACGAATATTCGATTTCGACGAATATAAAACGAATATTCTATCGAATATTCGCGAATTTCGTCGAAATCGAATATGGCACCTGCCGCTCATCACTACTCAGGAATAGGGATGAGCGAACCCGAACTATATAGTTCGGGTTCGTACCGAATTTTGGGGTGTCCGTTACACGGACCCGAACCCGAACATTTTCGTAAAAGTCCGGGTTCGGGTTCGGTGTTCGGCGCTTTCTTGGCGCTTTTTGAAAGGCTGCAAAGCAGCCAATCAACAAGCGTCATACTACTTGCCCCAAGAGGCCATCACAGCCTTGCCTACTATTGGCATGGCTGTGATTGGCCAGTGCAGCATGTGACCCAGCCTCTATATAAGCTTGGGTCAGGTAACGCTGCACATCACTCTGCTGATTCAAGCATAGGGAGAGGTTGCTGCTGCGACGTTAGGGCGAGATTGGGCAGATTAACTCCTCCAAAAGACTTCATTCTGTGATCGATCTCCAGCTGTGGATCATTGAAGTGCTAATATCGACTTGCTCACTTTTTTAGGCTGCCCAGAGCGTTTTTAGATCACTTTTTTCTGGGGTGATCGGCGGCCATTTTGTGGCTTGTGGTGCGCCACCACAAGCTACAACCAAGTGCTTTTAACCATCAATAGTGTGGTTATTTTTTGCTATATCCTACATCAGCTGCAGGCTGAGCCTGTGTCACCGAAGTGCATTTAACCATCAACAGTGTGGTTATTTTTTGGCCATATACTACATCAGGTGCAGGCTGAGCCTGTGTCACCCAAGAGCATTTAACCATCAACAGTGTGGTTATTTTTTGCCCATATACTACATCAGGTGCAGGCTGAGCCTGTGTAACCCAAGTGCATTTAACCATAAACAGTGTGGTTATTTTTTGCCCATATACTACATCAGGTGCAGGCTGAGCCTGTGTCACCCAAGTGCATTTAACCATCAATAGTGTGGTTATTTTTTGGCCATATACTACATCAGGGGCAAGTTGAGCCTGTCACCCAGCGCCTAAAAAATAGACCTGACTTTTCTATTCAACCAAATCTGTACTGTTTTAGCTGGTCAAGTTATTTGTAGTGACCGTAAAAGCACAGTTTTTGTTCTGGGTTGAAAAACTATTCCCAAATTTGACATTCTCAAAATAACTAAGTAGTTTATGTTATATGAGGCCTACTTGAAATCTATCCCAAAAAGGATATCTTAGATTCAAGGTGCTGATAGTGTCATTCAGAAAAACTTAACACACACGCTACCGTGCAGATACAAGTCTAATTCTGTGATTAAACGTATACCTGTCACACAGCGCAAAAAAAAAATAGGTCTCACAGTTCTATTCAACCAAATCTGTACTGTTTGAGCTGGTCAAGTTATTTGTAGTGACCGTAAAAGCACAGTTTTTGTTCTGGGGTGAAAAACTATTCCCAAATTTGACATTCTCAAAATAAGTAGTTTATGCTATATGAGGCCTACTTGAAATCTATCCCAAAAAGGATATCTTAGATTCAAGGTGCTGATAGTGTCATTCAGAAAAACTTAACACACACGCTACCGTGCAGATACAAGTCTAATTCTGTGATTAAACGTATACCTGTCACACAGCGCAAAAAAAAAATAGGTCTCACATTTCTATTCAACCAAATCTGTACTGTTTGAGCTGGTCAAGTTATTTGTAGTGACCGTAAAAGCACAGTTTTTGTTCTGGGTTGAAAAACTATTCCCAAATTTGACATTCTCAAAATAAGTAGTTTATGCTATATGAGGCCTACTTGAAATCTATCCCAAAAAGGATATCTTCGATTCAAGGTGCTGATAGTGTCATTCAGAAAAACTTAACACACACGCTCCCGTGCAGATACAAGTCTAATTCTGTGATTAAACGTATACCTGTCACACAGCGCAAAAAAAAAATAGGTCTCACATTTCTATTCAACCAAATCTGTACTGTTTGAGCTGGTCAAGTTATTTGTAGTGACCGTAAAAGCACAGTTTTTGTTCTGGGTTGAAAAACTATTCCCAAATTTGACATTCTCAAAATAAGTAGTTTATGCTATATGAGGCCTACCTGAAATCTATCCCAAAAAGGATATCTTCGATTCAAGGTGCTGATAGTGTCATTCAGAAAAACTTAACACACACGCTACCGTGCAGATACAAGTCTAATTCTGTGATTAAACGTATACCTGTCACACAGCGCAAAAAAAATAGGCCTCACATTTCTATTCAACCAAATCTGTACTGTTTGAGCTGGTCAAATTATTTGTAGTGACCGTAAAAGCACAGTTTTTGTTCTGGGGTGAAAAACTATTCCCAAATTTGACATTCTCAAAATAATTAAGTAGTTTATGCTATATGAGGCCTACTTGAAATCTATCCCAAAAAGGATATCTTAGATTCAAGGTGCTGATAGTGTCATTCAGAAAAACTTAACACACACGCTACCGTGCAGATACAAGTCTAATTTTGTGATTAAACCTATACCTGTCACACAGCGCAAAAAAAAATAGGTCTCACATTTCTATTCAACCAAATCTGTACTGTTTGAGCTGGTCAAGTAATTTGTAGTGACCGTAAAAGCACAGTTTTTGTTCTGGGGTGAAAAACTATTCCCAAATTTGCCATTCTCAAAATAAGTAGTTTATGCTATATGAGGCCTACTTGAAATCTATCCCAAAAAAGATATCTTAGATTCAAGGTGCTGATAGTGTCATTCAGAAAAACTTAACACACACGCTACCGTGCAGATACAAGTCTAATTCTGTAATTAAACGTATACCTGTCACACAGCGCAAAAAAAAATAGGTCTCACATTTCTATTCAACCAAATCTGTACTGTTTGAGCTGGTCAAGATATTTGTAGTGACCGTAAAAGCACAGTTTTTGTTCTGGGGTGAAAAACTATTCCCAAATTTGCCATTCTCAAAATTGTGGTGAACGGGAACAATGAGGAAAACATCTAATAAGGGACGCGGACGTGGACATGGTCGTGGTGGTGTTAGTGGACCCTCTGGTGCTGGGAGAGGACGTGGCCGTTCTGCCACAGCCACACGTCCTAGTGAACCAACTACCTCAGGTCCCATTAGCCAACAGAATTTACTGCGATATTTGTTGGGGCCCAATGCCGTTCTAAGGATGGTAAGGCCTGAGCAGGTACAGGCATTAGTCAATTGGGTGGCCGACAGTGGATCCAGCACGTTCACATTATCTCCCACCCAGTCTTCTGCAGAAAGCGCACAGATGGCGCATGAAAACCAAGCCCATCGGTCTGTCACATCACCCCCATGCATATCAGGGAAACTGTCTGAGCCTCAAGTTATGCAGCAGTCTCTTATGCTGTTTGAAGACTCTGCTGCCAGGGTTTCCCAAGGGCATCCACCTAGCCCTTCCCCAGGGGTGGAAGAGATAGAATGCACTAACGCACAACCACTTATTTTTCATGATGATGAGGGCATGGGAATACCACCTGAGCACGTCTCTGATGATGACGAAACACAGGTGCCAACTGCTGCGTCTTTCTGCAGTGTGCAGACTGAACAGGAGGTCAGGGATCAAGACTGGGTGGAAGACGATGCAGGGGACGATGAGGTCCTAGACCCCACATGGAATGAAGGTCGTGCCACTGACTTTCACAGTTCGGAGGAAGAGGCAGTGGTGAGACCGAGCCAACAGCGGAGCAAAAGAGGGAGCAGTGGGCAAAATCAGAACACCCGCCGCCAAGAGACTCCGCCTGCTACTGACCGCCATCTGGGACCGAGCACCCCAAAGGCAGCTTCAAGGAGTTCCCTGGCATGGCACTTCTTCAAACAATGTGCTGACGACAAGACCCGAGTGGTTTGCACGCTGTGCCATCAGAGCCTGAAGCAAGGCATTAACGTTCTGAACCTTAGCACAACCTGCATGACCAGGCACCTGCATGCAAAGCATGAACTGCAGTGGAGTAAACACCTTAAAAACAAGGAAGTCACTCAGGCTCCCCCTGCTACCTCTTCTGCTGCTGCCACCTCGGCCTCTTCTGCTGCTGCCGCCGCCTCGGCCTCTTCCTCCGCCTCTGGAGGAACGTTGGCACCTGCCGCCCAGCAAACATGGGATGTACCACCAACACCACCACCTGCGTCACCAAGCATCTCAACCATGTCACACGGCAGCGTTCAGCTCTCCATCTCACAAACATTTGAGAGAAAGCGTAAATTCCCACCTAGCCACCCTCGATCCCTGGCCCTGAATGCCAGCATTTCTAAACTACTGGCCTATGAAATGCTGTCATTTAGGCTGGTGGACACAGACAGCTTCAAACAGCTCATGTCGCTTGCTGTCCCACAGTATGTTGTTCCCAGCCGCCACTACTTCTCCAAGAGAGCCGTGCCTTCCCTGCACAACCAAGTGTCCGATAAAATCAAGTGTGCACTGCGCAACGCCATCTGTGGCAAGGTCCACCTAACCACAGATACATGGACCAGTAAGCACGGCCAAGGACGCTATATCTCCCTAACTGCACACTGGGTAAATGTAGTGGCGTCTGGGCCCCAGGTGGAGAGCTGTTTGGCGCACGTCCTTCCGCCGCCAAGGATCGCAGGGCAACATTCTTTGCCTCCTGTCTCCTCCTCCTCCTACTCAGCTTCCTCCTCCTCTTCTTCCACCTGCTCATCCAGTCAGCCACACACCTTCACCACCAACTTCAGCACAGCCCGGGGTAAACGTCAGCAGGCCGTTCTGAAACTCATATGTTTTGGGGACAGGCCCCACACCGCACAGGAGTTGTGGCGGGGTATAGAACAACAGACCGACGAGTGGTTGCTGCCGGTAAGCCTCAAGCCCGGCCTGGTGGTGTGCGATAATGGGCGAAATCTCGTTGCAGCTCTGGGACTAGCCGGTTTGATGCACATCCCTTGCCTGGAGCATGTGCTGAATTTGGTGGTGCAGAAGTTCATTCGCAACTACCCCGACATGTCAGAGCTGCTGCATAAAGTGCGGGCCGTCTGTTCGCGCTTCCGGCGTTCACACCCTGCTGCTGCACGCCTGTCTGCGCTACAGCGTAATTTCGGCCTTCCTGCTCACCGCCTCATATGCGATGTGCCCACCAGGTGGAACTCCACCTTGCACATGCTGGACAGACTGTGCGAGCAGCAGCAGGCCATAGTGGAGTTTCAGCTGCTGCACGCACTGCGGAACAGCACCACTTCACCACCAATGACTGTGCCTCCATGCGAGACCTGTGTGCCCTGTTGCGCTGTTTCGAGTACTCCACCAACATGGCCAGTGGCGATGACGCCGTTATCAGCGTTACAATACCACTTCTATGTCTCCTTGAGAAAACACTTAGGGCGATGATGGAAGAGGAGGTGGCCCAGGAGGAAGAGGAGGAAGAGGGGTCATTTGTAGCACTTTCAGGCCAGTCTCTTCGAAGTGACTCAGAGGGAGGTTTTTTGCAACAGCAGAGGCCAGGTACAAATGTGGCCAGACAGGGCCCACTACTGGAGGACGAGGAGGACGAGGATGAGGAGGAGGTGTAGGAGGATGAGGATGAAGCATGTTCACAGCGGGGTGGCACCCAAAGCAGCTCGGGCCCATCACTGGTGCGTGGCTGGGGGGAAACGCAGGACGATGACGATACGCCTCCCACAGAGGACAGCTTGTCCTTACCTCTGGGCAGCCTGGCACACATGAGCGACTACATGCTGCAGTGCCTGCGCAACGACAGCAGAGTTGCCCACATTTTAACGTGTGCGGACTACTGGGTTGCCACCCTGCTGGATCCCCGGTACAAAGACAATGTGCCCACCTTACTTCCTACACTGGAGCGTGATAGGAAGATGCGCGAGTACAAGCGCACGTTGATAGACGCGCTACTGAGAGCATTCCCAAATGTCACAGGGGAACCAGTGGAAGCCCAAGGTGAAGGCAGAGGAGGAGCAAGAGGTCGCCAACGCAGCTGTGTCACGGCCAGCTCCTCTGAGGGCAGGGTTAGCATGGCAGAGATGTGGAAAAGTTTTGTCATCACGCCACAGCTAACTGCACCACCACCTGATACGGAACGTGTTAGCAGGAGGCAACATTTCACTAACATGGTGGAACAGTACCTGTGCACACCCCTCCACGTACTGACTGATGGTTCGGCCCCATTCAACTTCTGGGTCTCCAAATTGTCCACGTTGCCAGAGCTAGCCTTTTATGCCTTGGAGGTGCTGGCCTGCCCGGCGGCCAGCGTTTTGTCTGATCGTGTATTCAGCACGGCAGGGGGCGTCATTACAGACAAACGCAGCCGCCTGTCTACAGCCAATGTGGACAAGCTGACGTTCATAAAAATTAACCAGGCATGGATCCCACAGGACCTGTCCATCCCTTGTGCAGATTAGATATTAACTACCTCCCCTTAACAATATATTATTCTACTCCAGGGCACTTCCTCATTCAATCCTATTTTTATTTTCATTTTACCATTATATTGCGGGGCAACCCAAAGTTGAATGAACCTCTCCTCTGTCTGGGTACCGGGGCCTAAATGTGTGACAGTGGCCTGTTCCAGTGGTGGGTGACGTGAAGCCTGATTCTCTGCTATGATATGAAGACTGATTCTGTGCTGACATAAGGCCAGATTCTCTGTTACGGGACCTCTCTCCTCTGCCTGGGTGCCTGGGCCTAAATATGTGACAGTGGCCTGTTCCAGTGGTGGGTGACGTGAAGCCTGATTCTCTGCTATGACATGAAGACTGATTCTGCGCTGACATAAGGCCAGATTCTCTGTTACGGGACCTCTCTCCTCTGTCTGGGTGCCGGGGCCTAAATATGTGACAGTGGCCTGTTCCAGTGGTGGGTGACGTGAAGCCTGATTCTCTGCTATGACATGAAGACTGATTCTGTGCTGACATAAGGCCAGATTCTCTGTTACGGGACCTCTCTCCTCTGCCTGGGTGCCTGGGCCTAAATATGTGACAGTGGCCTGTTCCAGTGGTGGGTGACGTGAAGCCTGATTCTCTGCTATGACATGAAGACTGATTCTGCGCTGACATAAGGCCAGATTCTCTGTTACGGGACCTCTCTCCTCTGTCTGGATGCCGGGGCCTAAATATGTGACAGTGGCCTGTTCCAGTGGTGGGTGACGTGAAGCCTGATTCTCTGCTATGACATGAAGACTGATTCTGCGCTGACATAAGGCCAGATTCTCTGTTACGGGACCTCTCTCCTCTGCCCGGGTGCCTGGGCCTTAATATGTGACAGTGGCCTGTTCCAGTGTTGGGTGACGTGAAGCCTGATTCTCTGCTATGACATGAAGACTGATTCTGCGCTGACATAAGGCCAGATTCTCTGTTACGGGACCTCTCTCCTCTGCCTGGGTGCCTGGGCCTAAATATGTGACAGTGGCCTGTTCCAGTGGTGGGTGACGTGAAGCCTGATTCTCTGCTATGACATGAAGACTGATTCTGCGCTGACATAAGGCCAGATTCTCTGTTATGGGACCTCTCTCCTCTGTCTGGGTGCCGGGCCTAAATATGTGACAGTGGCCTGTTCCAGTGGTGGGTGACGTGAAGCCTGATTCTCTGCTATGACATGAATACTGATTCTGTGCTGACATAAGGCCAGATTCTCTGTTACGGGACCTCTCTCCTCTGCCCGGGTGCCTGGGCCTTAATATGTGACAGTGGCCTGTTCCAGTGTTGGGTGACGTGAAGCCTGATTCTCTGCTATGACATGAAGACTGATTCTGCGCTGACATAAGGCCAGATTCTCTGTTACGGGACCTCTCTCCTCTGTCTGGGTGCTGGGGCCTAAATATGTGACAGTGGCCTGTTCCAGTGGTGGGTGACGTGAAGCCTGATTCTCTGCTTTGACATGAAGACTAATTCTGTGCTGACATAAGGCCAGATTCTCTGTTACGGGACCTCTCTCCTCTGTCTGGGTGCCGGGGCCTAAATATGTGACAGTGGCCTGTTCCAGTGGTTGGTGACGTGAAGCCTGATTCTCTGCTATGACATGAAGACTAATTCTGTGCTGACATAAGGCCAGATTCTCTGTTATGGGACCTTTTTCCTCTGCCTGGGTGCCTAGGCCTAAATATGTGACAGTGGCCTGTTTTAGTGGTGGGTGACGTGAAGCCTGATTCTCTGCTATGATATGAAGACTGATTCTGTGCTGACATAAGGCCAGATTCTCTGTTACGGGACCTCTCTCCTCTGCCTGGGTGCCTGGGCCTAAATATGTGACAGTGGCCTGTTCCAGTGGTGGGTGACGTGAAGCCTGATTCTCTGCTATGACATGAAGACTGATTCTGCGCTGACATAAGGCCAGATTCTCTGTTACGGGACCTCTCTCCTCTGCCCGGGTGCCTGGGCCTTAATATGTGACAGTGGCCTGTTCCAGTGTTGGGTGACGTGAAGCCTGATTCTCTGCTATGACATGAAGACTGATTCTGCGCTGACATAAGGCCAGATTCTCTGTTACGGGACCTCTCTCCTCTGCCTGGGTGCCTGGGCCTAAATATGTGACAGTGGCCTGTTCCAGTGGTGGGTGACGTGAAGCCTGATTCTCTGCTATGACATGAAGACTGATTCTGCGCTGACATAAGGCCAGATTCTCTGTTACGGGACCTCTCTCCTCTGCCCGGGTGCCTGGGCCTTAATATGTGACAGTGGCCTGTTCCAGTGTTAGGTGACGTGAAGCCTGATTCTCTGCTATGACATGAAGACTGATTCTGCGCTGACATAAGGCCAGATTCTCTGTTACGGGACCTCTCTCCTCTGTCTGGGTGCTGGGGCCTAAATATGTGACAGTGGCCTGTTCCAGTGGTGGGTGACGTGAAGCCTGATTCTCTGCATTGACATGAAGACTGATTCTGTGCTGACATAAGGCCAGATTCTCTGTTACGGGACCTCTCTCCTCTGTCTGGGTGCCATGGCCTAAATATGTGACAGTGGACTGTTCCAGTGTTTGGTGACGTGAAGCCTGATTCTCTGCTATGACATGAAGACTGATTCTGTGCTGACATAAGGCCAGATTCTCTGTTACGGGACCTCTCTCCTCTGCCTGGGTGCCTGGGCCTAAATGTGTGACAGTGGCCTGTTCCAGTGGTGGGTGACGTGAAGCCTGATTCTCTGCTATGATATGAAGACTGATTCTGTGCTGACATAAGGCCAGATTCTCTGTTACGGGACCTCTCTCCTCTGCCTGGGTGCCTGGGCCTAAATATGTGACAGTGGCCTGTTCCAGTGGTGGGTGACGTGAAGCCTGATTCTCTGCTATGACATGAAGACTGATTCTGCGCTGACATAAGGCCAGATTCTCTGTTACGGGACCTCTCTCCTCTGTCTGGGTGCCGGGGCCTAAATATGTGACAGTGGCCTGTTCCAGTGGTGGGTGACGTGAAGCCTGATTCTCTGCTATGACATGAAGACTGATTCTGTGCTGACATAAGGCCAGATTCTCTGTTACGGGACCTCCCTCCTCTGCCTGGGTGCCTGGGCCTAAATATGTGACAGTGGCCTGTTCCAGTGGTGGGTGACGTGAAGCCTGATTCTCTGCTATGACATGAAGACTGATTCTGTGCTGACATAAGGCGAGATTTTCTGTTACAGGATCTCTCTCATCTGCCTGGGTGCCTGGGTCTAAATATGTGACAGTGGCCTGTTCCAGTGGTGGGTGACGTGAAGCCTGATTCTCTGCTATGACATGAAGACTGATTCTGCGCTGACATAAGGCCAGATTCTCTGTTACGGGACCTCTCTCCTCTGTCTGGGTGCCGGGGCCTAAATGTGTGACAGTGGCCTGTTCCAGTGGTGGGTGACGTGAAGCCTGATTCTCTGCTATGATATGAAGACTGATTCTGTGCTGACATAAGGCCAGATTCTCTGTTACGGACCTCTCTCCTCTGTCTGGGTGCCGGGGCCTAAATATGTGACAGTGGCCTGTTCCAGTGATGGGTGACGTGAAGCCTGATTCTCTGCTATGACATGAAGACTGATTCTGTGCTGACATAAGGCCAGATTTTCTGTTACGGGACCTCTCTCCTCTGCCTTGGTGCCTGGGCCTAAATATGTGACAGTGGCCTGTTCCAGTGGTGGGTGACGTGAAGCCTGATTCTCTGCTATGACATGAAGACTGATTCTGCGCTGACATAAGGCCAGATTCTCTGTTACGGGACCTCTCTCCTCTGTCTGGGTGCCGGGGCATAAATATGTGACAGTGGCCTGTTCCAGTGGTGGGTGACGTGAAGCCTGATTCTCTGCTATGACATGAAGACTGATTCTGTGCTGACATAAGGCCAGATTCTCTGTTACGGGACCTCTCTCCTCTGCCTGGGTGCCTGGGCCTAAATATGTGACAGTGGCCTGTTCCAGTGGTGGGTGACGTGAAGCCTGATTCTCTGCTATGACATGAAGACTGATTCTGCGCTGACATAAGGCCAGATTCTCTGTTACGGGACCTCTCTTCTCTCCTCTGTCTGGGTGCTGGGGCCTAAATATGTGACAGTGGCCTGTTCCAGTGGTGGGTGACGTGAAGCCTGATTCTCTGCTTTGACATGAAGACTGATTCTGTGCTGACATAAGGCCAGATTCTCTGTTACGGGACCTCTCTCCTCTGTCTGGGTGCCGGGGCCTAAATATGTGACAGTGGCCTGTTCCAGTGGTTGGTGACGTGAAGCCTGATTCTCTGCTATGACATGAAGACTGATTCTGTGCTGACATAAGGCCAGATTCTCTGTTACGGGACCTCTCTCCTCTGCCTGGGTGCCTAGGCCTAAATATGTGACAGTGGCCTGTTCCAGTGGTGGGTGACGTGATGCCTGATTCTCTGCTATGACATGAAGACTGATTCTGCGCTGACATAAAGCCAGATTCTCTGTAACGGGACCTCTCTCCTCTGTCTGGGTGCCGGGGCCTAAATATGTGACAGTGGCCTGTTCTAGTGGTGGGTGACGTGAAGCCTGATTCTCTGCTATGACATGAAGACTGATTCTGTGCTGACATAAGGCCAGATTCTCTGTTACGGGACCTCTCTCCTCTGCCCGGGTGCCTGGGCCTTAATATGTGACAGTGGCCTGTTCCAGTGTTGGGTGACGTGAAGCCTGATTCTCTGCTATGACATGAAGACTGATTCTGCGCTGACATAAGGCCAGATTCTCTGTTACGGGACCTCTCTCCTCTGTCTTTGTGCTGGGGCCTAAATATGTGACAGTGGCCTGTTCCAGTGGTGGGTGACGTGAAGCCTGATTCTCTGCTTTGACATGAAGACTGATTCTGTGCTGACATAAGGCCAGATTCTCTGTTACGGGACCTCTCTCGTCTGTCTGGGTGCCATGGCCTAAATATGTGACAGTGGCCTGTTCCAGTGGTTGGTGACGTGAAGCCTGATTCTCTGCTATGACATGAAGACTGATTCTGTGCTGACATAAGGCCAGATTCTCTGTTACGGGACCTCTCTCCTCTGCCTGGGTGCCTGGGCCTAAATATGTGACAGTGGCCTGTTCCAGTGGTGGGTGACGTGAAGCCTGATTCTCTGCTATGACATGAAGACTGATTCTGTGCTGACATAAGGCCAGATTCTCTGTTACGGGACCTCTCTCCTCTACCTGGGTTCCTGGGCCTAAATATGTGACAGTGGCCTGTTCCAGTGGTGGGTGACGTGAAGCCTGATTCTGTGCTATGACATGAAGACTGATTCTGTGCTGACATGAAGCAAGATTCTCTGTTACGGGACCTCTCTCCTCTGTCTGGGTGCCGGGGCCTAAATATGTGACAGTGGCCTGTTCCAGTGGTGGGTGACGTGAAGCCTGATTCTCTGCTATGACATGAAGACTGATTCTGTGCTGACATGAAGCCAGATTCTCTGCTATGGCATGAAGAGACTGATTCTCTGCTGACATGAAGCCAGATTCTTTGCTATGGCATGAAGAGACTGATTCTCTGCTGACGTGAAGCCAGATTCTCTGCTATGGGACCTCTGTCCAATTGATATTGGTTCATTTTTATTTTTTTATTTTTTATTTTAATTTATTTCCCTATCCACATTTGTTTGCAGGGGATTTACCTACATGTTGCTGCCTTTTGCAGCCCTCTAGCTCTTTCCTGGGCTGTTTTACAGCCTTTTTAGTGCCCAAAAGTTCGGGTCCCCATTGACTTCAATAGGGTTCGGGTTCGGGACGAAGTTCGGGTCGGGTTCGGATCCCGAACCCGAACATTTCCGGGAAGTTCGGCCGAACTTCTCGAACCCGAACATCCAGGTGTTCGCTCAACTCTACTCAGGAATACTTCCAGAAACCATTGTCAGTGAACACAATCTACCGTGCCATCCGCCGTTGCCAGCTGAAACTCTACAGTGCAAAGAAGAAGCCATTTCTAAGCAAGATCCACAAGCTCAGGCGTTTTCACTGGGCCAGGGATCATTTAAAATGGAGTGTGGCAAAATGGAAGACTGTTCTGTGGTCAGACGAGTCACGATTCGAAGTTCTTTTTGGAAATCTGGGACGCCATGTCATCCGGACCAAAGAGGACAAGGACAACCCAAGTTGTTATCAACGCTCAGTTCAAAAGCCTGCATCTCTGATGGTATGGGGTTGCATGAGTGCGTGTGGCATGGGCAGCTTGCCTGTCTGGAAAGGCACCATCAATGCAGAAAAATATATTCAGGTTCTAGAACAACATATGCTCCCATCCAGACGTCATCTCTTTCAGGGAAGACCCTGCATTTTTCAACAAGATAATGCCAGACCACATTCTGCATCAATCACAACATCATGGCTGCGTAGGAGAAGGATCCGGGTACTGAAATGGCCATTCTGCAGTCCAGATCTTTCACCTATAGAGAACATTTGGCGCATCATAAAGAGGAAGGTGCAACAAAGAAGGCCCAAGACGATTGAACAGTTAGAGGCCTGTATTAGACAAGAATGGGAGAGCATTCCTATTTCTAAACTTGAGAAACTGGTCTCCTCGGTCCCCAGATGTCTGTTGAGTGTTGTAAGAAGAAGGGGAGATGCCACACAGTGGTGAAAATGGCCTTGTCCCAACTTTTTGGGGATTTGTTGACACCATGAAATTCTGATTCAACATATTTTTCCCTTAAAATGGTACATTTTCTCAGTTTAAACTTTTGTTCCGTGATTTATGTTCTATTCTGAATAAAATATTAGAAGTTGGCACCTCCACATCATTGCATTCAGTTTTTATTCACGATTTGTATAGTGTCCCAACTTTTTTGGAATCCGGTTTGTAGACTGAATGTGGATAAAAGTATTGGGACACACTTCTTAATGATTGAATTTAAGTTTTTCCATTCAGTCCCATTGCCACTGGTATATAAAATTAAGTACTGCCTTTAAAAACATTTGTTAAAGGTTCATTCAAAAATACTCACTGAATCTGAGCATGGCACTGTAATAGGATGCCACCACTGCAACAAATGAGTTTGTGAAATTTCTTCCCTCCTAGATATTCCACAATCAACTGGTATTATTGCAAATTGAAAGCATTTAGGAAGCACAGCAATTCAGAACATGTAACGTTACAGAAATAAGTGGCCATGTGCTGAGGCACATAGTGCTTTGAAGTCACCCATGCTCTGCGGACTCAATAACTGCAGTGCAGAGTTCCAAACTTCTTCTCACATTAACATGAGCACAAAACTGTGTTCTAAGAGCTTTATGCATTGGTTGGTGGATCATCGGCATGCAACCCTTACATCACAAAGTAGAATGTCAAGCATCAGATGCCACGACTGGACTCTGCTATGGGGTTGTTTTCTAGGGGTTGGCCTAGGCCCCATAGTTCCAGTGAAGAAAAATCTTAATGCTTCAGCATACCAAGACATTTTGGGCAATTGTATGCTTCAAACTTTGTAGGGACCAGTTTAGGGAAGGTCCTTATCTGCTCCAGAATGACTGTGCCCCAGTGCACAAAGTCAGGTCCATAAAGGCATGATTGGGAGAGTTTGGTGTGGAAAAACCTGACTGACCTGCAAAGAGCTCTGACCTCAACCTCATCAAACACCTTTGGGGTGAACTAGAACTGAGATTGTGAGTCAGACCCTCGGATACAACATCAGTTTCTGACTTCATAAATGCTATTCTGGATGGCAAAAATTCCCACAGACACACGCCAAAATCTTGTAGAAAGCCTTCCTACAAGAGTGGAGGATATTTTAGCTGCAAGGGAGGGGGGGGGGGGGGCGGCTCTATATTAATGCCTATAGATTTAGAATTGGATATCTTAAAAGCTCTGGTCGTATGAATGAGCATACATGTATATAGTGTGTTTTAAACATGGTTATGCATGTGGTATGTGTATGTCTTTATAATAAACTGAGGGTATGGTATGTACCATATATCCGAATAATAAACCGCAATATCGGTATGGAATGTTTTTCAATATGTATTTGTAAGGTCAAGTACACCGTAAAGTATATATGTCTGAATAACACACTTACATATGGTAGCTATACATATTTAAAATAAGTATATATAAGTGTTAATATTTTGCGTGTGGTAACTGCATTTGTCAGAATGTATAGTGGGGACGACTTATCAAATCTGATCAAGGGAAAAGTACAGCAGTTGCCCATAGCAATCATAGTTTAGCTTTCATTTTGGCAGTTTGTGAAATAAAAGCAGTAACTCTTTATCTTGAACACATTTTGATATATCTTCCACAGTATGTATGTGGCATGAATGTTTTGAATGGCATGAATATGTATGTTGTGGTATATTACTTATATTGCTGCACTCCACTGGGGTCCACCAGTGTGTATTGTACATGTATTGTGCACTCTATTACTCTACGTGACACACAACCCTTGAGGAATTTGACAGCTCTTACGTCTACATTTTTTTGACAAGCTGTACTGCTATATAATTCAGAACAATGTTTTCTCTGGCTGCATCTGCTACTGAACATATCTAGTGCATGCACAGCTACAGTCAGCAGAATCTGAAGGACTGGTATTAATTTAGGATTCTATTCTGAGGTTTAAACTAATGTTTCTCTGGGGTCTGCACTTTTTTCTTGTTTCTGTTGAAGCTGGAGATAGCTGCAAAAGCAAAGAGGGAAAGTTTTCCCCACAAGAAACACTGCAGTTTCAGGAGAAGATGTCATGGTGGTCTGGGTTGGCTTGAGAAATAAAGGAAAAACATATCATTGGACATGTCACCTATAAGTTATTGAATTTGTACAGGAGTTGTCACCTTTCCTTGAGGGTCTGTTATAGCACAGTAACTTGATTCACTCATAAAACAAATCACTTAGAACTTTTTGAACATGTGATGGCTTATATGGAAACCTTTTGTAACATGACTAATTAATTTAAAATATTGAGTATAGCTTCATTACAATGCAATACCCTGAGTTATATGCAATGTTGTTGTGTGCAGCTGTCATTCGATGACCCTGGTGTCACTAAACAGTCTTATACCATCAGCAATGACGGGACAGAGAATAACAGAGGAACAACACAATTCAGAGATCTAAGAGATCTGCGCCAAGAAGTTAGGCTACTTTCACACCTGCGTTCGGGTGTCCGCTCGTAAGCTCCGTTTGAAGGGGCTCACAAGCGGCCCGAACGCAGCCGTCCGGCCCTAATGCATTCTCAGTGGAGGCGGATCCGCTGAGAATGCATCCGTCTGCCAGCGTTCAGCCTCCGCTCAGCGAGCGGACACCTGAACGCTGCTTGCAGCGTTCGGGTGTCCGCCTGGCCGTGCGGAGGCAAGCGGATCCGTCCAGACTTACAATGTAAGTCAATGGGGACGGATCCGTTTGAAGATGACACAATATGACTCAATCTTCAAACGGATCCATCCCCCATTGACTTTCAATGTAAAGTCTGAACGGATCCGCTCAGTCTACTTTCACACTTAGAAATTTTTCTAAGTTATAATGCAGACGGATCCGTTCTGAACGGATGCAAACGTCTGCATTATAGGAGCGGATCCGTCTGATGAAACATCAGACGGACCCGCTCCGAACGCTAGTGTGAAAGTAGCCTTAACTTTGCAAAGATGACTCGTCACACTCATAGGGGGATTGAGGTGTGGTTAGTGCAAGTTTTATTTAGATCTTTTTTCTGGTGGCAATTATTATCTAAAGAGCGCTTTATACTGGCAGAGAGTTCCGCAGATAATCACGAGTGTTCATAAAAATGCTCCTGGTGGTGTAAATGTACTGTCAATTACCCGATGAACAAGTAAAATGTGCGCTCATTGGGTAGTAGATCATTTATGCAGTCACAAAAATTATCATTTGCCCGCAGCAGATCGCGCTGTGTAAACAGCATCTGCTGCCAGCAAACGACGAGTCTGTATGGGGACGAGAGATGGCATTAGCCATCGTTACTCCTCGTATTGTGGAGGCAATTGCTGGTTGTAAATGCAGCGGTCTCCTCCACCAGCAAGCAAACAATTGGCGGGAATGAATGTTTCCTTTCTGACAATCTGTTGCTGTATCACCCCATATAAAGGGACCATATGAACATGAGACCAACACAGATGCCTTCTGCTTCCAAGTGCACATACAATAGGTCAGCCAGTTTCATAGGTACAAATCTGCTGACATGTGCCCTTTAAGGGTCCACAAGGAACATTATTATGGGGCACAGGGGGCATTATTACTTATTAAGGAGCCACAGGGGGCATTATTACTTATTAACCCCTTAGTAACCACCCTTTTTTATTACATTCCAAAAGCTATAACTTTTTAGTTTTTTCATCAATGTACTTATATGAGGTCTTATTTTTTGAAGGACAAGTTATAGTTTTTAATGCACCATTTTGGGTACATGTAATGATGGATTATAGCCAGCTGTTTAGCTAAAACCCCTTTGTTTACGTCAATAAAAAGGTGTATTAGTGGTCACTAAGGGGTTAAGGAGGCACAGGGGGCATTATTACTTAAAGACATTATTACTTAAGGGGGCACAAGGAGTATTATTACTTATTAAACAGCACAAGGGGCATTATTACTCTGTAATATATGCACAAGGGGCATTACATTTTAGGAGGCACTCAGGTGGCATTATTACTTTTTAGTAGACACTAAGATGACATTATTACTTTTTAGTGGGCACTAAGTGATCCTTAATATTTTTAGGGAGCACCCATGGGACATTTTTACATTCAAAGGGGCATATGAAGGCATTATCATTGCACTGGTCTAAAAAGGCGGCATTATTACTTATGAAGTCACTCACAAGGGACATGGTTAAGAGAGTACAAATGAGCATGAAGAAGAAGCAGGGCATCAACCACCAGTGAAACATCTGTCTATCAGGGTCACTATTAGGGCTCTTTCACACTTGCGTTCTTGTCTTCCGGCATAGAGTTCCGTCGTCGGGGCTCTATGCCGGAAGAATCCTGATCAGGATTATCCTAATGCATTCTGAATGGAGAGAAATCCGTTTAGGATGCATCAGGATGTCTTCAGTTCCGGAACGGAACGTTTTTTGGCCGGAGAAAATACTGCAGCATGCTGCGCTTTTTGCTCCGGCCAAAAATCCGGAACACTTGCCGCAAGGCCGGATCCGGAATTAATGCCCATTGGAAGGCATTGATCCGGATCCGGCCTTAAGCTAAACGTCGTTTCGGCGCATTGCCGGAGCCGTCATTTAGCTTTTTCTGAATGGTTACCATGGCTGCCAGGACGCTAAAGTCCTGGCAGCCATGGTAAAGTGCAGTGGGGAGCGGGGGAGCAGTATACTTACCGTCTGTGCAGCTCCCCGGGCGCTCCAGAGTGACGTCAGGGCGCCCCAAGCGCATGGATCACGTGATCGCATGGATCACGTCATCCATGCGCATGGGGCGCTCTGACGTCATTCTGCAGCGCCCCGGGAGCCGCACGGACTGTAAGTATACCGCTCCCCCGCTCCCCGCTCCTACTATGGCAACCAGGACTTTAATAGCGTCCTGGGTGCCATAGTAACACTGAAAGCATTTGGAAGACGGTTCCGTCTTCAAATGCTTTCAGTACACTTGCGTTTTTCCGGATCCGGCGGGCACCTCCGGCAACGGAAGTGCATGCCGGATCCCAACAACGCAAGTGTGAAAGAGGCCTTAGTCAATCGCTTTACTGTATCTTGCTACAATATAAGCAAGAAGAGAATCAAGCCATCAACCATTAGTGAACCACCATTGTTCAATGAGCACAAAGAAGCAGATACTGTATGGGTTCTCTGTCAAGGAGAAACTACTACAGTTAATAATACTGTTTCTTTTTTACATGAACTTCTATAAATGCAAGATGTATGGTATAACATACAAACAGAATGGTCAATATTATAAGTGCAATTAAATGTATGTTGCAGGTGAATATGTTCTTGGACATTCTGCAGCTCTTTGCACTATTAGCAATCACAGTTGCCCATTGAATGCATCTAAAAGCAGAACAGTAGTTGTGTTTAAGGAGTCTGCTGTTATGCTTGAACATTTATTGCCTATATGTCTTTGTTTGGTTTTATATTGCTGTACCATGCTAAAACATTTAGCTATGGCTTTCCAGAGAGTGGTTTAACCTTGAAACTAGACACTAATATAACAAAGACTGTTTTTCAGAGCATAAATATGATTTAACAGTTATATTGTATATTATACGAAATATGGTATTTTTCTTCCTAAATATTTTGTATTTTAAGAATACACATTGTTCTGTATGTTATGTAACATATTTGTAAAAATAGCTATATAAAAATTTTCTTAAATATATCATGGCCTGTTACTGTTAATATTACTTCTAGCTTCCAGCCAATAGACCTATTTTAAAGAGGACCTGTCACTCCGAAATGTATGAAATCTGCAGGCAGCATGTAAGGGTGCCTTCACACACTGCAGTTCCATTCATTTGAATGGGGCGGCAAGCACATGGATTTCTGCAAGCCCCATTCAGGAGAATGAAACAGTTTTTCAGTTGCAGAAATTTCTTCCTTATAGAACAGGAGAAGCTGAGCAGATTGACAGTTTTTTGGAAAAAGATTAAGTAAAACTTGTAATTTATACATTTACTTCTCTCCTATTTCTGAATTCATTTTTTACAGGGAGGTGTTATCAGTGACTGACAGCTATCTCTGTATACACACTTACACAGTGAATGCTATAAACCACTGATAACACCTCCCCTGTATACAGCTATCAGTGACTGACAGCTATTTCTGTATACACACTTAGGCCTCATGCACACGGCCGTGTTCCACGACCAAGAGCGGTCCGTGGTAAGCCAGCCGGGATTCCTGCTGACAGCAGGAGCGCACTGCGTCATTGGTTGTTATGACGCCGTGCGCTTCATGCCGCCGCTGCTGTACAGTGATACACTCGTATGATCTATACCAGTGTATCACTGTACAGCAGCGGCGGCATGAAGCGCACGGCGTCATAACAACCAATGACGCAGTGCGCTCCTGCTGTCAGCAGGAATCCCGGCTGGCTTACCACGGACCGCTCTCGGCCGTGGAACACGGCCATGTGCATGAGGCCTTACACAGTGAATGCTATAAACCACTGATAACACCTCCCCTGTGTACAGCTATCAGTGACTGACAGCTATCTCTGTATACACACTTACACAGGGAATGCTATAAACAACTGATAACACCTTCCCTGTGAATAAAGAAGTCAGAAAGAGGACATATAAAAATGTATAAATTACACATTTTACCGAAAAAATATTTAACAATTTGCTTGCCTTCTCCTGCTCTATAAAACGCCGCCAGCAGATTACAATGCATTTTGTGGTGACAGGTACTCTTTAAATGCAGTTATGTTACAATATATTTAACACAGAAAAAAAAAAAGAGATAAGATAATACAAATAGATTGCTTATAGAACACTAATTTAAAATAATTAGCACACATAATAAACATTCCTACTGTGTACAAAGGAGCAGGAATTTGAGTAACAATGGTTAATTATAGTAAAGCCTAATTACAAGTTAACTGGAGAAGAAACATCGATATATGTCATCTAATCTGCATTTTGTATAATAGAAAAGAATAAGGCTTGTTTTAGCGTGAAGATGATTATTCTAACTGTAGAAATCAGGTTTGACTTCTATCATATGTCGTTTTGTAACCATGATTCTATTGTGTATACTTATTGCATATTTGTATGTGTGTCCCTCTTGTTTGTTGCAGGTTGTCATAATCCTTTCCCTACAATATTATTAGAGAAGAATTACCATCTTATACAGTAATGGCATATCACATATACCATCATTTTATAAATGGTGTTGGTCCAGCCCCCGGGAACCCCACTGTCACATACGCATATTTCATCATTCCGATCATTCTGTTGCCAAATATGACCTGTGTAGGGGTCCCAGAAGGGGATATACTCATTATGTGGGAATGCTGTCTGTCAGGGGTAGGGATGTTTGGAGTTCCTGCGATGAAAAAAACTAAAGTGGTCCACTGTGTTGTGGACCCTAAATTCCTTCCAAATTCAATTACAGATATGGCCTCCAAAGGATATTATCAGCATTGGGGTATAGGAGATTACCACTATCCCCAGTCCATATATGTTTTGTTATGTGGTATTTTTGTTATATAAGTTTTAGGTGGACAATTAAAAATTAAGTCTTAATACATCTCTTCTCCCCCTCCCCCCAATCATTTTTAGAGTTCCTGCGATGACCACATTATATGGAATGCAATTATTACAATGATTACTAGGTGAGTTGTACCAGAGATGAGTTATAGCTTATGACATGTTTTCTTCATATTCTGGTAGTCCATTTAAAAAGCTTCTGGACCCCTGCTGTGGGAACAAATGCACATAGCATACGCTATAACCAACATCAGAGTAGCAAAAGGCCTGGACATATAAAGGGTCAACAGCTGCGGCAAAAATTAACAGGGCCAAGCTAGGCCTAACCCAGACTCAGATGCAAGGCAGTTGCACAGTAACTGCCCGAACAATGCTAGTAAATCGGTGAACATGAAGCAACAGGAAAATGCTGGGTTTACCTAGATCGACTACATGAAAGGCTCTTATCTTTAAGGCTACTTTCACACTGGCGTTTTGGTTTCCGTTTGGGAGATCCGTTCAGGGATCTCACAAGCGGTCCAAAACGGATCAGTTTTGCCCTAATGCATTCTGAATGGATAAGGATCCGCTCAGAATGCATCAGTTTGGCTCAGTTTGGCTCCGTTCCACCTCCATTCCGCTTTGGGGGCGGACACCATAATGCTGCTTGCAGCGTTTTAGTGTCCGTCTGATGAAACTGAGCAAAACTGATCCGTCCTGACACATAATGTAAGTCAATGGGGACGGATCCGTTTTCACTGACACAATCTGGCACAATAGAAAGTGGATCCGTCCCCCATTGAGTTCAATGGTGTTCAAGACGGATCCGTCTTGGCTATGTTAAAGATAATACAAACGGATCCTTTCTGAATGGATGCAGACGGTTGTGTTATCGGTTTGGATCCGTCTGTGCAGATCCATGACGGATCCGCACCAAACGCGAGTGTGAAAGTAGCCTAACTATTAATATGGATGTTTCCAGCTGGTTCCAAGAACCTGGTTCTTGACCCTAGCCCTACCATTGAAAAAGGTAATTGAGCTGTCTGTAATGAAATTTCAAGTCAAGGAAATTCTGAACCTCAAATTCAGGCTGAACTTGGATAAGAACAGGTGAAGCTGTATGGACAGATCCTCCAAAAGGAGACACACCCTTAAAGGTCTTAGGTATTCTCATGTTTCGAGGCAAGCACAACATAAAGGAAAATAGATTGATTTGCTAATTTGTCTTAATATCTTAAAAGGACCAATAAATCTAGGAATCCACATGCCACATGGCTGCCTTAGCTGGAGGTTCTTGGTAGACACCCACACTCTATCTTCCACCTTAAACTTATGTGACCTTCACTGGAGATTGAAATTGCATTTATCACTAAGAGTAGCTAAGACCACAAACCTATTAAACTTACTCCACACTGACTTCAGCATCTTGGTCCTCTAACTAAGCGATATAATTTCAGAAGCTGTACTACAAGTAAACAAAGATACTTTGAGGTGCAGATGTAGTAGAGTTAATGCATATGCTTAACTAGATGCGTTAAAGGGGTTTTGTCACTTCAGCAAATAGCATTTATTATGTAGTGAAATTTAATACAAGCCACCTACTAATATATTGTTAATATCCATATTGCTTCCTTTGCTGGCTGGATTAATTCTTCCATCACATTACACATTGCACATTTCCATGGTTACGACCACCCTGCAATCCAGCAGCGGTGACTGCTTGCACACTATAGGAAAACACCAGCCTATGTGAGCTCCAATGGTCCCGGTCACCAGAGAGACCGTCAGTTTTTGCAATATTGTGCAAGCATGAGCACCACTGATGGATTGCAGGGTGGTCGTAACCAGGGAAACAAGCAGCTTATAATGTGATGGAAAAATGAATCCAGCCAGCAAAGGAAGCAATATGGGTAATAACTTGTGTTGGGTAAGTATGCTTGACCGAACACCATTTTGACTCGAGCATCGTGATGACACGTGGTTCGGCTCAGTCTTAGTAAGGGAGAGCTGCAGCAGAAGGGACAGATAGTGTAGGGACAGGAATTGGTTTTTTTTAGGCAGGGTTTAGTCTTGAAAGGTGTTAGAGACCCGAAAGTCCTTTTAAGGACTATTGTTTTATATGGCTGCAATATATATTATTAGCGCAACCTGCGCTAAATTGCTTGCAATTGTTTGGCCGCTGCTGACAGTGACACAACCTCTGCTACATCTGTTGTGTTACATTTGCGCATCCTAAATATCTGTGACATTCAGCGCAATTGTTTGGCTGCTGCTGACAGCAATATTACCTGCGCTACATCTCCTGTATAACGTTTGCGCATCCTAAATATCTGTGACATTCAGTGTATTTTTTTTGCTGCTGGTGACAGCGACATTACCTGCGCTACATCTCCTGTGTAACGTTTGCGCATCCTAAATATCTGTGACATTCAGTGTGATTCTTTTGCCGCTGGTGACAGCAACATTACCTGCACTACATCTCCTTATAATGTTTGAGCATCCTAAATATCAATGACATTCAGTAAAATTTTTGCCGCTGGTGACAGTGACATTATCTGCGAAACATCTCCTGTATAACGTTTGCGCATCCTAAATATCTGTGACATGCAGTGAATTTTTTTTGCCACTGGTGACAGTGACATTACCTGTGCTACATCTCCTGTATAACGTTTGGACATCCTAAATATCTGTGACATTCAGTGTAATGTTTTCACCGCTGGTGACAGCTACATTACCTGCACTACATCTCCTATGTAACGTTGGCGCATCCTAAATATCTGTTACATTAGGTGTAATTAATTTGCGCATACACTTACAAAGCCTGCGCTTCTGAATGTGTGACATACTTGCAAGCATATATACCATTTAATATGCTCAAGGCGAGCAGTAAGGGACGGGGAAGTGGCTGTGCTGCTAATGGTGCATGCCGAGGCCGTGGCCCTGGGCGCTGTGAAACTGTGCCTGCTGCCAGAGCACAAGAAACATACTCATCCACGATACCTAGCATTATGTCCCAGTTTTCAGGGCAGCGCAGGACACCACTCTGGTCAGTTGGATTGCAGCGGATAATGTTTCTAGTCGGTTAAGCACCACCCTGTCTTCCAAAAAGGCCAGTCTCAGTAGCCAAGAGTCTGGTCAACAGAATCCTCACCCTGATCCTCCTTCCTCCCTCCATGGAGAGTCTTGGCAAACAAGTGATCCCAGACTCAGATATTCCGAGGAGCTCTTTTCATCGCCATTCCTTGATTTGGCCCTCTCGCCAAGCCCGCTTGAAGAGGGACATGAGGAGATCTTGTGCACTGATTCCCAAACTCTTGAGCATCCACAGTCAGAAGAAGATGACGGTGGGGAACGGCAATTAGTGTTTCACGAGTTGGATGTTGATTATGATGAGACACAGTTGCCAATAAGTCAACCACAATTGGTGTCTCAAGAGGTTCATGATGAAGATGAGACAAAATTGTCAATAAGTAAGGTTCTTTTTAGGTCAACAAGTCAGGAGGATAACCAGAGTAAGGAAGTGGAAGAGGAGGTGGTTGACAATGAAATCACTTACCCAACCCAAGTACAGAGGGGGAGGGATCCGCAGCATCGCAACAGGCTGAAAGAGGCAGTGGAGTGGCAAAAGGGAGAAGGCAGGCCACACCAAACAGGCCCGCAACTGTTCCCCGGAACACCCCCTTGCGGCAATTTCCCTTGCCAAGAGGTAGGTATCAGTCTGGTGCTTTTTTGAGGAAATTGCGGACAATAAAAGAATTGTCATTTGCAACCTGTGCCGTACCAAAATGAGCAGGGGTGTGATCACTAGCAACCTCACCACCACCAGCATGATCCGCCACATGGCATCAAAGCACCCTAATAGGTGGGCCCAACCCCTGGGTCCACAATCAGTGTCTGTGGGTCATACCACTGCCTCCTCTTCCCCTGTGTTACGTGCTGGCCAATCCCCTGTCCAAGATGCAGGCTCGGATGCCTACCTTTCTGCACCTGGACCTTTGCAAGCAACATCAGCTTGCACATCCACTTCTGTGTCCCAGCGCAGCATTCAGCTGTCTATTCCCCAGGCCTTTGAACGAAAGCACAAATACCCAGACACCCACCCACAAGCCATAGCAGTAAATGTGCAGCTTTCCAAATTTCTGGCCCTCGAAATGTTGCCATTTAGGCTTGTGGACACTGAGGCTTTCCGCAGCCTGATGGCGGCGGCCATCCCTCGTTACTCAGTCCCCAGCCGCCACTATTTTTCTGGGGTGCCGTCCCCGCCTTACGAGACACATGCTGGTGTAACATCACCCGTGCCCTGACCAATGTAGTTATTGGAAGCTCCACTTAACGACTGACACATGGACAAGTTCTTTTGGCCAGGGACGCTACACTTCCCTGACTGGGTGAATTTTGTGGAGGCCGGGTGCGAGTTGCACCCTGGGATGACCCAGGTGCTACCGACGCCAAGGATTGCATCACCAGCAGGCCCTTGCTCCTAATGTTTTTGAGGGTCACCAGCAGGCCATCAATCATAATTTTTCAAGGGTGTGTATGATGCCCTCCTTTATGTATAATAAAGGGTGTATTGGAGTGACGGTTCCATGTAATTTCACTTTCACTTAGTGCATAGGCTTTATGAGTGTAGGAGTTACACTACCTGAACAATTGTACCACAATGTGAATGAGGCCCTCCTTTATGTGATATACAGGTTTTATCAGAGTGCCTCTTCCTTGTAATTTTTGGCACCACTTGCACTTTATATACAAGTAAATATACATGAAAGAATGTTTCCTAACATTTTTTCCTCTAAAATCGATTTCATCTTTGGATTTGTGCGTATTATTGTCAGTCTGTAAAAGTGGCGTACTACTCGGACAACATCGTTCCCAGCAGCGACCTGGGAGTCCAAGATGCATCCAGACATCCTCCCCATTCTGTTCCCGAACCATTTCAGTGGTGTTTCCATCAATTTCTGACCTCTTCAGAGCAGGTGGTGCCTGGTTTAATGCTCTGGTTCTCCCATTGACTTCCATTGTGCTCGGTTTCTCTGTAGAGCACCCGAGCATCCCAAAGTGTTTAAAGTGATCAACACTAGTAATAACAATACATTAGTAAGTGGCTGTTCTCCTGAATATAGATGCCCAACAGCATAGGTAGGTTTACAGTAGGAAACGCCTGACCTGAGACAACCGTGACTCTGTGTAGGTGGGCACAGATGTGTTTTGATCAAAATATATTGGCTAAGGGTCTCAGATTTTATCATTAAAGTGAGGGCTTAGTCCATATACTGTATTATGTTTGCATCTATTGTTCTAGTGCATTATTTTCCCTGACTTTACAACCTCATTATTGGTTTCAGGAGACCGATCTGTAGAGATGTCACGAACATAAAATTTTCCGTTCGCGAACATAAAATTTTCCGTTCGCGAACTTCAATGGGCAGGCGAATTTTAAAACCCACAGGGACTCTTTCTGGCCACAATAGTAATGGAAAAGTTGTTTCAAGGGGACTAACACCTGGACTGTGGCATGCCGGAGGGGGATCCATGGCAAAACTCCCATGGAAAATTACGTAGTTGACGCAGAGTCGGGTTTTAATCCATAAAGGGCATAAATATGATGTTGTATCGATCAGGTAGTGTAACGGTTACGCCCGCTTCACAGTGACAGACCAAACTCCCTGTTTAACGCACAGCAAACAACCGCAAACAGTCCATTTGCATAACCGCAAACTCCCCATTTGCACAAGGTTGGATACCAAGCTAGCCATGTCCCGTTCCTTGTCCTCACTGATGTCATTGAAGGTCTCTTCCTCCACCCAGCCACGTACAACACCAAGGGTCCCCCGAAAGGTGACAACAAGCCCCCTGGGACGCCTGCTGTGTTTGGTCTTCCACCCCCTCAAAGCCACCTTCCTCCTCTGACTCCTCTTCTTCAGACTCCTCTTTCTGCGTTGCCTCTCTCTGCATTATTTTAAGGTGTGTTAAGTAGTACTATTCCTATCATTTTAATCCCTGTTACGTCCCCTATCAGGGGACGTGTATATGGCATCGATTTTAGGAATGGGGAGATGGAAAAAGATGCTTGGTCGGTGCTCCTACTTCAAATTTGGGGCACTGGGCGTGCAATCTAATGTTCCGCCAGATAGTTGTGGTGTGATATGTTGTTCTAATCTTATCAGTTTAATCCCTGTTACGTCCCCTATCAGGGGACGTGTATATGACATCGATTTTAGGAACGGGGAGATGGAAAAAAATGCTTGGTCGGTCCTCCTACTTCAAATTTGGGGCACTGCGCGTGCAATCTAATGTGCCGCCAGATAGTTGTGGTGTGTTATGTTGTTCTATTCTTATCAGTTTAATCCCTGTTACGTCCCCTATCAGGGGACGTGTATATGGCATCGATTTTAGGAACGGGGAGATGGAAAAAAATGCTTGGTCGGTCCTCCTACTTCAAATTTGGGGCACTGCGCGTGCAATCTAATGTGCCGCCAGATAGTTGTGGTGTGTTATGTTGTTCTATTCTTATCAGTTTAATCCCTGTTACGTCCCCTATCAGGGGATGTGTATATGGCATCGATTTTAGGAACGGGGAGATGGAAAAAGATGCTTGGTCGGTCCTCCTACTTCTAATTTGGGGCACTGCGCGTGCAATCTAATGTGCCGCCAGATAGTTGTGGTGTGTTATGTTGTTCTATTCTTATCAGTTTAATCCCTGTTACGTCCCCTATCAGGGGATGTGTATGGAATAGATTTTAGACAACCGCAAAGAGTTGTCAATAGTTGACACTCATGACATAAATTTTATACCTCTATGCGTCAATCTTGGTGTAGTGATGACTGTGCTCATGCGCACGTTTGGGCGATTGCAGGCGATGGGGGTTTTTCAAAGCCTATGGTCATGCTGAGGTAGTTAAGTGACAGTTAAGTGACCCAGAAAACAATGATTCTGCAGTGTGGGCCCATTGATGGCCTAGTAGGCTTTAATGATCACCTTAGATGATCACAAAGAAAATTTATGTTTTTTCTATGCAAAATTATCCAGCCGATCGCTTTTGGTCTGTTCACAATGAAGCAACGACCTTATCATCTGGGGTGTGCCAACATTGCCATTACCAACACACTCATAGAGGTGGTCGCTTCATTGTGATACGCAAGCCCCTTCACCACGACAAGGTAACGATCACGAAGGGGAATTGACACATCTATGTGCCTTTCTTTTTGTTTGGTTTTTGAAGCCACAGTGCAGCACCAGAGGCCAGAAAAATTAGACATGTACACATGCCTGAAAAATTAGGTATTGTTGCAGCCGCTGCTGTAGCAGCGGCCAGAAAAATTGATGTTTGTTTCCCAGGCAGAAAGTGCCCTAAAACATTGCGGCTTGAACCCTAGTTCGTGGCGGATAAGTCACGCAAGTCATCCGGCATTCAGAGATAAAATACAGCAGCGTGTGGACCATTTTTAGTCCAAGGCAGCTCATCTCATCAGGCCTTTTTTAGTCGAATGTATCGACCACTGTCAGTCCCTTCGGGATCCATCCCTCATTCATCTTAATAATGGGGAGGTAATCTAGACTTTTTTGACCGAGGCGACTTCTCTTCTCAGTGAGAATACCTCTTGCTGCACTGAAGGTTCTTTCTGACAGGACACTTGAAGCGGGGCAGGCCAGAAGTTCTATCGCAAATTGGGATAGCTCAGGCCACAGGTCAAGCCTGCACACCCAGTAGTCAAGGGATTCATCGCTCCTCAGAGTGTCGATATCTGCAGTTAAGGCGAGGTAGTCTGCTACCTGTCGGTGGACCCCGAAGGGCTGTGGCGATGCGTAGGACTTAAAAAGCTCTGCATGTCCTCCATCAACAAAACGTCTGTAAAGCATCCTGTCCTTGCCGGTGTGGTCGTGGGAGGAGGAGGATTACTTTCACCTCTTCCCCTGTTAGATTCCCGTTGTGCTGTGACATCACCCTTATACGCTGTGTAAAGCATACTTTTTAGTTTATTTTGGAACTGCTGCATCCTTTCCGACTTGCGGTAATTCGGTAACATTTCAGGCACTTTCTGCTTATACCGGGGGTCTAGTAGCGTGGACACCCAGTACAGGTCGTTCTCGGCACGACAGCATGAAAGACCCCATTTGCACAAGGTTGGATGCCGAGCTACTCATTTCCTGTTCCTCGTCCTCAGTGATCTCACTGAAGGTATGTTCTTCCCCCCAGCCACGTACAACACTGCGGGATAGGTGACAACGAGCACCCTACAATGCCTGTTGTGATTGGTCTTCCTCCTCCTCCTCAAAGCCACATTCCTCCTCTGACTCCTCTTCCTCAGAATCCTCTTCCAGCGTTGCCGCAGGTCCAGCAAGCGATGCTGATAAGGCTGTTTCTGGTGGTGATGGTGACCACAAATCTTCCTCTTCACGCTCATCTACGGCCAGCACTCTTCGCAGGGCACGCTCCAGGAAAAAAACAAATGGGATGATGTCGCTGATGGTGCCTTCGGTGCGACTGACTAGGTTTGTCACATCCTCAAAAGGACGCATGAGCCTACAGGCATTGCGCATTAGCGTCCAGTAACATGGCAAAAAAATTCCCAGCTCCACAGAGGCTGTCCTAGCACCCCGGTCATACAAATACTCGTTGACGGCTTTTTCTTGTTGGAGCAGGCGGTCGAACATTAGGAGTGTTGAATTCCAACGTGTCGGGCTGTCGCAAATCAAGCGCCTCACTGGCATATTGTTTCGCCGCTGGATATCTGAAAAGTGCGCATGGCCGTGTAGGAACGCCTGAAATGGCCACACACCTTCCTGGCCTGCTTCAGGACGTCCTGCGTTGTACTATCAGATTACACACATGTGCCATGCACGGCACATGTGTCAACTTGCCCAAATTCAATGCCGCCAACAAATTGCTTCCGTTGTCACACACCACTTTGCCGATCTCCAGTTGGTGCAGAGTCAGCCACTGATCCACCTGTGCGTTCAGGGCGGATAGGAGTGCTGGTCCGGTGTGACTCTCTGCTTTCAGGCAAGTCAACCCCAAGACGGCGTGACACTGCCGTATTTGGGATGTGGAATAGCCCCTGGGGAGCCGGGGGGGTGCCGTTGATGTGGAGCAAGACGCAGCAGCAGAAGAGGACTCAGCCGAGGAGGTTATGGTAGAGGATGGAGTAGGAGGAGTAGAGGAGGTTGCAGCAGGCCTGCCTGCAAGTCGTGGCGGTGTCAACAACTCCTCTGCAGAGCCACGCATTCCATGCTTGGCAGCCGTCGGCAGGTTTACCCAATGCGCAGTGTAGGTGATATACCTGCCCTGACCGTGCTTTGCAGACCAGGTATCAGTGGTCAGATGGACCCTTGCCCCAACACTGTGTGCCAGACATGCCATTACTTCCTTTTGCACAATCGAGTACAGGTTGGGGATTGCCTTTTGTGCAAAGAAATTTCGGCCGGGTACCTTCCACTGCGGTGTCCCAATAGCTACAATTTTTTGGAAGGCCTCAGACTCCACCAGCTTGTATGGTAAAAGCTGGCGGGCTAAGAGTTCAGACAAGCCAGCTGTCAGATGCCGGGCAAGGGGGTGACTTTGTGACATTGGCTTCTTACGCTCAAATATGTCCTTGACAGACACCTGACTGTGGGCAGATGAGCAGGAACTGCTCAAGGCGAGAGACGGAGTGGCGGATGGTTGAGAGGGGGCAAGGAGGACAGCAGTGGTTGACATGGCTGAAGATGCTGGACCAGGAGGAGGATGGCAGCTTTGAGTTTGTGTGCTGCTTGTACTCATGTGTTGATCCCATAGGCGTTTGTGATGTGCGATCATGGGCCTTCGCAAAGCAGTTGTACCTAGGTGGGTGTTGGACTTCCCGCGACTCAGTTTCTTTTGGCACAGGTTGCAAATGGCATCGCTGTTGTCAGAGGCAGACACACAAATAAAATGCCACACTGCTGAGCTCTGCAATGACGGCATTCTGGTGGTGGCAACAGCATGTGTTGATTGGCGTGCTGTCTGGCTGATCCCGGGTGCCGATGCATGCTGTCTGACTGTGCCACTAGCTTCTTGCAACGACATCCCCCTGCTTCCAACTCGTCTCCTCCTCTCTGTCTCCCCATCAGAACCTACCCCCTGTTCTTCGAGCGGGCACCCACTTGACATCCACGGACACATCGTCATCATCAACCGCTTCACTTGTATCTGACAACTCAGCGAAGGAAGCAGCAGCGGGTACAACATCATCATCATCACACAGTACGTCCATGTGTGTAATGCTGCCTGACTGAGACATATCCCTGTTATCTACATCCTCTGGCAATAATGGTTGCGCATCACTAATTTCTTCCAACTGATGTGTAAATAACTCCTCTGACAGATCAAGTGAAGCAGCTGTGGTGCTAGTGTTGGTGGTGGCGGCAGGCGGGCGAGTGGTAACTTGAGAGGTGCCCAAAGCTGAGCTGGAGGAGGATGGTGCGTCAAGGTTCCGAGCGGAAGCTGTAGAAGATTGGGTGGCCTGTGTTAGCCAGTCAACTATGTCCTCAGAACTTTTCGAGTTTAGGGTACGTGGCCTCTGAACACTGGGCATTAGTCTAGGGCCAAAGGGAATCACAGCACCACGACCACGACGGCCCCTGCGGGGTGGCCTGCCTCTGCCTGTCATTTTTTTTAGATTAGTTAAGTTGTACAATGCGTGCAAGCTACTGTGACAACAGATATGAGTTGCGCTGAAGTGCCACTATGCACTGCACTGGGCTTTAAACACACAAACAAGTGTGTAACTGACTGCTATTTATTCAGTCAAAATAGTTTTTTTTCTTTAAATGAAATCGAATGTGACACCAGATATGAATGGCGCTGAAGTGACACTATGCACTGCACTGGGCCTTAAACACACAAACACGTGAGTAACTGACTGCTATTTATTCAGTCAAAATAGTTTTTTTTTCTTTAAATGGAATCGAATGTGACACCACATATGAATGGCGCTGAAGTGACACTATGCACTGCACTGGGCCTTAAACACACAAATACGTGTGTAACTGACTGCTATTTATTCAGCCAAAATAGTTTTTTTAATTTAAATGGAATCGAATGTGACACCAGATATGAATGGCGCTGAAGTGACACTATGCACTGCACTGGGCCTTAAACACACAAACACGTGTGTAACTGACTGCTATTTTTTCAGCTAAAATATATTTTTTTATTTAAATGGAATCGAATGTGACACCAGATATGAATGGCGCTTAAGTGACACTATGCACTGCACTGGGCCTTAAACACACAAACACGTGTGTAACTGACTGCTATTTATTCAGTCAAAATAGTTTATTTTATTTAAATGGAATCGAATGTGACACCAGATATGAGTTGCACTGGTGACACTATGTACTTGCAGGGCTGTGAGCCTGACGCACACGCTGGCAGGCAGGAAACTGAAATTAGATTACACAGGAAAAAAAAAGCAGACTGATGTTCTAGCCCTAAAAAGGGCTTTTTGGGGTGCTGTCCTTAGAGCAGAGATCAGATGAGTCCTTCAGGACTGCAGTGGACACTGAATACACTTGCCTAGCTATCGATTTCCCTATTAAATCAGCAGCAGCTACACTGTCCCTCCTCTCACTAAGAATGCAGCTTCCCAATGAATCTAAAATGGATGCTGTCCAGGAGGTGGGAGGGTCTGGGAGGGAGGGTCTGCTGCTGATTGGCTGGAATGTGTCTGCTGACTGTGAGGTACAGAGTCAAAGTTTACTCAATGATGATGTATAGGGGGCGGACCGAACATCGCATATGTTCGCCCGCCGCGGCGAACGCGAACAAACTATGTTCGCCGGGAACTATTCGCCGGCGAACTATTTGGGACATCTCTACCGATCTGCTGGGTTAGACTTTTTTTAAGTCAAGGCCATATACAGTAAGTATCCACTATAGAAGAAAGAGATCCAATAAACCCCTTATATTTAATTGGCAAAGCCAGAAAATCTTTGTACAACCTGGTGATGAGAAGGAAGTACTCAATCCCTGTTAATTTGCACCTTAACTGGACCCATGAACAATTCTGTAAATAATTTATCTATCTTAACAGAAAGGTGATTATCAATTTAAGCAGGACTTTCTTTAAAGAGGTTGCCCACATTCTGATTCCTGGTGACCAATGTGTTTGTAAGATGATTGTATGGCACTTACTAATTTAACCTTGAAATTCTGTGCCATTTTGCATGTTTCATATGGTATGCCCTATTGTTGTTTTTGTGCTGTACTCTTGGAGGTCCTGTCCAAAAAGATGCTGACAAAGGAGGGTACATGTGACCAGAGAAATCACCTCCATGTGACGTCTTTTCCATGCTAATACACTACATCTGCCATCTGATTTTGTAATGTTAAGAGTTTAATCCAAATGCAGTGTGTTTGAACAGAGGAGACTGGGTGATGTGTCTGGGCATCGCATAGGACATCTATGCTGACAGCTCTATAGCAACTATTGATTGGCTTACCTTGAGACAGAATTTTACTTCTAAATTGTGGCACAATTTTGGGGCAAAGCAGTGCATCTTAGACCTCACCCCCGTGAATCTCCACATCCTTCAAATGAGCCATGTCTCCTTTGGAAACACCCCAGGGCTGTACTTGCTAATTTTCATACAAATCAAATGGAGTGGCAGGAAAATACTAAACCTGTGCTTCATTAGACCTCCAAACCATGGTCATGCAGTAAAGAGTAATGAGGAGTTTAGAACCTTCCTTCTAGAGATGGATGGGGGTCCTAGTGGTGGGCTCCTCAGCAATCAGACATTTATTACCCGTTTTGTGGATAGGAGATAAATATCTGCTGTGGATAACCCTTTTATGTCTTTGTCAACACTAAAGTTCAACAGAATCAATACTTTTTTATTTTTGTCTAGCTTTTCTCATTCTTTGTAGAGCAACAGAAAATGCCATAGACAACTGTGATCTTTGTTTAATAGACAGATGATTACATTTGACCTTTTGTGACAGTAGATCTTTTTGTTGGTCTTTTACTTTAGATGTAGGGATCACATATTGTGTTTATTTCCTCTTAAACTGAACCATTTCAACCAAATGGAATTGTCACTTTCATTTTCAGGTATTTATTAAGAAAACTTTTAATGATATTTTATCTATAGATACAGTTTGTGCTTGGTTTGATACTGAGGAAAGGGATATGTTTACGTAAACTGCACTGGAGTGAATGAATACCTTATGCACACTACAATGCAGAATAAAAATGTAGAAGTTTAGCCCATTAGTTACCACCCATACACCTTTTTACGGCGGTCACTAAGGGGCCTTAGGCTTGACCGCCGCCGCCTTTTCACGGTGTCCCGGTGTAAGCGCTGCACGAGTCCCCCGTTTGGTAAATGTATGAAATAAAAATGTTAGAGAAGAAATATGCCCTTGAAGAATGCCCTACCTTTAAACAAGGGTTGGTGTGTCTGGGCTGTTAAAGGACATAGACTTACACAGATAGTGGTATTTTATAGCCCCATCCCCCTTCGAGTCTGATTGAATAGCTCTGTTTTTTCTCTCCCTTTGCTGAAGTCTCAGGAAAGTTGGATGAATTCCTGTGAGATAAGAAAGGGGGGCTGACTGCTGCTGTGGGCTGATCCCAACTCCCAGCCTTAACAGAGAAAACTTGTTAAGTATATAGCTTGATAGGCCCAAACATTCCTTAGATAAAAGATTTTGGATTCTGGGCAATGCTGATTGTTTTGCTAGCAAGGATCTAAAAGTGTGGGGGGTTGAGCCCGCACAACCTGCCTGTAGGTGCAGATCACTATGGAGAAATACATATACAAACGGAAAATGCAAATGTGATCGCACACTACATCCAGCACTCTGCCCTCCATGCTGGATGAGACATTGGTTTATATTTTGGCCAAAGCTTATTTAAGCCACTCACCGCGTCAAGGTCGTCTCATTTGAGTGGTCCCTAACTCTTGTTCCTACCTGTTTATGGGCCATGACAGCCACATAAAGTCCAGGGAATGCAGGTCAGCATGCAAGCCAAGTACACTCTGCTTTTAACCCCGTCCGGTGCCATTACAGCTTTCATCGGATCCAGGGATGCAAGTACCAACATGCATGCTGAGCCCACCATATACTTCTCCTGGAGCCAAATGGCTAATGGTAGGTTCTTTATAAGCAGACTCAGTTTTATACTGACTTTAAAACCAGCCTCCAGGACAGATTGACTGGTCAGGTGTGCTTGACTCAAAGGAGATCGCCACGCTTATAAAGAACCTACCATTAGCCATTTGGCTCCAGGAGAAGTATATGGTGGGCTCAGCATGCATGTTGGTACTTGCATCCCTGGATCCGATGAAAGCTGTAATGGCACCGGACGGGGTTAAAAGCAGAGTGTACTTGGCTTGCATGCTGACCTGCATTCCCTGGACTTTATGTGGCTGTCATGGCCCATAAACAGGTAGGAACAAGAGTTAGGGACCACTCAAATGAGACGACCTTGACGCGGTGAGTGGCTTAAATACGATTTGGCCAAAATGTACACCAATGTCTCATCCAGCATGGAGGGCAGAGTGCTGGATGTATTGTGCGATCACATTTGCATTTTCCGTTTGTATATGTATTTCGCCATAGTGATCTGCACCTACAGGCAGGTTGTGCGGGCTCAACCCCCCACATTTTTTCTTTGTAACATATATTGGAGGCGTGGCGATCTCCTTTGAGTCAAGCACACCTGACCAGTCAATCTGTCCTGGAGGCTGGTTTTAAAGTCAGTATAAAACTGAGTCTGCTTATAAAGAACCTACCATTAGCCATTTGGCTCCAGGAGAAGTATATGGTGGGCTCAGCATGCATGTTGGTACTTGCATCCCTGGATCCGATGAAAGCTGTAATGGCACCGGACGGGGTTAAAAGCAGAGTGTACTTGGCTTGCATGCTGACCTGCATTCCCTGGACTTTATGTGGCTGTCATGGCCCATAAACAGGTAGGAACAAGAGTTAGGGACCACTCAAATGAGACGACCTTGACGCGGTGAGTGGCTTAAATACGCTTTGGCCAAAATGTACACCAATGTCTCATCCAGCATGGAGGGCAGAGTGCTGGATGTAGTGTGCGATCACATTTGCATTTTCCGTTTGTATAAGGATCTAAAAGTGACTGGTTTGGATTGGAGGGGAGAGGCTAGGAAGTGTCAGACAGAGGAGTACGACAAATAGAGTCTAGGATGTGTTTAGTATGTGCAATAGCTTTTTACAACACACAGAAAAGTGAAGATTTTTTTTATAAATTTTCTTTCTTCTTTCCCAATCAGCTAATATTAATGTGGAAACCCAACCTTGAAGGAAAATTATTATATATTTTCACCGCCAATGAAGTCATAGAAAATGATTCAGCTTTAACAAAAATTGCCTTATGATTATAACTTGTATGCTGTCTTGTTATAAGATTTTGATTGATTACAGATGGAAGACCAGAAGGCGTTGGTAAGTAATGGCAGAACAGCAATAGATATTAACCACAATTCTGGGTGTGGTGTGTTTATCTGTTTCCAGAAAAGCTATGTAGCTTAGAGTCATAAATCATTTAGTGGAATGTGAATGAGTGTGGCTTTAAGTTGCACTTGTGTTCAAGTTGAGACTGAGGGATGCTTAGCAGGTCTGTGTTTTCAGTCTCTGTACTTCAAGTATAAGGTTGTGAGCTGTGTGAGGATATGAATAAATAATGCTGCAGCAAGAAATGAATAAATGAAAATATGAATGTGTATGGAGTACAATATATATATATATATATATATATATTTCTTTTTAAATGCTCATTGAAGTATAGCTCAGCAGGGAGTGTGTCAAAATTCTATTCACCCTAATAGAATTTATATTAGGGTGAATGGGACAAGGGATCAAAAGATCCCAGGTTCTACCCCTCTAAGGGGGTTAAAAGTTATCATAAAAGTAAAGCGTTTTTTTAAATATTAAAAGTTTAAATCACCCACTTTCTCAATTTTACATATAAAATATAAAAACGACACAAAAAAAAACAACAAAATATCAGGTATCTCATCTTTTAAAAATATTCTAAAAACATTCCTATGCAGTAAATGTAACTGGAAAAAAAAGTCATATGTACCACAAAAATGGTACCAATAAAAAAAGAAACCTGCAAAACAAGCCCTCATACAGAAAAACAAAAGAAACTATACATGTTTGATATTGCCATATTCGTATTGAGCCGCAGAATAAGTGCATCATATCATTTCTAGCACCCAGTGAAAGTTGTGATGTGAAAACTTTGTTTTTTTTTCAATTTAACAGCATAAAGAAATTTGTTTCCCATTTTCCTCTAACAGACATGGTAAATTAATTGGTACCCTTTAAAAATACAACTTAGGGTGGGTTCACACTAGCGTTAGGGATTCCGTTATGGCTTTCCGTTATAACAGGGTTGATTTATAACGGAAAATAACGGAATCTATAAGAAGAAAAGACGGATCAGTTTATTGCCCATAGACTTATATTATGACGGAATGCAAACGGAAGCCTTTAAAAGGCATTCCGTTTTCTTTCCATCCTAATAGAAGTCTATGGGAAAACATAACGGATCTGTCTGGGTTCTGTTATGCAAGGCGGAAACAGGACTTTGTTTTCTGCCTTGCATAACGGGACCCAGACGGATCCGTTATGCTTTCCCATAGACTTCTTTTAGGACAGAAAGCAAATGGAATGCCTTTTAAAGGGTTCCATTTTGCATTCTGTCTGAGCATTCCTTTATTTTCCATTATAACCATGTTATAACGGAAAGCCATAACAGAATCCCTAACGCTAGTGTGAACCCACCCTCATTCTGCAAAAAAATAAGCCCTCATATAGCTATATGAATGGAAATTTTAATATGGGGCAGAACACGGAAGGGGAGATTGTCGAGCAAATGGACAGAGGAGTCCTAAGATGGGTAAACAGCCCTGGGCCTCTGATACACTTAATCCAGCCCTGCTTCTTTGCATTGACTTTCTTGCCCGGCCACTTTATGTCTGCCCTGCCCACAGAGAATCCTGTCTACATAAGCAGACTGTGGACATCGTTCATTAACTGATCGACAGCAGCATTTGCATTAGACTGTGGACTGACCGGCAGCAGTATTTGCACTAGACTGTGGACTGACTGGAAGCAGTGTTTGCTCTAGACCATGGATCAGCAACCTTTGGCACTCCAGCTGCTGTGAAACTACAACTCCCAGAATGCATGATGTGGCGAAAACAACCTCGCCACTGGGTTTTGGAGGGGCCTGGCTACTAGCCTCTTGCCCCAGGATTATGGGCCCTCTCATCAGCCAGGCCTCATTTGTTCACAAAGGACTTGGACTAACTTGAACTCTCACCCCCACGAATTAGACCAGGGTTCAAGTTAGTCCATTACGTTTGGTAATTGTATTTTGTGGATTGCGTCTCAGACAATGTTCATTGTGTTAGTTAATTGCGTCTCAGACAATGCTCATTGTATTTTGTTTATTGCGTTACAGACAGAGGGAAGGGGATTTTGTGTACAATTGCTGGGGAGGTTTGAATACTGTAAATGCATGTGATTGGCCGTTTTTACAAAACCCTGTGGGTGGTGGCCTTGTTGGAAGATGTGTATAAAATGCTTGTGTGTTAGAATAAAGTGGTTGCTTTTATACCTTCATGAAGTTTTGGCTCATGTTTGAGGGCTGGAATAACTACACTCTTGGGGATTGCTATATCACAATACTCCCCTGAGTATAAGCTCTTGTAAGAGCTTGTTCATGGTTCCTGCTCTCTGGATGTAGGAGAGGTTCACCCACTGGAAGCTGAAGCCCAGTCTTGGGTCCAGCGTGGGTGGAGGACGGTTAGACCCCAACCAAGCTGCGGCGGTTCGTGGGGTCTGCAGTGCGTACGGTGTCAAGTGGAGTGCTTGGAGTCCTCTGGAAGCACTAGGAGCATATATCGACGGAGGTACCCGGTCGGGGTGCTAGGCGTTCCGTTACACATGATTACTCTGCTACTCTTGTAACTCCAATAGAAGTGAAAAAAGGATTCTGGGAGTTGCAGTTTCAGAACAGCTGGAGTGCCGGAGGTTGCTGATCCCTCTTCTAGACTGTGGACTGACCGGCAGCAGTGTTTGCTCTAGATTGTGGTCTGACTGGCTGTGCTCTAGACTGTGGATGCTGTACACTGACTAGCAACTTTTTTATTACACTAGTCAGTGGACAAACAGCAGCATTTACAGTAGATAGATTTAGGTGATGGTGGGGAGTAGCAACAGCAGCAGCAGCAGCAGCAGAAGAGCATGCAGTTCAGGGATGCCACGCAGCTATGCTAGCTACAGATACTTTTAAAAATATATATTATAGGGGGGGTTCTCACCAGATTTTTTGCTCAGATGCCTCCACCAAGTCTATTCCGGCTATAGTCAGTGTAGAGTAGTGTTGAGCAAGCATGCTCGGCCGTATACCTGTGCGGCTCGAGCATCGCTATGCTCGGCACATGGCGGTACTCGGCCGAGTACCGCATATGCTCGAGCGCCATGCTCGAGTCTCCTCCCCGCAGGTTTTGCGGCTGCTAAGCAGCCAATAAACCTGCAGGTAAGTACTGCTATCACTGTAATGTGATTGGCATTACAGTGATTGGCTGGCCAAAACGCGTCATCGGGTGCTATATAGCACCCGATGACGCGGGTTCGGCTCATTGCGAGTCAGGGAGAGCTGCGGTTAGGAAGAGAAAGATAGTGTAGGGAGTTTGTGATCGCAATTTATTCAATTTTAAAACGTTTCAAAGACCCAAAAGTCCTTTTAAGGACTATTGTGTGTGGTGGCAGCAATTTAATCTTGCAGTAGTCCGATTTCTTTTTCCATACTTTGCGATTTTTTTTCTATAGAGGGTGTCTGCAGTGACTTGTGACATCTGTTCAGCAATACCTTCTGTGTGTCAGGGGCAGAGATAGGAAGAATATTATTGAAACAATTATATTTTTTCCATAATTTATCCACATTTTTCCTATAAACGGTCCCTGCAGTGAATTGTAACATCTGTGCTGCAAATAGCGTGTGTGTGTCAAGGCCAGATATTGGGAAAAATATTAGCAAAAACAATTATATTTTTTCCATAATTTATCCACATTTTTCCTATAAACGGTCCCTGCAGTGAATTGTCACATCTGTGCTGCAATAGTGTGTGTTTTTGTCAGGCCTATTGGGAAAAATATTAGCGAAAACAATTATATTGTTTCCATAATTTATCCACATTTTTCCTATAAATGGTCCCTGCAGTGAATTGTCACATCTGTGCTGCAATAGTGTCTGTGTGTCAGGCCCAGATATTGGGAAAAATATTAGCGAAGCAATTATATTTTTTCCACAATTTATCCACATTTTTCCTATAAACGGTCCCTTATAACATATAACATTTAATATGAAGAAGGTGACCATTAAGGGACGGGGAAGTGGCCGTGATGCTGATGGTACACGCAGAGGCCGTGTCCCTGGGCGCGTGGAAACTGTGCCTGCTGCCAGAGCACAAGAAAAACAATCATCCAAGATACCTAGCTTCATGTCCCAGTTTACAGGGCGGCACAGGAGAACACTCTTGAAGTCAGCCCAGTGCGAGCAGGTGGTCAGTTGCATTCCAGCAGATAGTGCTTCCAGTCGGTTAAGCACCACCCTGTCTTCCACCAAGTCCAGACTTACTAGCCAGGATTCTGGTCCACACAATCCTCACCCTGATACTCCTTCCTCCCACCATTTACAGTCTGGCTAAACACGTGAACCCACAGTCGGATATTCCGAGGACCTCTTTTCATCGCCATTAATTGATTTGGCCCTCTCGCCAAGCATGCTTGAAGAGGGACCTGAGATGTTGTGCCCCGATTCCCAACCTCTTGAGCATCCAGAGTCACAAGAACATGACACTGGGGAATGGCAATTAGTGTTTAATGAGGTGTATGATGATGAGACACAGTTGCCAATGACTCAACCGCAATTACTGTCTCAAGAGGTTGAGGAAGAGGATGACACATAGTTGTCAATCACTGAGGTTGTAGTTAGGTCAACAAATTGCGATTCATACCCTGGGATGGCACAGGTGCTACCGACGCAAAGGATTGCAGGCCCCAATTCCATCAGGATTTCCGCCACCACCTACATTAGAGGCTCCAACCCCCACTTCTCCTCCTCCGCCTCCTCCTCCACTGCCACCTCCGAAGTATCCGCGTACAGCACCAGTCAGTCATCAGTTGGTAGCTGGAAGCAGTGTAGCACTGCAGTGGGGAAGCGGCAACAGGCTGTGCTGAAACTGATCTGCCTAGGTGACAAACAGCACACCGCCACAGAGCTGTGGTAGGGGATAAGAGACCAGACTGAGCTGTGGCTCTCGCCACTCAACCTAGAACCCGGCATGGTTGCGTCTGATAATGGCCTTAACTTGGTGGGGGCTTTGGAGCTGGGCAACCTTAGACACATCACATGCCTAGCCCACGTATTCAACCTTGTGGTTCAGCGGTTTCTAAAAACATGACCCAATTTGCCTGAGCTACTGGTGAAGGTGTGCCGCATGTGTGCTGACAGCTTCAACCGGTCTGTCAACACTGCGCTTGAAATTGCCAGCTCACCGGCTGTTGTGCGATGTGAGCACGCGCTGGAACTCCACGTTCCACATGTTGGCCAGGTTTTGTGAGCAGCAGAGGGCAGTTGTGGAATACCAGCTTCAAAATGGTCATCGCCTTTCTAGTCAGCTTCCGCTATTCACAAGCGAGAAGTGGCCATGGATGTCTGACCTCCGTGAGGTTTTATGCAACTTAGAGGAATCAACACAGATGGTGAGGCGCGATAATGCTATTATCAGCATCACCATCCCACTTCTGTGTCTTCTCAAACGCTCGCTGCTCACAATTAAGGACGACGCTGTGCATGTGGAAGAGGTAGAAATGGGGGACGACATTACACAGGTTAATGATAGCAAGACCACCCTCAGTTCGTCTTCTCAGCGCGAATTGGAGGCTGAAGAGGAGGAGGAGCAGAAGAAGGTTGCCTCAGCTACAGAGTGTAGTACCCATGGAAGTTTAATTCCATCTGTTCTGCATTGGTAGGCAGAAGAGAAGGAAGAGGATGAGGAGATTGGGAGTGATCCTCCTGATGACGACAGCGAAGTCTCGCCTGTTGGTACTCTGGCACACATGGCTGACTTCATGTTAGGCTGCCTTTCCCGTGACCCGCGCGTTATACGCATTTTAAACAACACAGATTACTAGTTTTTCACCCTTCTTGACCCCTGCTACAAAGAGAACTTCTCATCTCTCATTCCTCTGGTGGAGAGGATTAGCAAAATGGTGCAATACCAGAAGATCCTTGGAAAATTGCTCCAAAATTTTCCATCTGACAACATTGGTGGCAGAGTCCGTACTTCCTTGGCCAACCGAGGAGGGGAGACAAGGGGAACACACAGCAGTTCCAACAGAGGCAGGGCAACACTCTCCAAAGCCTGGGACAGTTTCATGACACCCCGCCAGCACCCTCACCCTGATGTGCGGCCTACTGCCACAATAAGAGAAAAAGACTGCGTGTCCAAGCTGGACACGTGGCATGAACTTGCGCTCTATGCTTTAGAGGTGCTGGCCTGCCCTGCCGCCAGCGTTTTGTCTGAGCGTGTATTTAGTGCTGCTGGTGGCATTATAACAGATAAGCGTACCCACCTGTCAACTGAAAATGCTGACAGGTTGACTCATATAAAAATGAACAAGGCCTGTATTGACCATGACTTCTTGACTCCACCAGAGGAATGCTGATGAACATAAAGGCACTTTTCATGTGTTGTTTTTTAATGTAGTTAATAGACTGTATTCCCATGCACCCCTTCCACCACAAACAAAAGTATATGGTTGAATCTTCCTTTTCTCCTCCTCCTCCGTCATATCAACATGCTTTGCTTAATCGGCACATATAATGCCCTCGCATATATGGCCTCCGAATATAATTTTTTACAGGGTTCGCTCACCATCAAGCCCTCACATATAATTTTTTAGATGGTCCGCTCACCAGCAGGCCGTAACATATAATTTTTTAGAGGGTCCGCTCACCAGCAGGCCCTCACATCAAATTTTTTACAGGGTCCACTCACCAGCAGTCCCTCACATCAAATTTTTTAGAGGGTCCACTCACCAGCAGTCCCTCACATATAATTTTTTAGAGGGTCCGCTCACCAACAAGACCTCACATATAATTTTTTAAAAGGTCTGCTCACCAGCACGCCCTCAAATATAATTTTTTACAGGGTCCGCTCACCAACAAGCCCTCACATATAATTTTTTAAAAGGTCTGCTCACCAGCACGCCCTCACATATAATTTTTTAGAGGGTCCACTCACCAGCAGGCCCTCACATAAAAATTTTTAGACGGTCTGCTTACCAGCAGGCTCTCACGTCAAATTTTTTACAGGGTCCGCTCACCAGCAGGCCCTCACATCTAATTTTATACAGGGTCAGATCACCTGCAGGCCCGCAACTCAAATCTTTTACAGGGTCAGCTCACCTGCAGACCCAAACCTGAAAATCTTTTACAGGGTCAGCTCACCTACAGGCCTGCAACTCAAATCTTTACAGGGTCAGTTCACCAAATCAATGTAAATGAGGCCCTCCTTTATGTGATATACAGGTTGTATTGGAGTACCTCTTTCTTGTAATTTCTGGCAGCACTTGCACTTTATATACAAGTAAATATACAGGAAAGAATGTTTTTAATCAATTTTGTGTATGAAATAGATTTTTTACTTTGGTTTTGTGTGTAAAACCTTAATTAGATTGTGGGCCTGGTGATCAGTTTAAGGCTTTTTAAGCAGCATCAGCAGCAGCATGGTTATAAAAATGAGTGGCAAGGTGACCTACTGTGGAGATGGCAGCATAAAGAAGCCACATGTTGGCACATTGAATGAGTCTGGATAAAAGACTAAGGCCACAGATTGTTTAGAAAGCTGCAGATGGAAACAAATCTGTGGAGCTGTATCACTGTCACCTGCAGATTAATGCAGACCAGGGCCGTAGCTATAGGGGAAGCAGGAGAAGCTGCAGCTTTGGGGCCCTGACCCAGAAGGGGCCCATCCAGGAGGAGGAGGACTAAAGGATTTGGTCAGGGCCCCCTCAACAGTATTACACAATGAAATTAGATACAGTGACAGTATAGACAATGTATAAAATGGAGGGAACAGCTGACGGCCCTGGTCTGAGAGAGCGATCTTTACTAGCCACAGGAATGGGGGCGGCATGAAAGAAAGAGGTCGCTAAAAAATTACTGTGGGATGGAGCCCCATTTAAAAAATTGCTGTGGAGCCCAGTCATTTCTAGCTACGCCAATGATGCAGCCCACAAAAGCAAGTTGGGTTTATCAATTCCAAAACCTTAATTAAATTGTGGGCCTGGTGATCAGTTTAACCACCTCCCATCCGCACTTTGACTATAAAAAAGAAAAAATTTCCCCCAAAGGTCTTTTTGTCACCTTACTTCACAAAAAGTGCAACACCAATTGATCAAAAAGGAGTATATTTCACAAAATGGTACCAATAAAATCATTCCGCAAAAAATGAGCTCCTACATAAGAAAATCGCTCAAAAAATAAAAAACTATCGCTCTCAGAACACGGAGACACTAAAACATCATTTTTTGGGTTTAAAAAATGCTATTATTGTGTTAAAGTTAAATAAACAAATAAAAGTATACATATTAGGTACCGCCGCATCCATAACAACCTTCTCTATAAAAATGTCACATGAACTAACCCCTTGGGTGAACACCGTAAAAAATAAAATAATAAAAACTGTGTAAAAAAAAAGCCATTTTTGTCACCTTACATCACAAAAAGTGCAACACCAAGTGATCAAAAAGGCGTATGTCCCACAAAATGGTAACAATAAAACCATCACCTCATCCCGCAAAAAATGAGCCCCTACATAAGAAAATCATTAAAAAAAATAAAAAAAAACTATAGCTCTCAGAACATGGACACATTAAAATATAATTTTTTTGTTTCAAAAATTATATTATTGTGTAAAAATTAAATAAATAAGAAAAAGTATACATATTAGGTATCGCCACATCCGTAACAATCTGCTCTATAAAATCACATGACCTAACCCCACAGGTGAATGCTGTAAAAATAAATACATAAAAACTGTGCTAAAACAACCAATTTTTTGGTCTCCTTGCCCCATAAAGTGTTATAATGTATGATCAAAAAATCATATGTACCCAAAAATAGTACCAATAAAACTGGCACATTATCCCTTAGTTTCCAAAATGGGGTCATTTTTTGGAGTTTCTACTGTAAGGGTGCATCAGGGGGGCTTCAAATGGGACATGGCATTTAAAAACCAGTTCAGCAAAATCTGCCTTCAAAAAACCATTTGGCGCTCCTTTTATTCTGTGCCCTGCCATGTGCCCATACAGCAGTTTATGACCATATGTGGGGTGTTTCTGTAAACCGCAGAATCTGGGTAATAAATATAAAATTTTGTTTAGCTGTTAACCCTCGATGTGTTAAAGAAAAAATTGAATTAAAATGGAAAATCTGCCAAAAAAGGGAAATTTAAAAATTTGATCTCCATTTTCCTTTAATTCTTGTGGAACACCTAAAGGGTTAACACAGTTTTTAAAATCAGGTTTAAGTAACTTGAGGAGTGTAGTTTCTACAATGGGGTCATTTATGGGGGTATCCACTATGTAAGCCCCACAAAGTGACTTCAGACCTGAACTGGTCCTTAAATAGAATTACTTCTAAACTTCTAAGCCTTCTAACGTCCTAAAAAAATAAAATTGCATTTCCAAAATGATGCCAACATAAAGTAGACATATGGTGAATGTTGAGTAATAAATAGGAGTACAATGTGTCACGAGAAAACAATCTTTGAATGGCTTGGATAAGCAAAAGCTTTTTAAAGTTTTTACCACATAAAATGAGATATGTCAGATTTGCTAAATTAGGCCTGGTCAGGAAGGGGGCAAATGGCCTGGATGTGAAGTGGTTAAGGCCTTTTAAGCAACATTAGCAGTAGCATGGTGAAAAAAATGAGTGGCAAGGTGACATGGTGTGGAGATGGCAGCATGAGGAGTCCACATAGTTGCACAATGACAGAGTCTAGATAAAAGACTGAGGCCACAGATTGTTGAGAAAGATGCAGATGGAAACAAATCTGTAGAGCTGTATGACGGTCATCTGCAGATTAATGCAGCCATCAAAATCAAGTTGGGTTTGTCTGCTCCACCTCAGCTCACCAGCAGGTCCGCAACGCAAATCTTTTACAGGGTCATCTCACCTGCAGGCCCGCAACTCAAATCTTTTACAGGGTCAGCTCACATGCAGGCCCTCACATATAATTTTTTAGAGGTTCAGCTTAACTGCAGGCCCTCGCATATAATGTTTTCAGAGTCAGCTCACCCGCCGGCACTTGTATCTAATGTTTTACAGGGTCAGCTCACCAGCAGGCCCGCACCTAAAATATTTTACAGGGTCAGCTCACCTACAGGCCCGCAACTCAAATCTTTTACAGGGTCAGCTCACCTGCAGGCCCGCAATTCATGCTGCCTTGCCTTCAAGTAGTAGCCATAGCCGTTTATAAGGCTCCCTCTCCGAAATCAAACAATGATTCCCCGTTACTGGTGGTTATTATGTTAGGCGCATAAAAGAGCATCAAAAGTTGATAGGGAAGATATCAAAATGGATCATGGACGGGGATGTGTGATCAGGCAGAAGTTATCTAGAGTCAACAAAGCGGCAGCAGGGCCTCTCCTGTATAACGTTTCCTGATCCAAAATACTGCATTGACATTCCCTGTAATTTTCTATCACTCATTCCAATAACACAGCATCTTAAGAGTCCTGTATTGTTATTTATCGTCACTACCTTTACGAGTCGGAAGTGTGTGATTTGCGCACCACCCGCTTGCCTTCCTTGGATGTGGTAGCTTTTCTCAGGCTCCCTCTCTGGAATCAAGCACTGATTCCCCGTTACCCATAGTTTACAATGGTTTTAAGCTGACAATTACATCAAAAGTTGATAGGCCAGACACCTGAATGGATCGTCACCATCACGGGGACGTGCCATCGGCCCCAGGTTAACTAGAGTCACCAAAGCGGCAGCAGGCCACCGCCCATAATGTTTTAGATGGTCAGATCAGCAGGCCCTTGCTCCTAATGTTTTTGAGGGTCACCAGCAGGCCATCAATCATAATTTTTCAAGGGTGTATATGATGTCCTCCTTTATGTGTAACTAAGGGTGTATCGGGGTGCCTCTTCCTTGTAATTTTTGGCAGCACTTGCACTTTATATACAAGTAAATATTCAGGAAAGAATGTTTTCTATCAATTTTTCCTCTAAAATCGATTTTTTTCCCTTGGTTTTGTGCGTATTATTGTCATTATGTAAAAGTGGCGTACTATTCGGAAAACATAGTTCCAAGCACCGACCAGCGAGTCCAAGATGCATCCATACATCCTCCCCATGCTATTACAGAAACATTTTGGTGGTGTTACCAACAATTTCTGACATTTTCTTATGAACCAGGCACCCTCCCCTCTTCAGAGCAAGGGGGTACCTTGGTTAATGCTCGGGTTCTCCCATTGACTTCCATTATACTTGGGTGCTCGGTTGAGCACCCGAATATCATGATGTGTTCAGCCTGAGCCCCCGAGCACTACGGTGCTTGATCAACACTAGTGTAGAGTAATGCCAATAGATTATTTGGCAGAAGTAATACAAACAAATCAGGGGTCATTTATGAAATCAGATATGTCCGTTTTCTGGGTAAAAAAAAGTCACAAGGCATGGAAAAAGTGACATTTCCATGGCAATTGCGACATTTTTGGGACATTTCGTGATCCTCTGCACTTTTCACAGTGGTCTATGTTTAAGAACTAAAAGTGAGATTAAACCTAGATTATGGCTCATTTACTATGTGTGACTTTTGCAGAAGTCATAAAAAAGTCACAACCTATGCCAGGCAACCTAGGTTCTACTTCTACACCTAAAAGTGTAAACAACATTTTACTCATGACGCATATATTATTAAGGTGCACCAGTTCATAAATTTGTTGCAGGCACACAAAGCAAAGCCAGAGTTAAAACTGACATACCTCAAAGGGGTAGTCTAGTCATTAATATTGATGGCCTATCCTTAGAATAGGTCATCAATATCTGATCGGCAGAGGTCCGACAACCGGCACCCCCGCTGATTAGCTGTTTAAGGAGTAGGTGGCGTTCCATGCAAGTACCACTTCCTCTTCATTACACTGCAGTCTCCTGCGAACTAGCTCCTGAATGGATTAGGACGCATAGCTCTGTTCAAAGTGTGGTAGCTGGGACTGAAGTGAGAGATGAACTGCAGTAACCCAACAAAACCTTTGAACATTAGCTGTTCTACCTGTTCCAATCAATGCTATATCTAGAGCTGGAGGCTGTAAAAAACAGCTGATCAAAGGGGTATGAGGTGTTGAGCCACTAATGATCAGATATGTCACAGCCAGACAGCTGAGAAGCGCTCACAGGAGCTTCTCAGATCCTCCTCCTTGAATTTCTTTGTTTTGGTTTAGTTTCTCATCTCGTTAGTCTATCTCAGCTGTCATGCAGTTGGACTGATCGCTATCCTTTAAGTTCCTCCCCATAATGCAGTAGTGTGCGGCTGATATAACTTCCTGGAGTGTGTGTGTGCATGCTGTTCCCAGTTCCCAGTTCCCAGTCCTCAGTCCTCAGTCGTCTGCAAGATAAGTGCTGTTTATGTATTTATGATTTTGTCATTTCAGTATCCAGGTGACCCTGACTCCCTCTGTGTCAGTGTAGGGAGCCGGTGGTCGTGTCCCTTCACTATTGTAGGGTCTTCAGGTAATAGATAGCCGAGGAACGTGGATATGCGGCCATCCACCTTTGGGGTGTTCGCATAGGCTGAGCAGTGAGGGAGAGCGGCAGGTCTATTGCAGGGGTCTCCCTTTGTTCCTTAGTTGTGGATCCAGAGAGACATTGTTTATATGGTATTGTCTTGTTTCCTGTACACCATCCGTGACAAGATATTAATGAGATTTCTATCAGTGATATCTTCTCCTGTACTAAACATATTGCTTTCATTCTGGTATTGTCTGAAAGCTTGGAATGTCAGCTTTCAAACAATACAATTTGGTACATATCTCTAACTGGTACCAAACCAGAGATATGAGCAGTTAAGGCAGCGGGCCAGCGTGATGACGTCATCTCGGTGTGCACGGGATTTTGCTCCAGATCTTCAAGCCAGATGGTGGCGTCCAGCCCGTAATGAGCAAATTTTAAGGTTGTTTGGACGGCACTCCGTGGTTGAGTTCCAGTGCTCAGCGGTAATAGCAATCAATATATAGGATATATGACCGCGGCACTCGATTTTAATAAGCAGATGTATTTATTAAATATTCCATCCAGATATAGACATAGGTTAAGGCCAACATTTCGGTCTCATCCCGAGACCTTGATCACGGCCTGAATATATAATGCCTCTGGTGCGATGGATGGTCAGTCGGGGTTCGGTTCCAAGGTACCACTAACTTATGGCTATGTGAATTGAAAACTAAAAAAGGTATGAATCTGGAAAGGCAGGGAGTAAAAGATGGAAACACAAAAATGGAAAATCCTCCAGAGTTAAAAGGGTTCATTTGAACTAATCATGGGAGAAGGGAGGAGAGAATAGCTGATGAATAATGTGAATCTGCGCTACACCATAATAGGCAGATTGCAGAATAACAAATTAGATATTCATACTATGTTATTTGTGTCTAAAAATCCACAGGGGTTTTCTCTACTATATACACATCTTCAATCCTAAATCAAATTTGAACAAAGTATTAATTGGCATTAATTTTGGTCTTGCTTGTTATTGCATTCTGCTGAAAAATAGGTTATTATTTTCTTGAGTATGTTAAGAAGTCTCATTTGAGATGAAATAAGTTATTTTCCAAGCTCTATAGATAGCCTTGTCTACCTTGAAGAGCTTTATGAGAAGAGTTGCCATATCTGCACAAAGTAAATAGAATATTTGAGATAGCAAAATGGAAAAATATATTGAATACAATATTAAAACCATTTCATATTGTGATATTTCTTCAGACTATGGATATGGTATGCATACTTATGATCTGAAGGCCACCTCATCAGATCACATTATGTATATTACAAACCTGACTGCAATGGCATGTGAATGAACCTTTCAAGCAACAAACCTCTGTATACATATGTATACAATCCTTACATTGAGCATGCCATTAGTAATAACCATAAATTATATTAAAATATATTATTTGATACTTTAAAGAGGACATGTCAGCACTCTTGATAGTAACTACTGTATTTTTCAGGCTACACAGTCAATTAATATTACTGTGACCACCAGATAATATCCACAGTAACTGCCTCAATAAGGTCTTGGTAGATTGTCAAGGAAATCTGGAGCCATTCTGACTGCAGTGCATCCCATAGCTGCTGGAGGGTGCAAAGGGAGGATCCAGAGAGTGAATGCAATGATTGAAGTGGTCCCTCAGATGCTTAATTGGGTTCAAGTCTGGGAATTAGGGGGCCAGGGTAATACTTGGAAGTCTAGGTCATGTTCTTCCAGCCAGTGTCAGACATTTCTAGTCATGTGTCATGTGGCATTGTCTTGTGGAAGATCCCATCTGCCCCACTGAAGACAATCAGCATGTACTGTACAGTATGGGTGCATATGATCTGCAAAGATGGATTCATACCCAACTCGGTTGAGTGCTCTTCACATGGATGAGTGGGCCCAGAGAATGCCATGAAAATATTCCCCAGACCATAGCGCTGCCACCAACAACTTGTGTTCTTCCAGCTTTGGTTGCAGGGTGTTTGTTCTCTGATGTTTCTCACCTGACACACCAACGTCCATCCATTCAATGAAGATGTGGCTCATTAGAGAAGGCAACTCTTTGACAATCAGCAGAGGTCCAGTTCTAATGCTGCAGTAAAAATAAATGCATTTTCTGCTGATGCAACTAATTTACAGTAGCAGAGGTGCAGTGACCATCTGAGATCCACCCTCACACATTTTCTTAGATGTTCACCTCTCACATCAGTGGCACTAGTGATGAGCTGCAGGGGCAATATTCAAATTTGCGATATTTCGCGAATATTTTGTAGAATATTCGTCATGTATTTTACAAATTCGCTATTATTTTCTAGATTGCGAAAATCGGCAAAGTAATATAAATATTGGGACATCGACCCAATTCTAACATTTTTGGCTCTATACACCACCACAATGGATTTGAAATGAAATGAAACAAGATGTGCTTTACCTGCAGACTGTCAGCTTTAATTTGAGGGTATTTACATCCAAATCAGGTGAACGGTGTAGGAATTACAACAGTTTGCATATGTGCCTCCCACTTGTTAAGGGACCAAAAGTAATGGGACAGAATAATAATCATAAATCAAACTTTGTTTGTTTCCCATTCATGTATTCTTTAGGTATCATTGATGGGATCTGTATCTCCCCATTTTGGTAACCCAAAAACCTGCATCTTCTTACATCTGGCCTGTATAGCTAAGTATCCTTTTTCTTGTATCATGTTTTTTTGACTATATACAGTATGTTCGGATTTATCCTAACAATATATCCACCTCCTGATGAGCCTGACGAGTCTCAGGTGAAACGCGTCGAGGTTCGTGTATTAGTCTAGAGAGGGCTGGTGGTGTCCATTTATTCTGGACCACCATCCACTCTCGATGTATCTTTCGTAAATATCTTTTTAATATCTTTTCCCTGACTAGGGTTTGTGTAGGGACTGGATAGCAATAGGTTCGGGGACAGGGAGCCTCCACCATCAGGGGGTCACCCTGGGCTAAGCAGATATAGGGCTATTAGGGTAAGCTTCTGTCTGCCCTGCCCTCTACTAGACGCTGATCCTTTCTCGAACCTATAGGCTTATATATCCCGTCACCCTTGAATGTTTTTTCTTTTTCTGGGGTTTGCTTTTCCCCTTTCAAAGAAATTTTAGTTTATTTGTAGTACACAATGTTGGTATATACATACCTATACCCGCTTTATCATGATTAAAGGTAATTTTAAAAGTCACTAATTCTATTTCAATTGACTGTATATATAAGCTATCAAACTATCTATCTAATGTAATGAGTGGAAAGCACAGAGCACAGCAATGACGCTGCTGTCTCTCTGAGAACTTTAAAAAACTGTAGAAAATGGCTGCTGGGAGAATCTTATAAAGTAAGGGGTAGGCAACTTTCCTATTGGTTGCTAGGGATGTTGCTAAGCTCAGACAAAGACATTGCAGCCTTCTCATTGGCCCACAAGCAAGAAGCAGGGAGAGATCATGGGTTCAGATGGAAACAAATCTAGAATATTCGAAAATATGAATATACTGTATATCACTATATTGTAAATATTCACGAATTCTCGAAGTGCCGATATTCGCGATTAATATTCGCTATTCTAATATTCGTGCCCAACACTAAGTGGCACATGGTGCTCCACGGTTTCCACATCGCATATTTACAGTGGTGCCATTTGTCCACTCACAATACACTTTCGTCACAGCAGCATGAGAACAGTTCACAAACTGCAGTTTCAGAAATACGGCCACCCACAGCTCAAAATTCAATAATCATCCCTTTTTGGTGCTCCGATAAATTGCCCCTTTTTCTCATGAAAGCAATGAGGGATATGGGTTCAGACAGCCTGTCACACACCTGATATACCCACTAAGCCAGCTAACCACACGAGACTTCATTCATGATCTAGGTTGTTGAAAGTAGGAAGGGGTCATAATAATATGACTAAATGGTATATAAGATGCACCCAACTATAAACAAAAATCAATAAAATATATTGATACTTTTTTTTTTTTTCATTTTAAAACTTCCCTGGTGGTTTAATGAATTGGAGCTGTCAACGTCAGTAATTTGGAGGTCTAACGTAGAGGGGGTTAAAAATTTTGGTCAGCTACTGTTAACCTAAGTGTGTCATCTGCTAACTATTGAAACAGCAATGGTGCATGTGGTCACCTCAATACATTTGCATATCCAAGTAAATGTGTGTCCTGCCATGCATGTTCTGATTTTTTTTTTTATAGGTATTTTTTACATTATACAAATACACAAGCAGATGGTACCACTGGATGAATCGGTACAGAGTATGGGAATGGTAGTGGCCTTATTGAGATGTTGTGTCATGGTGCACTCCCTCAGGCCGTCTATCCCTAAGGTTTGGTGCAGCGAAAAGGTGGACTTAAGCAATCAGGCAGACGTACAAGAACAACAAATATTTTTTCTTTACTGAGTGCAAAGGTTGAGTTATAGTGCATCCAGTTGTCATCTGTACAAGGCACTTATGGCTATAGGTGTCCCCTTGTGAAATGCAGGCTTTTGCATGTGTCTGTCCTTAATTGTGGTGATGGGTGTCTTAACTTGTTATCCTCTGACCTGTAGTGGAGTCTGTATAGCTGTAGTGCTGGTCAGTCTGCTGACTAAACACTGTAGCTTGGAGATCTTCTGGTGTCATGGGACCATGCAGTCTACATGGAGTAGTGGTCCTCATAGACAAGCTGAATCACTGTTCCCAAAGAACCTTGGAGCGGGAGCAGATGGGCATGCTCCCTCACTCCAGGCTTGCTAAGTTAACTCTGGAATTCCCCCTCCTGGCAGGAAGAAAGACCAGCCCAACTCCACCAAGGGAGGAGGAATTGAATGGTAAGTTTACATTCCTAAGGCCAACCATACCTTATCACTACTGAAGTATGCAGCAGATACATAAAATATAATATGTCATTAATACAAAATATAACAATCAATTTGCATATACCCCAGGTCTGGAGTACTGCACCCATATAGCACACACATTATATATACACACACACACAGTTCTGCAGTATGCATATCATACACACACATAGAAGTACAGTACATCCATTATACACATACACACACAGCTCTACAGTATTCAGATTATACACACATGTGTTGTGCACATACTATACACAGCAGTATAGTACACACATTGTACACACACAAACTCATTAAATAACACAGTATCCTGGGCACCTGTTACAGATTTTACATTGGGGCGAAATCAGCATGCAGCAGAACCTCATGATACACACCTCAGCTGCTGCAGAACCTCTTAATGCATACCTCAGCTGCTCCAGAACCTCAAATTACAGAGCCCAGCTTCTACAGAACATGATAATACATACATGAGCTGCTGCAGAACATCATGATACACTACTCAGTTGCTGAGGAACATGATAATCTGATACTACAGAAATGAATCTTTTGATGCATGTGTCTTTACAGCATAAGAGGTTCTAAGTCAGCTGTCTAAAATTAATACAAATAAGTCACAGGGGCCTGATGGGATACACCCAAAGCTATTAAAAGAGCTTAGCGGTAAACTAGCAAAACCATTAACAGATTTATTTAACCAATCACTGGTAGCAGGAGTCGTCCCAAAAGATTGGAAATTAGCAAATGTTGTGCCCATTCACAAGAAAGGTAGTAGGGAGGAATCTGGCAACTATAGGCCAGTAAGCCTGACATCAATAGTGGGGAAATGAATGGAAACCATACTTAAGGAGAGGATTGTGGACCATCTAAAATCCCATGGATTGAAAGATGAAAAACAGCATGGGTTTACTTCAGGGAGATCATGTCAAACTAATCTCATAGATTTTTTTGATTGGGTGACTAAAATAATAGATGGTGGTGGTGCAGTAGACATTGCTTATCTAGACTTTAGTAAGGCTTTTGATACTGTCCCACATAGAAGGCTTATCAATAAATTACAGTCTTTGTGCTTGGACTCCCATATTGTTGAATGGATTAGGCAGTGGCTGAGGGACAGACAACAGAGGGTTGTAGTCAATGGAGTATATTCAGACCAAGGTCTTGTTACCAGTGGGATACCTCAGGGATCTGTTCTGGGACACATATTGTTTAATATCTTTATCAGCAAAATTGCAGAAGGCCTCGATGGTAAGGTGTGCCTTTTTGCTGATGACACAGAGATTTGTAACAGGGTTGATGTTCCTGGAGGTATACACCAAATGGAAAAGGATTTAGGAAAACTAGAGGAATGGTCAAAAATCTGGCAACTAAAATTTTATGTTGATAAGTGCAAGATAATGCACCTGGGACGTAAAAACCCAAGAGCAGAATATAAAATCAGTGATACAGTCCTAACCTCAGTATCTGAGGAAAGGGATTTAGGGGTCATTATTTCAGAAAACTTAAAGGTAGGCAGACAATGTCATAGAGCAGCAGGAAATGCTAGCAGAATGCTTGGGTGTATAGGGAGAGGCATTACCAGTAGAAAGAGGGAGGTGCTCATGCCGCTCTACAGAGCACTAGTGAGACCTCATTTGGAGTATTGTGCTCAGTACTGGAGACCATATCTCCAGAAGGATATTGATACTTTGGAGAGAGTTCAGAGAAGAGCTACTAAACTAGTACATGGATTGCAGGATAAAACTTACCAGGAAAGATTAAAGGACCTTAACATGTATAGCTTGGAAGAAAGACGAGACAGAGGGGATATGATAGAAACTTTTAAATACATAAAGGGAATCAACAAGGTAAAAGAGGAGAGAATATTTTAAAAAAGAAAAACTGCTACAAGAGGACATAGTTTTAAATTAGAGGGGCAAAGGTTTAAAAGTAATATCAGGAAGTATTACTTACTGAGAGAGTAGTGGATGCATGGAATAGCCTTCCTGCAGAAGTGGTAGCTGCAAATACAGTGAAGGAGTTTAAGCATGCATGGGATAGGCATAAGGCAATCCTTCAAATAAGATAGGGCCAGGGGCTATCCATAGTATTCAGTATATTGGGCAGACTAGATGGGCCAAATGGTTCTTATCTGCCGACACATTCTATGTTTCTATGTATTAACTATAACCTGTAATATTGAATGTGAATTTATCCAGGCCCCTCTTGAACTCTTTTAGTGAACTCACCATCACCACCTCCTCAGGCAGAGAGTTCCATAGTCTCACTGCTCTTACCGTAAAGAATCCTCTTCTTTGTTTGTGTACAAACCTTCTTTCCTCTAGACATAGAGGATGTCCCCTCGTCACAGTCCTGGTGCTAAATAGATGATGATAGAGATCTCTGTACTGACCCCTGATATATTTATACATAGTTATTAGATCTTCCCTCAGACATCTTTTTTCTAAACCGAAAAACCCTAATTTTGATAGTCTTTCAGGGTACTGTAGTTCCCCCATTCCAGTTATTACTTTAGTTGCCCTCCTCTGAACTCTCTCCAGCTCTGCTATATCTGCCTTGTTCACAGGAGCCCAGAACTGTACACAGCAGTGTTCCCTCTAAGCTGCGCGGGTGGGCGGCCGCGCAGCAATTATTGTGGCCCCGCTCACAATTTTATAATGCCCGCTCACTCAGCTGTGCCGGCCCCCAGCTGATTCCCCTGGCTGACGCCGCCCGCCGCACGGTCAGTTCATTTACAATACCTGACTGTGGGCTGCCGGTGGGCGGTGGCTAGTATTCAAATAGGGGGGCGGAGTCCCGGACCCGGTGGAGGCAGAGAGGGAGTGCGTGCTGTGCGGCGCAGGCTATGTTGACGTCACGTCACGTCACGTCGCATCTGATCTGAGTACCCTGCGCGCCTGGCCGTCTGCTAGCTGGTGAGGTGAGGGCATATAAAAAAAGAAGTATGTACCCCCCCTGTCCCACAGTGCTACGAATCCTCTGTTGTCCCCTGTATTACCCTGATACCCCTCAGTTATATAATATATCTGAGGGGTATCAGGGTAAATTATACAGGGGGTAATATAACTAGGGGTATCAGGGTACATGAGGGGTAATATAACTGAGGAGGGCTAGACTACTATCAGACATTATACAGGGGTAATATAACTTATCTTACCCCTCACCCCTGTATTATGTCCCTGATAGCCCTCCTCACTTATATTACCCCTGTATAATGTACCCTGATAGATACCCCTTAGTTATATTACCCCTGTATAATGTACCCTGATAGATACCCCTTAGTTATATTACCCCTGTATAATGTACCCTGATACCCCTCAGTTATATAATCTAACTGAGGGGTATCAGGTTAAATTATACAGGGCGGGGTAATATAACTAAGGGGTATCAGTGTACATTATTATACAGGGGTAATATAACTAAGGGGTATCAGGGGACATTATTATACAGGGGTAATATAACTTAGGAGGGCTATCAGGGGACATTATACAGAGGTAATATAACTTATATTACCCCTGTATAATGTACCCTGATACCCCCTAGTTATATTACCCCCTGTATAATTTACCTGATACCCCTCAGTTATATTACCCCTGTATAATGTCCCCCATAACAGTGTGTCCTCCACAGGTCCCCCATAACAGTGTGTCCTCCACAGGTCCCCCATAACAGTGTGTCCTCCACAGGTCCCCCATAACAGTGTGTCCTCCACAGGTCCCCCATAACAGTGTGTCCTCCACAGGTCCCCCATAACAGTGTGTCCTCCACAGATCCCCATAACAGTGTGTCCTCCACAGATCCCCATAACAATACCCAAAGGAAAAAAACTATTTTAAAAACCTGCTGTTTCTCTAGATGGCCTTATGTTTATGGTAGTGGTAATAGAGTCTCAAGGGTCTATAAAAGCAGCTACACTATTTTTACAGACCTTTGAGACTCTATTAACACTACTATTAACATAAGGTCATCTAGAGGAAAAGCAGGTTTTTAAAATTCTTTTTTTTTCCCCCTTTAGGTGTTAGAGCAATCTAATGAAAGTTATGTTTTAACACCTAAAGAGATGAAAAAATAAATAAAAACCTACGGTTTCTCTAGATGACCTTATGTTGATAGTAGTGTTAATAGAGTTTCAATGGTTTGTAAAAATAGTTGCTTTTATAGACCCTTGAGACTATTACCACTACTATCAACATAATGTCATCTAGAGAAACAGCAGCTTTTTTAAATTATTTTTTTCCTTATTAAAGCAATCAAATGAAAGTTATGTTTTAACATAAGGGTCAGAAACTGGGTTTTGTTTAGCCTCTTGGTTATTCGTTTTTCTATGTAAGTTCTCTGGATCAAAGATTTTTTTTCCCTGTATGGTTTATATATGGAGAGCAATGTCCAGTGATAACAGAGAGGACTATACTGTATATTGTACGGGATGGTGCAGGGGTTTGTATGCTCTTTGAAGTGACAATTATCTTAGGTTTTCCTATCGCCCACCTTTGATGGCGCTGTGCCCAGCTCTGAGCCGATCCCGCTCAGCAGCTGCGAAGGCTTAGAGGGAACACTGGTACACAGTACTCCATGTGTGGTCTGACTAGTGATTAGTAAAGTGGTAGGACTATGTTCTCATCACGGGCATCTATGCCCCTTTTGATGCAACCCATTATCTTATTGGCCTTGGTAGCAGCTGCCTGACACTGGTTTCTACAGTTAAGTTTGCTGGTTACTAAAATTCCTTAGAAGTACTTTTCCATGTCAGTGTTACCCAGTGTTTCACCATTTAGTATTTATTGGTGACTCACATTATTCCTTCCCATGTGCATAACTTTACATTTGTCAGTATTAAACCTCATCTGCCACTTATCTGCCCAAGCCTGCAATCTATCCAGATCCCTCTGTAGTAGTATACTGTCCTCTTCAGTGTTAATTACTTTACACAGTTTAGTATCATCTGCAAAAAAAATATTTCACTGTGCAAGCCTTCTACAAGATCATTAATAAATATATTGAAGAGAATAGGGCCCAGTACTGACCCCTGAGGTACCCAACTATACCCAACAATAACTACTCTCTATTTTCTATCACTGAGCCAGTTACTTACCCACATACAGACGTTTTCTCCCAGTCCGAGCATTGTCAATTTATATACTAACCTTTTATGTGGTACAGTGTCAAATGCTTTGGAGAAGTCAAAATATATGACATCCATTGACTCGCCGCGGTCAAGTCTAGAACTTACCTCTTTATAGAAACCAATTCAATTTGTTTGGCAGTACCAATTCCTCATAAAGCCATGCTAATTATTAATCACTTATTTTTTATTGAGATAGTCCAGAATAGCATCTCATAGAAAACCCTTAAACAGTTTACTCACAACAGATGGTAAACTTACTGGCCTATAGTTTCCAAGCTCTGTTTGGAAACAGAGCTTGTCATTTGTAATATCCCAGATCTAGCTCAGATGTGAACAAAGTGTAAAACACACATTTAGATGATGCAGAACATCATAATAGTGACAAAGGAACTACAAGTCTCATCATAACCAGCTTGTTATTTTTGGGAATTAGAGAGCAATATATGGAGGGGATATAAGATCAGAAAACTGCAACTAAATAATAATAATGGAAAATGGATTGGAGAAGGGCACTCGCTATATGGGAATACACGGAAATTTAATAAAACTTCACTTAGAAGAATACAGGAATTAAATCAATAAAATGACACAATAATAAAACAATTATAATGGCACAGCAATAAAACCAGTTAGGATGAAACAGCAAATCAGCTAAATACTGCCTAAAATAGCCAACCTGCTGACTAGACCATAATAACCATATACATCCACATCTGGTATATAGCCCGTAAGTTCACACTTGTAGGGTATCAGATATCCCTCATACGTTGCACAAGCCTGCTACGTCCAAGGAGCTCCAGGTTATTATAGCCAGACAACAAATGATTACTATCAGGATTAGTATGGTATGTTCAGGATGAACTTCAATACACAATGTTAGTTGTATAAGGCCAGTAAGTCCACACTTATAGGGTCACGGATGGTGAGGTATCTCTCATAAGTTGCACACACCTGCTATGTCCCAAACACTCCAAGTTAATATGGGTGAACAACGCAAGTGGTTAGTGACAGAATTGGTCTGGTAAATTGCGGATAAACTTTCCCTCAATGCACGGTATTAGTTGTACTGATATTGTACATTACTGCTCCTGGGTTCTCCGGCTGTGTCCTGTGAGGGTTTCTTCTGTCAGCCCGCCCGACATTCAGTGTGGCTGTTACCTAACGCTGCGTCCCGCGTGGTATCCGAGTCAGACGTAGCGTCCCACGTGACTCTGTAGCTGCTTCCTGAAGAGAGTCTCCAGTCTCCTGGGTCCTACTTTCCCTCCGCCTCCGCTCTCATTTGGTTTCAGAGATGCAGGTATCTATAGGGATGTAGCATCAGGTTCCCATAAATAATTCATATTTCATTGATGAAAGTCCAGTACGGCTCAAACGCGTTTCAGGGTATACACCCCTTCATCAGTGGCTCACCAAACGCGTTTCAGGGTATACACCCCTTCATCAGTGGCTCACCAAACGCGTTTCAGGGTATACACCCCTTCATCATAATAATAATAATAATAATAATAATAATAAAATGTATTTATATAGCGCCACCATATTCCGCAGCGCTTTACAAATTCATAGGGTTCATGTACAAAACAAAAGTAAGGGTACTTTCACAATAGCGTTTTTCTTTTCCGGCATAGAGTTCCGTCACAGGGGCTCTATACCGGAAAATAACTGATCAGTTTATTCCCCATGCATTCTGAATGGAGAGTAATCCGTTCAGGATGCATCAGGATGTCTTCAGTTCCTTCATTTTGACCGGTCAGGCAAAAGATAAAACCGGAGCATGCTATGGTTTTATCTCCGGCGAAAAAAAACTGAAGACTTGCCAGAATGCTGGATCCGGCATTTTTCCCCATAGGAATGTATTAGTGCCGGATCCGGCATTCAAAATATCGGAATGCCGGATCCGTCCTTCCGGCCTGCGCATGCGCAGACCGGTAAAAATGTGAAAAAAGATACAAGACGGATCCGTCTGTCTCACAAATGCTTTCAGTCACAGCCAGATCGGCGGATCCGGCGGGCAGTTCCGACGACGGAACTGCCCGCCGGATCACACTGCCGCAAGTGTGAAGGTAGCCTAACTGGCTAATATGCAACTGAAACACTAGGAGTCAGGGCCCTGCTCGCAAGAGATTACAATCAACTCCCAGCATGTCCAGACTGCCTACATCTATTATCCTACAGCAGGGAATGGTGGGAGTTGTAGTTTTACAACAGCTGGAGAGCCTCAGGTTGGCCATGCCTGTTATAGAGCGTCAGAGGACATTACACGGGAGATATAAATCAGAAGAGAATTACAACTCCCAGCATATGAATAATGTTATTATGGGCTTTCACAGAACATTGCAACTTATAGAGGAAAATAAATCACTAACCTCTCCTCCACACACAGCACAATAGCTCAGCCCCCTCACATCATGACATTACACAGGCCCTTCATCACTTTTCCTCTGCAGTGCTGAGCTCTGTCTTCCTGCAATGGTCAAAGATTGGTGATGACATTACACAGGTCCAGTGGCGACTCTAGGAACAATATATAGGGGGGGCACATAAGATACCACAGACAAAAATGGGGGGGCACTAATAATTTTTGCCACTTAATCATACTACTGAAAAAAACGAAATATATACAGTAGAGACCAAAAGTTTGGACACACCTTCTCATTCAAAGAGTTTTCTTTATTTTCATGACTATGAAGGCATCAAAACTATGAATTAACACATGTTGAATTATATACATAACAAACAAGTGTAAAACAACTGAAAATATGTCATATTCTAGGTTCTTCAAAGTAGCCACCTTTTGCTTTGATTACTGCTTTGCACACTCTTGGCATTCTCTTGATGAGCTTCAAGAGGTAGTCCCCTGAAATGGTCTTCCAACAGTCTTGAAGGAGTTCCCAGAAATGCTTAGCACTTGTTGGCCCTTTTGCGGTCCAGCTCACCCCAAACCATCTCGATTGGGTTCAGGTCCGGTGACTGTGGAGGCCAGGTCATCTGGCGCAGCACCCCATCACTCTCCTTCATGGTCAAATAGCCCTTACTTTCAAAGTTTTCCAAATTCTTCAGCTGACTGACTGACCTTCATTTCTTAAAGTAATGATGGCCACTCGTTTTTCTTTACTTAGCTGCTTTTTTCTTGCCATAATACAAATTCTAACAGTCTATTCAGTTGGACTATCAGCTGTGTATCCACCTGACTTCTCCTCAACGCAACTGATGGTCCCAACCCCATTTATAAGGCAAGAAATCCCACTTATTAAACCTGACAGGGCACACCTGTGAAGTGAAAACCATTTCAGGGGACTACCTCTTGAAGCTCATCAAGAGAATGCCAAGAGTGTGCAAAGCAGTAATCAAAGCAAAAGGTGGCTACTTTTAAGAACCTAGAATATGACATATTTTCAGTTGTTTCACACTTGTTTGTTATGTATATAATTTCACATGTGTTAATTCATAGTTTTGATGCCTTCAGTGTGAATCTACAATTTCCATAGTCATGAAAATAAAGAAAACTCTTTGAATGAGAAGGTGTGTCCAAACTTTTGGTCTGTACTGTATATAGAAATAAGATTACAAAATACGAGAGTATTGCGATATGCAGGGATACCTTTTTATTGTACTAACCTAATACCTAAAAGACAAGCTTTCAAGAGTTTTCCTTTCTTCCTCGGTATGCTTGAGTATTCAGAAACAATCTATTCCCGAAAAGGTGACATCAGGACTGCAGGACATCAGAGAGGCCTGGGGTCCACATTATAGCACCACTACATTTACATTTATTTATCAAAAAGCATCATACATTAGGGTACTTTCACACTTGCGTTGTTTGATTCCGGCAGGCAGTTCCGTTGCCTGAACTGACTGCCTGATCAGGCAAACTGTATGCTAACGGATTTCATTTTTTCTGACTGATCAGGCTTTTTTTAGACTGATCAGGATCCTGATCAGTCTGAAAAATGCCTGATCAGTCAGAAAACTGCATTGCAATACCGGATCAGTTTTTCCGGTGTCATCAGGCAAAACGGATCCGGTATTTATTTTTTTCTCATTTTTAAAGGTCTGCGCATGCGCAGATCGAAAGGACGGATCCGGCATTCCGGTATTTTAATCCGGCATTCCTATGGAAAAAAAATGCTGGATCCGGCATTCTGGCAAGTCTTCAGTTTTTTTCACCGGAGATAAAACCGTAGCATGCTACGGTTTTCTCTTTTGCCTGATCAGTCAAAATGACTGAACTGAAGACATCCTGATGCATCCTGAACGGATTACTCTCCATTCAGAATGCATGGGGATATGCCTGATCAGTTCTTTTCCGGTATAGAGCCCCTGTGACGGAACTCTCTGCCGGAAAAGAAAAACGCTAAGGCCTCTTTCACACTTGCGTTGTTGGGATCCGGCATGCACTTCCGTTGCCGGAGGTGCCTGCCGGATCCGGAAAAACGCAAGTGTACTGAAAGCATTTGAAGACGGAACCGTCTTCCAAATGCTTTCAGTGTTACTATGGCACCCAGGACGCTATTAAGGTCCTGGTTGCCATAGTAGGAGCGGGGAGCGGGGGAGCGGTATACTTACAGTCCGTGCGGCTCCCGGGGCGCTCCAGAATGACGTCAGAGCGCCCCATGCGCATGGATGACGTGATCACATGGATCACGTGATCCATGCGCTTGGGGCGCCCTGACGTCACTCTGGAGCGCCCGGGGAGCCGCACGGACGGTAAGTACACTGCTCCCCCGCTCCCCACTACACTTACCATGGCTGTCAGGACTTTAGCGTCCCGGCAGCCATGGTAACCACTCTGAAAAAGCTAAATGTCGGCTCCGGCAATGCGCCGAAACGACGTTTAGCTTAAGGCCGGATCCGGATCAATGCCTTCCAATGGGCATTAATTCCGGATCCGGCCTTGCGGCAAGTGTTCCGGATTTTTGGCCGGAGCAAAAAGCGCAGCATGCTGCGGTATTTTCTCCGGCCAACAAACGTTCCGTACCGGAACTGAAGACATCCTGATGCATCCTGAACGGATTACTCTCCATTCAGAATGCATTAGGATAATCCTGATCAGGATTCTTCCGGCATAGAGCCCCGACGACGGAACTCTATGCCGGAAGACAAGAACGCAGGTGTGAAAGAGCCCTTATGTGAAAGTAGCTTAACTAAAAAAAAAACATGTTTTACTGTCCCCAAAAACAGACATTAAACTACATTTATAATAAAACAATTTACTTACAAAAGAAGCTATTCAGTCGTCTGCTTCTCTGTCCTCTGCTTGCTTCCGCGGATTCTTTCCCCTCCTTTCTGTCTCTCCTCATGGGGATCTGTGGATGACACACTGTTATGGGGAATCTGTGGATGACACTGTTATGGAGGATCTGTGAATGACACACTGTTATGAGGGCATCTGTGGATGACACACTATTATGGGGGCATCTGTGGATGATACACTGTTATGGGGGCATCTGTGGATGACACTGTTATGGGGGATCTGTGGATGACACTGTTATGGGGGCATCTGTGGATGACACACTGTTATGGGGGTATCTGTGGATGATACACTGTTATGGGGGCATCTGTGGATGACACTGTTATGGGGGATCTGTGGATGACACACTGTTATGCGGAATCTGTGGAAGACACTGTTATGGAGGATCTGTGGATGACACACTGTCATGGGGAATCTGTGGATGACACTGTTATTGGGGATCTGTGGATGACACTGTTCTGGGCATCAGTGGATGACACTCAACCACAACCACACTCAAACCCAACTGGTTAAACTTGTTAAATGGCTCTTAAACACAATATGCACAATAACCCCTCCCCCCAACACTTAATTAACCCCTTCATGGACTAAAAACTGTTCAAAACATAACACACAGCAATGGGGCTGGGTGGGCTGGCAAGGGAGGGGTTAATAAGTGATGGATGGCCTTGTGTTTACTAGGCAAGCACCTGTGACAGGTGCAAAGCGATCTCCTAACTGTATCCCCCCCCCCACTCCTGCCAGTCACAATGCAATTAATAACACCCCCACCCCCTCCCCTTCACAACGATAATGCGCTCTACTCAGCACCAGGCATCCTGTAATCAGGACTGTTACTTACATATCTCCTCAACTTTTTCTCTGGAGGGGATTTTCTCAGCCAGCCAGCCAGCATAGACCACCTCTCTTTCACCCATCCTGCCTCAGATATGAAGAAGACCCTTGTGTCTGGATGTGTCAATCAAAGGGATACAAAGCCCCCCTGTGTCAATCCAAGAGCACATTTGGGGATCATTGAAGGAGATCTTTCTTCCAATGCCATGAGTAGGGGAGCAGTGTTAGGGGGGCAGCTCTGCACAGTACCCCATCTGTATGAGGACAAAGTGCAGTCACTGCGCTGCTTACTGGTCAGTTTTTCCCCTTCCCCTTAGGATGCAGGAAACTAAACTGCCTGTGTCTTGTGTTTCCCATCCCAGAGCAGCAATGGGTTCGGAGTGAGCAGGCTTGTTTATTGACTGTGCGTTATCAGCATATTACTCCGGCACATTTAATAACAGCCATAATGTGTCTTCATTTTTACTGGATAAAGAGGCTCTCTGGAAAGTGCTTGAAACCTTATGTGCACAAGAGTCAAGCCGCTTGTATTGAGCTCGGATGAAAGGTGACACACATCTGAGTGAAGTGCGTGTTTTCATGTTCCATTGAAAGCGACTGAGTGAGTTTGCTCAAGAAGTTGATTACCTCAGCAGGGCAGCTGCCGTGCTGCGCTCTAGGCTCTGTTCCTCCTAGTCCTTCCACTTCACGCGCCTGCAAACCAGAATTGACAGGCGGCACGGCCGCGCGAGTCTGTAGGCAGCGCCTGTGACTTCACGTCAGTGCGCTCTGTGCAGTGACTGTCTGTTATGATTCGGACCGGCCACGGGGCCAGCGTTACATAACGTTTTAAATATAAAGGGAATCAGCGGTGGGGGGGGGGGCAAGGAGTAACCTAGGGGGGGGAAATTGTGCAATGAGCCGGACCGTGGGTGCAGTTATACGGACACCAATTATGCAGTGGGTCAGGATATGTGTATAATAGTCTATATTGTTTTTGTTCGTGCCGCCAATTGCAGCATGCGCAGGGTACAGTCACAGGGCCCTTTAAGATGTTGCAACTAACGTACCAGGTTAGGAATGCCAGAGTGGTGTAATGTCTCTGTTTGATAATGGCAATAGTGTCAACGGTGTCTCCTACCTTGGTATGGCTGGACTCCTGGATCCTGGCTCACTTGCAATAAAATGAGTCTTGCTAGTAGGAGTAATTGAGGGATTTGGTAGCAATAATTGAGATCCAGACTTGGAATATAATTCAAACTGGTCTTTACTTGATGCAGCAGTAATCCATGTGAGATACATCAATAGTCTTGGGTCCCAGCAGAGTTACTATCTTCTTCTGTGTTGGGGACTGACTAGCTGAGGAGGAATTTGGCTTCTCCTGGTCTCTGGACGTTACTCACAGTTAGCTCACAGGGTATGGTTCTTCCTGGAGTTCTGGAGGTGGCTGCTTGCTTGTCACCAGCTGAGGCTGAAGGCTCAGACTGGGCATGAAGATCTTTGGTCTCAGCCGAGACACGATCCTGGGTTGGGATCCCTAGAACTGGGAGCTCCTACCAGCACAGCATTCCCCTAGCCGGGGTGGCTGGCACACTAACTGAACTTCCTTCTCTCCCCATGAGGCAGGACATCAGCGAGCCCACTCTGCTCAAAGAGGGGGAGCTAAACTGGAATAACCTATTCCAGTCTAGATATGCTAAACTGTTACTAAGGCCCTGCTAAACATTGCTGCCACCTGCTGGTGTACATGAAAATTACAGCAAAGTACATTCAAACAAAGCTTTCAATGCATATTTGTGAGGAATATTAAATAAAATCACATTAGATGACAAGGCACATGTTACCAACAAATAGTAGCGGGGAAAAAGAGTTTAGTAACATAACTCTGGGATGTTACATTCCCCCTTACTTCGTGTTAAGCCGCCCTCGGCTTATGCTTAGGAGGGAGAAGAATCAGCTCTGGGGTACCCATATAAAGTACAAAGTGCTGCATGAATTACACATATGAAATACAAAGACAAACATGAAGCGGCTATCCCCAGGTTCCTGCCCGCAAGAGTAGGGTGTCCAACACACAGTTTCCCTCTCTCGGTATAACCAGTGAACCAAATACTGCAGTAAGCAAACATTACTGACTGACTTTGAAGTGTTCTGAGCTCGGTAAACACCAAAGAAAGCATGGGGGTGTCTTTACTCTGTAGTCCCGCCATTATGTAACGGAATGCCCGCAAATGAAAGGGTGGCTTTATCCTGTATTCCCTTTACTGCACCAAAGTCTGAGAAATTTGGCTTATAGCACGATCACTATGGTGACTAAGGGGTAGCTAAATTGTGGCTCTAAGGCTTGAGGTACCATACCTTAGGCAAAGGCTCAGAAGGGGAGGTATATAGCGTCTCCATACACTTCTGGCAATGTCACAGGAGGAGGGTAGTATAATCCCATGGAACTCCTGGAAATAAAACACCTCAGGATGGGAGTAATCCTGAACATGAAACAAGCGGGAAGGAGGGGTCTATGACTTCTAACCATTCCCGAAGCAGCAGGGTTACCCGTGAAGTTACTGGACCTGCCTGGACTTACCACTTGGTCCTACCTGTGCACTAAGAGTAGGACATTAGTTTTAAGCGTCCGCATGAAGGCAGTCTGTATAAAGAGAACAGAGCTGTAAGGCAAGACACACAAAAGTAAGGTGCTACTGCTCTGGCTAAAGGTAAAAGTTAGTGCAGTTTCACAAACAGTGCATAAATTCACATTGCGGCATCTGTAAAAGAGTCCATACAATGGGCAGAAGTACTTGAACGTTGCTCAACCTGTAAACATGCAAGCAAAATTAGTGAAATATTTAAACAGTATAAGTCACAAAGAGCTCAGGTACACGTTTGAGTCCTTTCTTTGGGTGCAAGCTTGTAACGTTGCATAACTTGTATCAAGTAGGAAAAAAACACAAAAATCAAAAATAATTTGTAATCCAATATGAAGCATGGTTTGGCTGATAGATGGAGTCCATTAAGTCCAGGCACAAAAAGGTGAGATGAAAAATGGCAAAAATGTCAACAATAAACAGTAGGCAATGTTTCTTACCAATCAAAATGTATCCATGGCTTGGCTCCTGTAGTCTCTGTAGCTAAATATTTACTTTGAGAATTCCTGATAACGGACAGGTGGCACACCCTTGTTGGTCCGTTGGGATCTCCGCAAGGATAATCCAGAGTCGCCGAGGGCTGAAATAGAGTTTGGGCCTTGTGAAGGAGGATCAGCCGATGAACTTGGTTCCATAGGCGCAGTGGTCTCTGCAACTGGCATCAGGACTCGGATTAGAGGCTGAAAGAACCACTGAAGGGGGTCAAGCATGGAAGGCAACTCTGTTGGAGTCTCACTTTCTGAAGACAATGACAGCTCATGTGATGTATCCTCTTCTCTTGGCTGCTCCTGAACAGGTTCCTGTAGACATTTCTTAAGCCTGTTACGATGGACTCGCTGAGTACCTTTATCCTCTCTCTGGATTTCGTAGACCTCTGATGAGGGGATGGCCACTATTGTATATGGCTCACGCTCCCAGCGACTATCCAGTTTGCTTACAGGGTGATTGTTTTTCAGCCAGTCCTGGTCTCCAGGCTGTAAGAGCTCAGCATGTGCATGAATATCAAAGTCCTGTTTTTGTTTTTGTTGAGCCTTCTCTATTTTAGAGTCCACTATTTCTTTGGCGTCCTCCAGGCGTTTCTGATTCTCTTTGACCCACTCGGATTGGGGAATGAGTGGTTCAGCGTCCGGCACAGGGACGTCAAGGGCAAGATCTGCGGGTAGACGGCCATGTCTTCTGAACATGAGGTAGTATGGAGTGTACCCAGTGGAGCAATGGGTTGTATTGTTGTATAGGTACACTAGTTCAGGGAGGAGTAACGGCCATTCGGCCCTTTGATGAGACGGCACAGCCTTGAGCATGTTGATCAGTGTCTGATTCTTTTTTTCGCACAGCCCAGCCCGTTTCCCTGAGGGTGGTATGCGGTAGTTCTCAGTTTTTTGCAGTTGTACAAGGCACAAAGTTCATAGAATAACTGAGACTCGAATGCAGATCCCTGATCAGTGAGAATTTTGTCAGGACACCAATATGGCAGAATGAAGCTCTTCCACATGGCAGCAGCTGTAGTTTTTGCAGTTGAGTCCTTTACAGGTACAGCCACAATGAACTTGGTATAGTGGTCTATGATTGTCATAGCATAGACATACCCAGATCTGCTGGGTTCCAGTTTCACGTGGTCGATTGCCACGATTTCAAGAGGACCTTTACTCACTATTGGATGAAGGGGGGCTCGCTGATCATGTCTTTCCCCTTTTTCCACCGCACACGTGGGACACTATCGACACCAGGTTTCAATGTCACTTATCATGCCAATCCAGGTGAAACATAGTCTGATGGTGGCTTCCGTTTTTTGGATTCCAAAGTGACCAGACCGGTTATGGTACATGTCCATCACCATCTTGGCATCTCTTCGAGGCACCACTATCTGGTGGAGGCGCTCACAGGTGACTGGATCAAGCGTTCTCCTGAGGAGTAGGTCTCTTTGTAGGAAGAGTAGTTTCCGTTGTCGCCAGAGGTGAACTAGCTCTGAGTCAGCTCTCCGCCGTCAGATTCTCTCCGGTATGTGCCCGCTGTAGAAATAATACAACAGTTCTCCAATGGCTCTGCTCTCTGTAGTTTAATCCAGAGCTCTTTCTCAGCTGGAGGTGAGGGGTCACAGGTCTGTGGAAAACAAGTGACTTTAGAGGTCGGGCGCCTAGTGTGTAGGGCCTCCTGTCGGGCAAATCGGGAGTAGAATATTGGCATCTCCACATCTTCCCACTGATCATCAGTAGAAATTAGTTCTTTCTGGGCAGTTAGCCTAGACAAAGCATCGGCATTGTCATTAGATTTCCCTGTTCGGTACTTAATGGTAAAGTTGAAGTTCGCCAGTCTATAGACCCATCTTTGTTCTAGAGCTCCCAGACGCGCAGTGTTCAAGTGAGCTAGCGGATTATTGTCGGTGTAGACTGTGAAAGGTGTAGCAGCTAGGTAGTCCTTGAATTTCTCAGTTACAGCCCAGACCAAGGCTAAGAACTCCAGTTTGAACGAGCTGTAGTTATGGTCATTCCGCTCTGGCTTTCGTAAAGATCTGCTAGCATAGGCGATGACTCTTTCAGTTCCAGCTTGTGTCTGAGATAGTACAGCTCCCAAACCTTTCTTACTTGCATCAGTATAGAGGCAAAATGGTAGGCTGTAGTCAGGATAACCCAGGACTGGAGGTTCTGTAAGTTTTTCTTTCAACAGTTGGAAAGCAGCTTCTCTCTCTTCATTCCACTCCACTGGTATCTTGGAATTATTACATCCTTTAGGGTGACCTTTCACAAGCTCCTGGATAGGTTCCGCAATCTGAGCAAAGTGCGGGATAAATCTCCAATAGTAACTTGCAAATCTGAGGAAGCTCTTGACCTCTTTGACTGTTTTGGGAGCCGGCCAGCTTTGTACTGCTGCTATCTTGTCAGGGTCCGGTCTCACGCCTTCTGCACTCACATGTCCCAGATATTTCACTTGGGGCTTCAGTAAGTGACACTTTGAAGGTTTCACTTTCAGTCCATGTTGGGTCAAAGTCTGGAACACTTCCGCCAGGTCCTGTAAATGTTCCTCGTAGGTCTTAGAGTAGATGATCACATCATCCAGGTACAACAACACAGTCCCAAATTTTTTGTGTCCAAGACATCTTTCCATGAGTCTCTGAAATGTCCCAGGGGCGTTGCATAGCCCGAATGGCATGTTGTTGAACTCAAACAGACCCATTGGGGTGGCAAAAGCTGTTTTTTATTTATCTTCTGGTGCCATGGGAACTTGCCAATAGCCACTGCTTAGATCCAGCGTTGAAAAGTAAGCAGCGGATCCCAGAGCTGCCAGGGATTCTTCAATTCGTGGCAGGGGGTACGCATCCTTGTGCGGTAATGTTGTTGATCTTACGGTAGTCCACACAAAAACGGATGGTTCCATCCTTCTTCTATACCAGGAATAAGGGAGCAGCCCAGGGGCTGTGACTATCCTGGATGACATTAGCTGTCTTCATATTCTGCACCATCTTCTTCACTTGCTGGTACATGGCAGGGGGGATTGGTCGGTATCTCTCTTTGATTGGAGGATGAGTGCCGGTTGGAATGGTGTGCTGTATTAAGCGAGTCTGACCATAGTCCAGAGAATGTTTGCTGAAGACTTGATGGTGTTGTTTGACTAAGTCGAGCACACCGTTGATCTGCTCAGCAGAGGTTGTGGTATTCCCAATGTGTAGTTCGGCCCACCAGGGCTGTTCTGGCGGGTCTTTGGCTTCCTCCACTGTTTGGAGTGATTGTTAAGCCGCAGCAGTGGGATAATCCAGGATATCCTGTGGACGGATGTGGTATAGACAGGCCACTGGATAGTGCTTTTTTAATTTCACAGCTTCATCACCCAGATTGATAAAGCGTATGGGTACCTTTCCTTGGGACATGGTAACCACGCTCCTAGCAGCTAGGACGAGGGGGTGATCTTGAAGATGTATTGGTTCCACAAGGGCCTGATAGTCTTGATTTTGGATACCGATACAAGCCTTGTACCATATCAGAGTCTCTGCTCCAGGCTGGAGTTTGATAGTCTGAGCATCCTTGATGCGGACACGGCAGATTTCGCCCCGTTGATTGCTGAATTTTGGTTGGGCGGATAGCACTTGAATGGTCTGGTGTATAACCCATTGAGTTTCATGGTGTGTAGTCAGCAGGGTTTTCTTTAAGGCTTTCAGCACTTCAAGGTAGCAATTGCTGAGTACATTCATTCCCAGGACCACAGGGCAATTGTCATCATCTGGGACCTGAATGACGACTACTCCTTGGCATGAGAGTTCAGTATTTTCAATCTGTAAGGTAGGGTCACAATAACCTAGTATAGGCACTGGTTTGCCATTGGTAGCTATGATCTGGAGCCAAGATTCAGGAGGTTGTATCAGTTGGGCTCCGTTTCGGCATGTGTCAAATGCTGCTTGAGATCCGGTATCAATTAAAGCAGGAAACTTCACTCCGTTGATGTCAACTTCCACCACGGGGCGGGCGCCCACATACCTTGGCATAAAGGCTGGATCTTTGGGATCTAGTATTCTTCCTCCCGAGGGGCGGTCCTCGACTTCAGGGGATACCCATTTAACTGACGGCAGTCCTTTGCAATGTGTCCATACCTCTGAAAATGCAGGCATCGCTGTTGCCTGATGTTTTGATAACCGGGGTCTGGCAACCTACTGACCGGCTGGCGCCAATATTCTTGTGGACCAGGCGTAGAGCGGTCTCTGTTTGCAGAAGTCCCTTTCCCCACCTTGGGTTGCTGTTCTAATTGCTCCAGCTGTTTCCTCATCCTCTCCATATTCTCAGCTAAGAGGGAGACTTGAGCAGTCAGAGCTGCTACAGTATCTGGGACGGGTGCCTGAGCCCCATGCTCAGCTATTTGACTGTGAGTAGCAGGCCGTAGTGCGGGCCCTGCCTTCTTGTTTTCAGGAGGTTCAGCTTGGTGACTTTCCCCTAAAATGCAGATAGTTCCTTAAAGTCCAAGAAAGGGGTATCTGGGTGCTGAGTTGAAAGCATCTTCAGCTGACCTTTGAGGGATTCATCAAGGACACCTTCAATAAACTGTTCCCTGAGGGTTTGATCTTGTCCCTCAGCTTCACGGGGATCAATCTGGATAACAGCTCGCAGAGCTTCCTGCAGGGACAGGGCAAAGTCTCTCAAGGTCTCCTTTGACTGCTGCCGCTTTGCAAAGAAGCGCATTTTAAGTTCAGAGGCGGTCCTAGTCTCAAAAGAGGTACTGAGTCGGTCTAGGATCTGCTCAGCGGTTTTCCGCTCTGACTGGGGCCAGGACTTGACCTCCCGGAGCGCAGCTCCCTGTAACTGGCCAATCAGGATTTCCGCTTTCTGATCCTGTGATACAGGATATAGCTTAAACGTGGCTAGCATTTTATCACGGAATTACCTGAGTGAATGGGGTTCTGCTGAGTAACTTGGGAGCCAGGGTGCCCCAAAATAGTATGGCATAGTGAGAGGCATAATGCAGGTGGCTGCTGCTGCTGGTGGATCGCTGCAGTCCAAGTGGATGCTATCTTCGTTGTCACACATGTCCCTTGATGCCCAGTACCAGATTAGAGGGATTAGTACTGGCTACAATGCAATTTTAAATGCAGGTTGCTATGGGTGACTGCAGCAGAATTGGTGCGTGGCTCCTTTAAGAGCTGCTGTAACTGCTCAATTTCGGGAGGTATGGTGCTCTGGCAGACAGATAACAACTATTAACAGTCTTTAGCAAGGTTATTTGCACAATAGTACTCACTCAGGTTCAATAGCAGATGATTCTCCAACATTCAATGAAGACAATGCTGTATTTCCCTTTTTTTAAATGGCCGCCGCTTTACTTCCTGCTTCCTGTATGGGCAGCGATCTCTTTGTCCTCCTGGGAACTTGTATTCAACACTTTTGTTCCTGCTGCTGTAGGAATGCTTTCTCTGTGGAGGCAGGCTGTTTGGTTCCCTCCCCTCTGCTGGGTGGAGATATCTGGAATAGTTGCTTAACCCCTGCGCTGCCACTGTGCTGCAGCTGATGCAAGCCCACACTCCTCAGCAATAAGTACATGCAGTAAGGCACAAAGGTAAATCCTGGTGAGGCACACAATTTAATTCGTATCCTGTTCCCGTGACGCCACTTAATGCAATGCGCCGGACCATGGGTGCAGTTACACGGACACCAATTATGCAGTGGGTCAGGATATGTGTATAATAGTCTATATTGTTTTTGTTCGTGACGCCAATTGCAGCATGCGCAGGGTACAGTTACAGGGCCCTTTAAGGTGTTGCAACTCACGTACCAGGTTAGGAATGCCAGAGTGGTGTAATGTCTCTGTTTGATAATGACAATAGTGTCAACGGTGTCTCCTACCTTGGTACGGCTGGACTCCTGGATCCTGGCTCACTTGCAATAAAATGAGTGTTGCTAGTAGGAGTAATTGAGGGATTTGGTAGCAATAATTGAGATCCAGACTTGGAATATAATTCAAACTGGTCTTTACTTTATGCAGCAGTAATCCATGTGAGATACAGCAATAGTCTTGGGTCCCAGCAGGTATTGGCAATATGTGGCAGGGATTACTATCTTCTGCTCTGTCTATCTTCTGCTGTGTTGGGGACTGACTAGCTGAGGAGGAAGTTGGCTTCTCTTGGTCTCTGGACATTACTCACAGTTAGCTCACAGGGTATGGTTCTTCCTGGAGTTCTGGAGGTGGCTGCTTGCTTGTCACCAGCTAAGGCTGAAGGCTCAGACTGGGCATGAAGATCTTTGGTCTCAGCCGAGACACGATCCTGGGTTGGGATCCCTAGAACTGGGAGCTCCTACCAGCCCAGCCTTCCCCTAGCCGGGGTGGCTGGCACACTAACTGAACTTCCTTCTCTCCCCATGAGGCAGGACATGGGCGAGCCCACTCTGCTCAAAGAGGGGGGAGCTAAACTGGAATAACATATTCCAGTCTAGAAATACTAAACTGTTACTAAGGCCCTGCTAAACATTGCTGCCACCTTCTGGTGTACATGGAAATTACAGCAAAGTACATTCAAACAAAGCTTTCAATGCACATTTGTGAGGAATATTAAATAAAATCACATTCGATGACAAGGCACATGTTACCAACAAATAGTAGCGGGAAAAAGAGTTTAGTAACATAAAAATAATGGGAAGATTCAGACTCCAGCACTCACTTTTCTGAAGTGTCAAGTTCTCTGTCTTTATTTAGCAATTGTGCACAGACATTGCAGGACTCAAATTCTCTCTGGTGTAGGCTGTTGACGTGTTTCGAAAGATTCTTATTCGTAACAGGTTGTTACAACTGTTACGAATAAGAATCTTTTGAAACGCGTCAACAGCCTACACCAGAGAGAATTTGAGTCCTGTATTGTCTGTGCACAATTGCTAAATATAGACGGAGAACTTGACACTTCAAAAAAGTGAGTGCTGGAGTCTGAATCTTCCCATTATTTCTCTGTACCTGTCCAAGGAGGTTGAAAAACCAAGGCACCGAGCACGCGGATACATTTCAACCGCAGAAACAGTGAGCCAGTATTTCTACTTTACATGTTTAGTAACATAATTTTGGGATGTTACAATTGCCCCTCCTTGCCCCCCTGTAGCGACGCCTATACACAGGTCCTTTTCCACCTGGTATCTTCTCCTCTGCAGAGCTAGCTTGCCACTGCCAGATCCTCTCTCCCCAAGTGCTCCATGACATCTGAGTGGTCTGCCTCCTTTGGAGGTACGCCCCCACTCTCTCTTTGATCTAGCAAAGCTCTATATGAGTGATCTGCTGGATCATTAAGGAAGCAGTCAGGGAGGTCCGACACTGCTGGACCACTGCTGACTATAAGATGCAGGTACTTAGCAAGATTTTGTCTTGCTAAAAATAGTGTTTTATAGTCCAAAAGATACTTGCATTCACCTTGTGAAAACAATTCAGGAACAATTTCTCTAGATCTCTGCACTGTGTCAGAGTGTTATTCCTCCTTAATCTTTAAGAATAAGTTGACAGCTTGGAGTTACCATTGACCATAGGGGCGTGTCACCACACACTGTCAAAAATGGACAATATCTGACTTTGTAGAGACAAACATCTAATGTATTCATAAATAATCATGAGGAATAACAGAGGAGCGGCGCAATGCAGAGTCCTAACAAAAGCTGTTCTAGAATTATTCCATGAGGATTACAAGTCTTTGTTGTTAAAAAGAAATCACAAAAGAATTAGCAGATCCTCTTTAATTCTTTTCTGGCCCACTGTTTGTGCAATTCACTGTTCACAGCTAATTCAGACCATTTGCAAAATTAGTGACCTGCTTTCCCATTATTATTTAGGTACTTCATATTGTGGTGGAATTCATCTGCATCCTATGGGCATCCAATATTCCTATGCCAACATTACTATTTGACCAAAGAAATAACGTACTACACTATCTCATGAATATTTACGCAGAATTTGGCAACTACAGCTTTTTCACGATGTACAGAAAGGTTAATCTTTTGAGTCCTTACACACAGCTCTATACATCACTCAGGTTTCAGGAGAAGAAAAGGGGACTCCAGCACTTCAACAATATGCCTAAGAAATCTTGCTTTACTTGTTACAATTGATAATGTTTTTCGGGGACACAAACCCCTTCTTAGATGTACAGGAAAACATGTTAAAATTTTTCCTGTGCATCTGAAGAAGGGGTTTGTGTCCTCGAAAACTGTTATGAATTGGAACGAGTAAAGCAAAATTTCTTATTGATGAAGCGCTGAAGTCCTCTTTTCTTCTCCTGAAACCTGCCTTGAGCTTTTTAGAATCTGTTGTTCTATAATGAAGGTAACATGTCAGTTTTACTGCCTACAGAAATTAAACCCATAAAACTGTGTTTAAATTGCGTTTTTTTTTTTTTCAGTTCTACCCCATTTGCAATTTTTTTCAAGTTTCCCACTACATCATGCAATATGAAATGGTGCTATTAGAAAGTACAACTTATTCTGTAAAAAAAACAAGCCCTCATGCAGCAATGTGAAAAGAAAAAGAGAAAAAATTATGGCAAAACGAGAAAATTGCCTGGTAATGAAACAACTAATGAAACAACTAACTTCTGACGGCAATAGGTGGGGGCTGGGGACAGCAAAACAAACATATCTTTTTTGGAGTAGTGTAAATATGAAGTTTTATTCTTCCAACTTCTGAATTGTGAGGTGCTCTTTGCATTGAACTATTTCACAGCCCCTCCCATCTGCTCCTGATTGGATACTACAGCTTTCACTCAGAAGGGGCTGCAAAACTGTTCACAGTGAAACTCTGCCTACCGGGCACTTAAGAGGGCAGAATTTGGCAGAATAAAATTTCATATTCACACTATTCCGGATGAGAAATGTTCCACAAACTGAATGTTTGTCCATCTCTAGTGCTGTCAGCACTTATGCTCAAAACTGCTGACGGGATCACTTTTATGTTGCAGCCCCCGATGGGCTGTTTCCAGGCCAAACACTTGCTGACCGGGCCAAAGATTTTCTGACATTGCTGGTTATTAGAAATATTTGTATACATTTTATGCGAGTTAATGCCAATTTAATTCATGTACTATGCAAGTCTAATTACAGTTACATACTATGTGTTAAGCGCACAAACGTAAAATAAGAATTAATTAAAACTAAGATGCAATATTGATTTAGTAATATAATTAGCTCAACTGGATGATGTTTGTATCAGTCAAGGATAATAAATCTACTTTCAAGTGTTAATATGCTGTTCTATCTTAGGCCTCTTTCACATGGCCGTACTGCTCCCATGGCCGTATTGTGGCCCACATATGGCGGGTCCGCAATACACGGGGTACCGGCCGTGTGCATTCCGCATCACTGATGTGGACCAATTTACTTGAATGGGTCCGCAAATCCGAAGATGTGGTGCGGAACGGAAGTGGGGAATGGAAGCACTATGGAGTGCTTCCGTGGGGTTCCGTTCCGTGCTTCCGTTCTGCAAAAAAAATAGAACTTATTCTATCTTTTTGTGGAATGGACAGATCATGGACCCATTCAAGTTGAACGGGTCTAAATCTGTCCTGGCTGCCGCACGGACGATGCCCGTGCATTGGGCACAGCAAATTGCGGCCCCCAATGCACGGAACAGAACAAATGCGTTCATGTGCAAGAGGCTTTAATGAAATGATCAATGAGCTTGATAAATAATGATATTTTAAAAGTACGTTATTGCAAGAAAAATCTACACTGAATACCTATCAGATATGAAGATAGGCGGACATGATGTGTAGGAAAGGAAGTGTCCCCACGTGTATCGCCAGTCAGCACTGACTGCCGATACGCGTGGGGACACTTCCTTACCTACACATCATGTCCACCTATCTTTATATCTGATAAGTATTCGGTGTAAATTTTTGTTGCCGTATTCATGTGTCTTTTATATTGTTTGGGCAGTGCATACATGTTCATACGACATGTTTTGTTTGTAGGTTCGTATGTTGGGCAGATTTGTAGCCTGCACATGGGTATGTAATTGTATACAATTAATTTAAAATGTCTGTGACTTTGTGTTTCTTGAATAAATTATATATTTTTTAAAGAAGTGCGACCTTTTGTTTCTTGCTCTTTTTCTATTTCTATATATGTTTTGTATTGATGCCGCGGTTCGCACTCTGTTATACATTTTAGGTGTGCCCCCATTATTTGCTTTTTAAAAAGTACATTACAGTGGCAAGAAAAAGTATGTGAACCCTTTGGAATGATAAGGATTTCTGTACAAATTGGTCATAAAATGTGATCTGATCTTCATCTAAGTCACAACAATAGACAATCACAATCTGCTTAAACTAATCGCACACAAAGAATTAAATGTTACCATGTTTTTATTGAACACACCATGTAAACATTCACAGTGCAGGTAGAAAAAGTTTGTGAACTCCTAGACTGATGACATCTCCAAGAGCTAATTGGAGTGAGGTGTCAGCCAACTGGAGTCCAATCAATATGATGAGATTGGAGGTGTTGGTTACAGCTGCCCTGCCCTATAAAAAACACACACCAATTCTGAATTTGCTTTTCAAAAGAAGCATTGCCTGATGTGAATGATGCCTCGCACAAAAGAGCTCTCAGAAGACCTACAATTAAGAATTGTTGACTTGCATAAAGCTGGAAAGGGTTATAAAAGTATCTCCAAAAGCCTTGCTGTTCATCAGTCCACGGTAAGACAAATTGTCTATAAATGGAGAAAGTTCAGCACTGCTGCTACTCTCCCTAGGAGTGGTCGTCCTGTAAAGATGACTGCAAGAGCACAGCACAGACTGCTCAATGAGGTAAAGAAGAATCCTAGAGTGTCAGCTAAAGACTTACAAAAGTCTCTGGCATATGCTAACATCCCTGTTAGCGAATCTACGATACGTAAAACACTAAACAAGAATGGATTTCATGGGAGGATACCACAGAGGAAGCCACTGCTGTCCAAAAAAAAAACATTGCTGCACATTTACAGTTTGTGCAAGAGCACCTGGATGTTCCACAGCAGTACTGGCAAAATATCCTGTGAACAGATGAAACCAAAGTTGAGTTGTTTGGAAGAAACACACAACACTATGTGTGGAGAAAAAGAGGCACAGCACACCAACATCAAAACCTAATCCCAACTGTGAAGTATGGTGGTGGGGGCATCATGGTTTGGGGCTGCTTTGCTGCATAAGGGCCTGGACGGATTACTATCAGCGAAGGAAAAATGAATTCCCAAGTTTATCAAGACATTTTGCAGGAGAACTTAAGGCCATCTGTCCACCAGCTGAAGCTCAACAGAAGATGGGAGTTGCAACAGTACAACGACCCAAAGCATAAAAGTACAAGCCGGATTCCAAAAAAGTTGGGACACTATACAAATCGTGAATAAAAACTGAATGCAATGATGTGGAGGTGCCAACTTCTAATATTTTATTCAGAATAGAACATAAATCACGGAACAAAAGTTTAAACTGAGAAAATGTACCATTTTAAGGGAAAAATATGTTGAATCAGAATTTCATGGTGTCAACAAATCCCCAAAAAGTTGGGACAAGGCCATTTTCACCACTGTATGGCATCTCCCCTTCTTCTTACAACACTCAACAGACGTCTGAGGACCGAGGAGACCAGTTTCTCAAGTTTAGAAATAGGAATGCTCTCCCATTCTTGTCTAATACAGGCCTCTAACTGTTCAATCGCCTTGGGCCTTCTTTGTTGCACCTTCTTCTTTATGATGCGCCAAATGTTCTCTATAGGTGAAAGATCTGGACTGCAGACTGGCCATTTCAGTACCCAGATCCTTCTCCTACGCAGCCATGATGTTGTGATTGATGCAGTTTGTGGTCTGGCATTATCTTGTTGAAAAATGCAGGATCTTCCCTGAAAGAGATGACGTCTGGATGGGAGCATATGTTGTTCTAGAACCTGAATATATTTTTCTGCATTGATGGTGCCTTTCCAGACATGCAAGCTGCCCATGCCACACGCACTCATGCAACCCCATACCATCAGAGATGCAGGCTTCTGAACTGAGCATTGATAACAACTTGGGTTGTCCTTGTCCTCTTTAGTCCGGATGACATGGCGTCCCAGATTTCCAAAAAGAACTTTGAATCGTGACTCGTCTGACCACAGAACAGTCTTCCATTTTGCCACACTCCATTTTAAATGATCCCTGGCCCAGTGAAAACGCCTGAGCTTGTGGATCTTGCTTAGAAATGACTTCTTCTTTGCACTGTAGAGTTTCAGCTGGCAACGGCGGATGGCACGGTGGATTGTGTTCACTGACAATGGTTTCTGGAAGTATTCCTGAGCCCATTCAGTGATTTCCTTTACAGTAGCATTCCTGTTTGTGGTGCAGTGTCGTTTAAGGGCCCGGAGATCACGGGCATCCAGTATGGTTTTATGGCCTTGACCCTTACGCACAGAGATTGTTCCATATTCTCTGAATCTTCGGATGATGTTATGCACAGTTGATGATGATAGATGCAAAGTCTTTGCAATTTTTCACTGGGTAACACCTTTCTGATATTGCTCCACTATCTTTCTGCGCAACATTGTGGGAATTGGTAATCCTCTACCCATCTTGGTTTCTGAGAGACACTGCCACTCTGAGAAGCTCTTTTTATACCCAATCATGTTGCCAATTGACCTAATTAGTGTTAATTGGTCTTCCAGCTCTTCGTTATGCTCAAATTTACTTTTTCCAGCCTCTTATTGCTACTTGTCCCAACTTTTTTGGGATTTGTTGACACCGTGAAAATTGGAATCAACTTATTTTTCCTTTAAAATGATACATTTACTCGGATTAAACGTTTGATCTGTCATCTACGTTCTATTACAAATAAAATATTGACATTTGCCATCTCCACATCATTGCATTCAGTTTTTATTCACAATTTGTTTAGTGTCCCAACTTTTTTGGAATCCGGTTTGTAAATCAACAACAGAATGGCTTAAACAGAAGAAAATACGCCTTCTGGAGTGGCCCAGTCAGAGTCCTGACCTCAACACGATTGAGATGCTGTGGCATGACCTCAAGAAAGCGATTCACACCAGACATCCCAAGAATATTGCTGAACTGAAACAGTTCTGTAAAGCGGAATGGTCAAGAATTACTCCTGATCGTTGTGCACGTCTGATCTGCAACTACAGGAAACGTTTGGTTGAAGTTATTGCTGCCAAAGGAGGTTCAACCAGTTATTAAATCCAAGGGTTCACATACCTTTTCCACCTGCACTGTGAATGTTTACATGGTGTGTTCAATAAAAACATGGTAACATTTAATTCTTTGTGTGTTATTAGTTTAGGCAGACTGTGATTGTCTATTGTTGTGACTTAGATTAAGAGCAGATCACATTTTATGACCAATTTGTGCAGAAATCCATATCATTCCAAAGGGTTCACATACTTTTTCTCGCAACTGTATATACCGTATGGATGCTTATTATAATAGGAATAGGGGAGCAGCACTTGTGTTACTAGAACATGCAATATATGGATGGTATTAGGAACTGAACTGAACACTAAACAATCATAAGACCCCTTAGTGACCACCATAGAAAGGCATATAGGTGGTCACTGAGGGGTTAATACCCAATACACTTTGTTGACACTGAATATTAGAGTTAGGTATGAACAAGAAAAGACATTCCACAAATTAACTTTAAAAGGCAAACACTTAATATGTACATTGTGCAGATATCTCCTATATGTGGCTTAAAAGCGATGTACCGGCTACTAAGAGATCAGTTCATAGTGGGGGTCTCCAATAAGTTCCTACAGGATGAGCTGCAATAGATGACCCAGACGGCAGCCAACATGACATTCTACAGTGTCTACCAAGCTGCCTTGCAGAGGGAGGAAGAGCACTCATGCTACAAGGGACCGGTTGGGGTCTGAAGAGTCTGAGTCTCTAAAGGATGTGGTACAGGCCCTGCGGACTGAATAAAGAGGACTTCGGCTAGAAGTGTCCCAGATGAAGGCGGAAACATCCAGGTCTCCAGAAATGACCACAGCATCCCGCACCACTCCACCCAGGAAGCAAGGGGCATGTCAAAAGAGGGGCCCTCTGTTGGGCTTGTCGACAATACAGCCATGTGGCCAGTTAGTGTCCGAACGGATGTAGTCCGAGCCGACGTTAAACTTCCGACCGCCGCAGTAGCTGGGCGTCCTGCGTCGGTACACCAGAAGCTAAGCCCTATGTGTGAGGAACACGACCTGTATGCCTGCAGCCCCGTTATGTAAGCCGAGTTGGAAGGCCAGAAGGTACGCTGCCTAGTTGATACAGGGTCGGAGTGCGCCCTTATGCCTTTGCAATTCTTCAAAAGACACTTTTGACGTATGATGGAGCTAGAAGACGGGAACGTCATCAGGCTGACGGCCGCCAATAACAGAGAAATTGACGTCCGAGGGATAGTCTGGATGCGGGTCCGACTGTTGGGACAAGATGTCGGGAAGAAGGGGGTCGTGATGGTGGACCATCCATCCAGGAAAGGAATGGACATGACCCTAAGTATGAATGTACTGAGAGACCTAGACCATCAACTATATGCCAAGGAAGGGCACACACCGGCCGACCCAGAATGTTTTACAACAGATGGTGAGAAGCTGTAGTTTTCCAAAGAGTAACACGTCCGGTCGGCCCATCAGAGACATGAAGGTGCTGCGGAGGACCCTGGTGAAGATCCCACCTCGACAAGAACGAATACTGATGCTGCCAGTGGGGGCAGGACGATGACTGAATGGACTGGAGGTCCTGATCGAGCCCGCTTATCAAGAGGAAACGCAGGCTCACCCACTGGTAGCCCATGCCCTTGTCATTTTTAAGAATGGATATGTGCCTGTACGCTGCCTAAATGTTGAAGACTGAGTTAACCATCCCCGGAAACACCTTGCTGGCCAAAGTTTATGTGTCCAAGGGGGATATCTCTCGATGAAGGAGCTTCACGCAACAGCCTGATAAAAGATCAGCCTGGACCTATGCTGTAGAGGTTCATCAAAGGGAGACCCCAACAGGGGAGTGGAATGGTCGAGTGATCATGGCCCGGATGGAGGTGGACTGCAAGACTCTGACTCCCGGACAACAGAAATTGCTGGAAGACACCCTCTGGGAATTTCAAGAGGCATTCTTGCGACATGATGAGGACTTCTGGTGTGCTTCTGCCATTCAACGCGAAATCCCTACCGGCGATGCTGCACCGATTAGGGAACGTTACCGGAAAATCCCACCTAAAATGTACCAGGAGGTGAAGGATATGGTAGCCAGCATGTTGGAAAACCGGGTGATCCAGGAGAGTCAAAGTCCTTGGGCTGCTCCAGTAGTCTTGGTGCGGAAGAAAGATGGGAGTCTACGGTTCTGCGTGGACTATCAAAACTGAATGCCCAGACCATCCTGGATGCCTATCCACTCCCGCGGATTGAGGAATCATTGTCATCCCTGAGCCAGGTGAAATTCTTCTCGACTCTTGACCTGGCCAGTGGGTATTGGCAGGTACCAGTGGCCAAGAAGGACAAAGCGAAGATGGCTTTCATTCTACCTATGGGACTCTAAGAGTTCAACTGGATACCATTCAGTCTCTCTAATGCCCTGGGAACCTTCCAGCGGTTGATGGAGAACTGTCTGGGGGATCTCAACTTCGAGTCAGTATTGATATACCTGGACGACATAGTAGTGTTTGGGGCCTCCTTTAAAGATCACCTCCAGAAGCTGCGACAGGTCCTAGGACGGCTACGAGACCATGGGCTTAAGATCAAGCCCAAGAAGTGCCAACTGTTTCGACAGCAGTATTTTGGACATGTGGTCACCCCGGAGGGGGTAAAAAACTGGCCCCCAGCAAGGTTGAAGCCATCCAGAAGTGGCCCCAGCTGAGTACACTACGAGAGGTGCGGTGTTCGTGGGACTGGCTGGCTGCTACAGGAAGTTTATACCCAGATTTGCTCATTTGGTGGGCCCAAAGAATCTTACCATCGTCTGGGGACCCCGGCAACAAGAGGCCTTCGAGGCAGTGAAGGAGGCGCTGACCAGTGCTCCGATTCTGGCTTATGCACAGTTCGACACCCCATTCCTGCTGTACACTGACAGAAGTCTACATGGTCTGGGGGCTGTGTTCTCCCAAGTCCAGGATGGACGTGAGAGAGTCATTGCCTATGGCAGCCAGTCTCTGAAGGAGTCAGAGCGCAACCCTGACAACTATAGCTTCTTTAAATTGGAACTACTGGCGCTGGTGTGGGCCATGACCGAAAGGTGCAGAGGTGACCGTGATGATGGATAACAACCCGTTAGCTCATCTAGAGAATGCCAAGCTCGGTGCACTTGAGCACAGGTGGTTGGCTCGCCTTTCTAAGTTCCAATATCGCATCAAGTTCCGGTCAGGTAGGGAGAACGGCAATGCCGATGCACTATCCCAAGTCCCTGTAAAGGCGCTGACTCAGAAAGTCAATGAGCTGCTAGAGGATACTGAAACTCCTACCTTGGTTGATTACCCATGTTCCAAGACATGGCACATTCAAGTGGGGTGGAGTCCAAGATGTCCATGGTGTTGGGAAATACGTAGGTTGATTGGGAGAGAATCCAGAATCTGTTCTACAAGAGCTGATGTCAGAGTCGTTTTCCTTGTTCGTGACTTCGCTGTATCCTGGGGAGCCCACTCCGGTACACGGCTTACAACTTCACCAAAATTTCATTCTGCTCTATAACATTAGTGTCACGGGGTTCTGAAGGTGCACTCGGTCCCCCATTTCCCGCAGACCTGTTGCTTAGCTTTGGGAATGAGGATTTGTGCTTGACCTCATTCCCAGGGCGGCTTTGCTGGCTGAGTGGCTCCCTGCTCCTAGTCTGCCTTGAGCGCCGGTGCTCGACTTGTTGGCCTGTCGGTCATGTGACGTTGGCCACGTCACATGACCCTCACTCCCCACTATAAATACAGGCAGCCTGCTGGAAACAGGTTGTCTGTTAATTTCTAGGTTCCTGGCTATTTGTTGGACTACTGAATACTTACCTGATCCTGTTCCCTGACGATCCTCTGCCTGCTCCTCCTGTACTGCGCATCCATCCTAGTATTGTGACCTCGGCTCCCACCTGACTACTCTCTTAGGACTCCTCTTGTACTTTGCTACTCTCCTGGTATTTGACCCCGGCTTCTCCTGACCCTTCTTTGCTTAATCCATTGTACTGCGTAGCTCTCTTGGTTCTGACCCGGTCCGTTCATGTTCCGTATTTTGTCTTGTCTGTCTTCCCTGCACATATCCTAAGTTAGGGACTGCCGTCCAGTTGTCCCCTGTCATCAGGACTCATGAGGCAAGTAGGCAGGGCCAGGGGTGAGGGTAGAGCGCAGTGGTCACTATCCTTCCCCCTATGTGTGTGTGTGGACGTGACCGTTACAGATTAACAGGCCCAACAACCACTGTATCATGAATCCTCTTATTACCCTGACTGACCATGTCTCTAACTTGACACAGATGGTGCAGGAGCTAGGAGGGAAACTCCGTTCTTTTGAGTTAGGGCAAGGTTCTTCCACTCCTCTGCCCCCCAGTCCACATGTTGAACCCCAGATCAAGCTCCCAGAACCCTTTTCTGGAGACCGGAGGAGGTTTCTCTCCTTTAACCTCTTAAGGACATAGGGCGTACAGGTACGCCCTTGTGCCCTGGTACTTAAGGACACAGGGCGTACATGTACGCCCTGTGTATTTTCGATCACTGCCGTGCGGCTGGCAGTGATCGGAGCCCGGTGCCTGCTCAAATCATTGAGCAGGCACCTAGGCTAAATGCGCGGGGGGGTCCCGTGACCCCCCCATGTCGGCGATCGCGGCAAACCGCAGGTCAATTCAGACCTGCGGTTTGCTGCGATTTCTGGAGTTTCTGGTCCCCGCAGTCCCTGACCGCGGGGATCAGAAACTTTATATGCCTAAAAAAAAGTTTTATTCACTTCCCCCTGCACCCCCAAATGATTTTTATGGTGGCGGGAGGTGCAGGGGGAGGGTTGCGGGCGGTGTGGGCGGTGCGGGAGGCGGGCGGTGCGGCAGGCGGGATCGCGATCCCCCGCCCGCCTCCCCTTGTATAATCGTTGGTGTCTAGTGGGGATACCAGGGTGCCAGCACATTGCTGGCACCCTGGTATAAACGGCTGACATCTGCGATGCGATGTCAGCCGTTTAACCCTTTCCATACAGCGGTCCGTACGGACCGCTGTATGGAAAAGGTTTACAGCGCAGGGAGCTCCCTCCCTCTCCCATCGGGGGGCTGCTGTGCCTTTGCAGCCCCCCGATGGGGAGGGATAGAGCCCCCAGAGAGCCCCCCGAGAGATCCCCTCCTTACCCTTCCCCGTCTGCGAAGTTCTGAGCAGACGGGAAAGGTTCCCATGGCAACAGGACGCCTCTCAGGCGTCCTGCTGTCCATGGTGCTGAACAGATCTGTGCTGAAAGGCATAGATCTGTTCAGTGTAAGTAAAATACAGTGCAGAACAATATATATTGTACTGTACTGTATTATTCAGACATCAGACCCACTGGATCTTCAAGAACCAAGTGGGTCTGGGTCAAAAAAAAGTGAATAAAAGTGAAAAAAAAGTAAAAATCAAAAAACACATTTATCACTGATAAAAAATGAAAAAAATAAAATTCCCTACACATGTTTGGTATCGCCGCGTCCGTAACGACCTGATCTATAAAACGGTCATGTTACTTTACCCGAACGGTGAACACCATAAAAATAAAAAATAAAAAACTATGATGAAATTGAAATTTTGCCCACCTTACTTCCCAAAAAAGGTAATAAAAGTGATCAAAAAAGTCGCATGTACGCCAAAATTGTAACAATCAAACCGTCATCTCATCCCGCAAAAATCATACCCTACCTAAGATAATCGCCCAAAAACTGAAAAAACTATGGCTCTTAGACTATGGAAACACTAAAACATGATTTTTTTTGTTTCAAAAATGAAATCATTGTGTAAAACTTACATAAATAAAAAAAAAGTATACATATTAGGTATCGCCGCGTCCGTATCGCCCGGCTCTATAAAAATATCACATGATCTAACCCCTCAGATGACCACCGTAAAAAAATAAAAATAAAAACGGTGTAAAAAAAGCCATTTTTTGTCATCTTACGTCACAAAAAGTGTAATAGCAAGCAATCAAAAAGTCATATGCACCCCAAAATAGATGCCAATCAAACCGTCATCTCATCCCGCAAAAAATGAGACCCTACTTAAGATAATCGCCCAAAAACTGAAAAAACTATGGCTCTTAGACTATGGAGACACTAAAACATTTTTTTGGTTTTAAAAATGAAATCATTGTGTAAAACTTACATAAATAAAAAAAATTGTATACATATTAGGTATCTCCGCGTCCGTGACAACCTGCTCTATAAAATTACCACATGATCTAACCTGTCAGATGAATGTTGTAAATAACAAAAAAAAAAACTGTGCCAAAAAAGCTATTTCTTGTTACCTTGCCGCACAAAAAGTGTAATATAGAGCAACCAAAAATCATATGTACCCTAAACTAGTACCAACAAAACTGCCACCCTATCCCGTAGTTTCTAAAATGGGGTCACTTTTTTGGAGTTTCTACTCTAGGGGTGCATCAGGGGGGCTTCAAATGGGACATGGTGTCAAAAAAACCAGTCCAGCAAAATATGCCTTCCAAAAACCATATGGTGTTCCTTTCCTTCTGCGCCCTGCCGTGTGCCCGTACAGCTGTTTACGACCACATATGGGGTGTTTCTGTAAACTACAGAATTAGGGCCATAAATAATGAGTTTTGTTTGGCTGTTAACCCTTGCTTTGTAACTGGAAAAAAAATATTAAAATGGAAAATCTGCCAAAAAAGTGAAATTTTGAAATTGTATCTCTATTTTCCATTAAATCTTGTGCAACACCTAAAGGGTTAACAAAGTTTGTAAAATCAGTTTTGAATACCTTGAGGGGTGTAGTTTCTTAGATGGGGTCACTTTTATGGAGTTTATAATCTAGGGGTGCATCAGGGGGGCTTCAAATGGGACATGGTGCCAAAAAAACAGTCCAGCAAAATCAGCCCTACAAAAACCAAACGGCGCACCTTTCACTCTACGCCCCGCTGTGTGCCCGTACAGTAGTTTACGGCCACATATGGGGTGTTTCTGTAAACAGCAGAGTCAGGGCAATAAAGATACAGTCTTGTTTGGCTGTTAACCCTTGCTTTGTTAGTGGAAAAAATGGGTTAAAATGGAAAATTAGGCAAAAAAATGAAATTCTCAAATTTCATCGCCATTTGCCAATAACTCTTGTGCAACACCTAAAGGGTTAACGACGTATGTAAAATCAGTTTTGAATACCTTGAGGGGTGTAGTTTCTTAGATGGGGTCACTTTTAGGGAGTTTCTCCTCTAGGGGTGCATCAGGGGGCTTCAAATGGGACATGGTGTAAATAAACCAGTCCATAAAAATCAGCCTTCCAAAAACCAAACGGCGCACCTTTCACTCTACGCCCCGCTGTGTGGCCGTACAGTAGTTTACGGCCACATATTGGGTGTTTCTGTAAATGGCAGAGTCAGGGCAATAAAGATACAGTCTTGTTTGGCTGTTAACCCTTGGTTTGTTAGTGGAAAAAATGGGTTAAAATGAAAAATTAGACAAAAAAATGAAATTCTCAAATTTCCTCCCTATTTGCCAATAACTCTTGTGCAACACCTAAAGGGTTAACAACGTATGCAAAATCAGTTTTGAATACCTTGAGGGGTGTAGTTTCTTAGATGGGGTCATTTTTGGGTGGTTTCTATAATGTAAGCCTCGCAAAGTGACTTGAGACCTGAACTGGTCCCTAGAAATTGAGTTTTTGTTAATTTCGGAAAAATTTCAAGATTTGCTTCTAAACTTCTAAGCCTTATAACATCCCCAAAAAATAAAATATCATTCCCAAAACAATTCAAACATGAAGTAGACATATGGGGAATGTAAAGTCATCACAATTTTTGGGGGTATTACTATGTATTACAGAAGTAGAGAAACTGAAACTTTGAAATTTGCAAATTTTTTTAAAATTTTTGTTAAATTAGGTATTTTTTGGTGCAAAAAAAAATTTTTTTTTGACTCCATTTTACCAGTGTCATGAAGTACAATATGTGACGAAAAAACAATCTCAGAACGGCCTGGATAAGTCAAACCGTTTTAAAGTTATCAGCATTTAAAGGGACTCTGGTCAGATTTTCAAAAAATGGCCTGGTCCTAAGGTGTAAAAAGGCTGTGTCCTTAAGGGGTTAAGGAGAGTTGCAAACTCCACCTCCGTTTGCGCCCCGTGTCCTCCGGTCCTGAGAGCCAACGCGTGTGGATTATTATTTCTCTACTAAAGGGTGATCCCAGGACTGGGCATTCTCGTTACCTCCTGGAGCCAGTTGTCTGACTTCCGTGGAGGTTTTTTTTCAGGCCCTGGGTACCCTCTATGATGAACCAGACAGGGCCCTGGTAGCCGAGACGGCTCTTAGGGCACTGGTTCAGGGCCATCTCCCTGTGGAGGAGTATTGCACCCAATTCAGACGGTGGTGTGTCCCCTCTGGATGGAATGAACCAGCCCTGAAGAGTCAGTTTAGGTCTGGTCTGTCTGATATTTTAAAAGATCTATTAGTCAGTTATCAAGTTCCAGAGACCTTAGAGGAGATGATGACCCTAGTTGTCCGACTTGACCGATGAGTTAGAGAGAGACGACAGGAACGACAGTTCTGTTCTCAGATGGTGGTCCAGCCAGAGGCCTTTTCCAGGGACAACACTGAGGTCTCCACCGAGGATCCCATGCAGGTTGGCATGACCCGGGGTAATCTTCGTCACAGACGCGGAGAGTGCTTCTACTGTGGAGATCCTGGCCATTGGATCAACAAGTGTCCTAAGAGGGTCCTCTCTGACAAGTCTCCTAAGGCCAGACAACCTAAAGACCAGGTACACCCTGATTTTTCTAAATATAAGCTTTTGGTACCCATAACAATTTCTCTGGGGGTTAATAAGTGGCCGGGTAAGGCCTTTATTGATTCCGGTTCAGCGGCCAGCTTTATTGACTTAGAATTTGCGAGTAAATTGGGTATTCCAATGTTTTCTTTACCTACACCTAACCATGTCATGGCTATTGATGCTACTCCCCTGATTGGTGGTACGGTGAGGTCATGTACCTCTGAAATTTCTCTGACCGTGGGTGTGTGCCACTCTGAGAGATGTTCTCTTTTTGTCTTGGAGAACCTACCGGTTGAGGTGGTACTAGGGTTGCCTTGGCTCCGTTTACATAACCCCACAATTGATTGGTTCAAAGGAGAGTTGGTGAAATGGGGACCTAAGTGTGACTCATGCTTGTCCGTGGTCCAGGCTGGGGTTTCAGTAAGGTCTAATACATAACCTTCAGTTATTAAAGAATATTCTGATGTATTCTCATCCCCTATTCCAGAGGTTCTACCGCCCCATAGACCTTATGATTGCGCCATAGAGCTAATAGAGGGTGCCGAATTTCCTAAAGGGTGAATTTATAATCTTTCAGGGCCCGAACGCAAGGCTATGGAAGATTATATTAAGGAGAGCCTTGCTAATGGGCATATTAGACCTTCAGTCTCTCCTATGGGAGCAGGGTTTTTCTTTGTTAAAAAGAGGGATGGTGGTCTTAGGCCTTGTATTGATTACCGGAGACTAAATAAGATCACTGTCCAAAATAGATACTCTCTCCCATTGATTCCGGATTTATTTAACCAGGTTCTGGGGGCAACCTGGTTTTCCAAGATTGACCTGAAAGGGGCATACAATCTAATCCGAATCAAGGAGGGAGACGAATGGAAGACAGCGTTCAATACTCCGATAGGACACTTTGAATATCAGGTGATGCCTTTTGGACTCAGCCATACCCCAGCTGTGTTCCAAAACTTAATGAACGATATTCTTAGAGAGTTTTTAGGTAAATTTATTATTGTCTATCTTGACGTCATTTTGATATTCTCTCCTGATTTCGAATCTCATGTGTCTCATGTCAAACAAGTATTAGAGGTGTTGAGGGAGAACCAGCTATCCGCTAAGCAAGAGAAATGTGTCTTTGGTGTACAGGAGATACTGTTTCTAGGGCATGTTTTGTCTCCTCATGCCTTTAATATGGATCCTGGTAAGGTTTTAGCAATTAAGGAATGGGTAAGGCCTTCATCCTTAAAGGCTTTACAACGGTTTTTGGGTTTCGCTAATTACTATCGTAAATTTATCATGAATTTTTCTGTAATTGCTAAGCCATTGACTGACCTTACTAAGAAAGGGGCGGATTTGGAGAATTGGTCTACCAAGGCTATTTCTTCATTTGAAACATTAAAAAAGGCATTTAGTAGCACTCCCATTCTGATCCAGCCTGATCAGGAGAGACCCTTTATTGTGGAGGTAGATGCATCCGAGGACGGCGCAGGAGCAGTTCTTTCACAGGGTCCTGCTAGCCTCACTAACCTGAGACCGTGTGCCTTCTTCTCCAGGAAATTCTCTCCCACGGAGAGAAACTATGACATTGGGAATAGGGAGCTGCTGGCTATTAAATGGGCATTTGAGGAGTGGAGGCATTTTTTGGAGGGGGCAAGGCATCGAGTAACTGTTGTCACTGATCATAAAAACCTAATGTTTCTCGAGTCGGCTAAGAGGTTGAATCCCCGACAAGCCCGATGGGCTCTGTTTTTTACCCGTTTTGATTTCTCCATTACGTTCAGGCCGGGAAGTAAAAATGTGAAAGCAGACGCATTATCCCGGAGCTTCCATGCCTTTCAACCCACTGAGACACCACCTGAATCCATCCTACCAGCAAACATCTTCTTAGCAGCTCTAACCCAGGATATCTCAGCTCGCATTAAGGCTGAACAACATCCTGCACGGGCATCCACCCCAACAGATAAGTTGTTTGTTCCCGTACAATTTCGTCTCCAGCTGTTGGGGGAGTGTCACGATTCTGCCTTTTGTGGACATCCGGGTGTTGAGGGCACTAAGGATCTGGTTTCTAGATCCTATTGGTGGCCCACTCTGACCAGGGATGTCAAGTCCTACATGTCAGCCTGTGAGGTTTGTGCCAGGTCTAAGACACCTAGGACTCGCCCTGCTGGTAACCTACGACCCCTACCCATTCCCAGTAGACCCTGGTCCCATATCTCGATGGACTTTATAACTGACCTACCGCTGGCGGAGGGTAAGACTGTGGTTTGGGTAGTGGTCGATAGGTTTAGCAAGATGGTTCATTTTATTCCCCTGTCTAAACTTCCGAATGCTAAAACCCTGGCGTCTATTTTTGTGAGAGAGATTGTTCGTTTACATGGCATCCCGGAAAACATTGGTTCTGACAGGGGTGTGCAGTTTGTGTCCGAATTCTGGAGGGCCTTCTGTCAAAGATGTAAAATTTCATTGTCTTTTTCTTCCCCCTACCATCCTGAGAGTAATGGGCAGACTGAACGCCTTAATCAGTCTGTGGAACAATTCTTGAGGTTGTATGTTGCTGATGACCAGCAATTATGGGTCAAATTCCTTCCGTTGGCTGAATTTGCTTTGTATAACCGTGTTAATTCTTCTGCTGGGGTCTCCCCTTTCTTTTGTAACCATGGTTTTCATCCCCATGGTTTTCATTCTGGGTCGTCCGTCTCCTCCTCTAACCCTGAAGCGGATAAGCTCTCCTCCGAACTGTGCACAGTTTGGGCCCGGGTTCAATCGAACCTAGAAAAGGCTCAAAGTTCTCAAAAACTCAAGGCCGATAGGAGACGTTCAAGGGGGGTGAACTTTCAGGTTGGGGATAAAGTATGGTTGTCCTCCAAGAATCTATCTCTCAAGGTAACGTATAAAAAATTTGCTCCTCGTTTTATTGGACCATATAAGATCACGGAAGTGATTAAGGTCTCTTTCACACTTGCGTTGTCCGGATCCGGCGTGTACTCCACTTGCCGGAATTACACGCCGGATCCGGAAAAACGCAAGTGTACTGAAAGCATTTGAAGATGGAGCCGTCTTCAAAATGCTTTCAGTGTTACTATGGCAGCCAGGACGCTATTAAAGTCCTGGTTGCCATAGTGGGAGCGGGGAGCGGGGGAGAGGTATACTTACAGTCCGTGCGGCTCCCGGGGCGCTCCAGAATGACGTCAGAGCGCCCCATGCACATGGATGACGTGTCCATGTGATCACGTGATCCATGCGCTTGGGGCGCCCTGACGTCACTCTGGAGCGCCCCGGGAGCCGCACGGACGGTAAGTATACTGCTCCCCGCTACACTTTACCATGGCTGCCAGGACTTTAGCATCCCGGTAGCCATGGTAACCATTCAGAAAAAGCTAAACGTCGGGTCCGGCAATACGCCGAAACGATGTTTAGCTTAAGGCCGGATCCGGATCAATGCCTTTCAATGGGCATTAATTCCGGATCCGGCCTTGCGGCAAGTCTTCAGGATTTTTGGCCGGAGCAAAAAGCGCAGCATGCTGCGGTATTTTCTCCGGCCAAAAAACGTTACGTTCCGGAACTGAAGACATCCTGATGCATCCTGAACGGATTTCACTTCATTCAGAATGCATTAGGATAAAACTGATCAGGATTCTTCCGGCATAGAGCCCCGACGACGGAACTCTATGCCGGAAGAAAAGAACGCAGGTGTGAAAGAGCCCTAACCCGGTATCTTTTAGGTTGGAGCTGCCCGAGTCATTCCACATTCATAATGTGTTCCATAAATCTCTGCTTAAAAAATATTTTGAACCGGTAGTACCATCAAAAGCCTCGCCTCCGCCGGTTCTTGTTAATGATGCTGTCGAGTATGTGGTGTCTAAAATAGTGGATGTCAGGAAGGTGCGTAATGCCTTGCAGTACCTGATTCACTGGAAGGGGTATGGACCTGAAGAGAGATCTTGGGTACCTGCTAGGGAGGTTCATGCTTCTAGACTTGTTCGTAAATTTCATTTAGTAAACCCTGAAAAGCCATCGCCTGAAGTCTTGGGTCCGGTGGCCCCTCGTAAAAGAGGGGGTACTGTCACGGGGTTCCGAAGGTGCACTTGGTCCCCCATTTCCCGCAGACCTCATTCCCAGGGCGGCTTTGCTGGCTGGGTGGCTCCCTGCTCCTAGTCTGCCTTGAGCGCCGAGCTGATCACTCGGTGCTCGACTTGTTGGCCTGTCGGTCATGTGACGCTGGCCACGTCACATGACCCTCACTCCCCACTATAAATACAGGCAGCCTACTGGCCACAGGTTGCCTGTTAATTTCTAGGTTCCTGGCTATTTGTTGGACTACTGATTACTTACCTGATCCTGTTCCCTGACGATCCTCTGCCTGCTCCTCCTGTACTGCGCATCCATCCTGGTATTGTGACCTCGGCTCCCACCTGACTACTCTCTTAGGACTCCTCCTGTACTTTGCTACTCTCCTGGTATTTGACCCCGGCTTCTCCTGACCATTCTTTGCTTAATCCGTTGTACTGCGTAGCTCTCTTGGTTCTGACCCGGTCCGTTCATGTTCCGTATTTTGTCTTGTCTGTCTTCCCTGCACATATCCTAAGTTAGGGACTGCCGTCCAGTTGTACCCTGTCATCAGGACTCGTGAGGCAATTAGGCAGGGCCAGGGGTGAGGGTAGAGCGCAGTGGTCACTACCCTTCCCCCTGTGTGTGTGTGTGTGTGGACGTGACCGTTACAACTAGTACTTCTGGTCTGCCATCTATCTTATAGTTTAAAATGTTTTTTTTTTTTTATTTGTCTTTTCTAAATTTCTGCCTTTTCTCCAGCACATACCATGTTCTTTTACCCCATGGAGTTCAGGGGAGGCAGGTTGGAACAATGGCTGGAACTGGCCCAGTTTGCTATCAGTGTACTATCTTATCCAATCTCCAGAGTACTGTCAGAGATGGTATTCGGTGAGGTAGGCGGCATTGTCACACTCAAGCGAGCAAAATTGCCCTATGCAAGTGTCAAAAACATAAAAAATAATCTCAGAAAACAGATAATAATGCACAATAGATTTAAGCATTATATATGGACTAAGCCATCACTCTGATATGATAAAATCAGAGACTCTCAGCCAATATATTTTGATCAAAACAGATGTGTTCTGATCAAAATATATTGGCTGAGAGTCTTGAATTTTATCATATAAGAGTGAGGGTTTAGTCCATGAATAATGCTTGCATCTATTGTATTAGTGCATTATTATCTGTTTTCTGTGATTTTTTTTCATAAATGTAGCCATGGACATTAGCATATTAATTTGTCATATTGTGCAGTATGTTTATATCTTAGTTTTTTTTAATCTTTTCTCTGTGATTTTTGCTTAGTTTGTAGAATACACTTGAGAGAGTGGCACCTTCAAGTGTGAATGTGCTTCTATTTTATCTTGGGAGTAGGATTCTTGTGCACTTTTGCACCTCCTATCAAACAGGCCGCCTTGATTAGAGATGGCCTTGCGGTTCGCACGGCGGTTGTTTCATGGTGATCTTTGCTTGTTTTAAAAATGACAGGCAGAGGAAGAGCCAGGCCATTCCGCAGGTGCACCAGGCACAGTGACATCTGGCGCTTCCAGGACGCCAGCACATGGCTCCGCAGTGTGGGCTATTTTTAACATGTCCGCTGCTGACAATAGTGTTGCCATCTGCAGCCTGTGCTATCAATGTATAGCCCAACACTCACCTAGGGACGACCACCTTAAGAAGGCAGCTAGCCTCCCATCAATGAGCCCAGTGGGAGCAACACCGTCAGAACCCAAAACACTACACTCCCGGCGCTCCACATCCTGCCTCTTCTCCTTCTCCTCTCTCCTCCCATTTGTCCTTCATTCCACCTTCCACCGTGCCGTCGTCGCGTTCATCTGGCAAAAGGCAGGCTTTAGTGGCGCAAATGTTCGAGCGAAAAAAGAGGATAACGCCGGATAACCCTCTTGCCCAACAGCTGACCGCTGGCTTGTCGGAACTGCTAGCCCGCCAACTACTGCCATATAAACTGGTGGACTCGGAGGCCTTTAGAAAATTTGTGGCCATTGGCACACTGCAATGGAAGGTCCCCGGAAATAAATATTTCTCCCAGAAGGGCATCCCGGAGCTATATGGCCACGTTCAGCGGCAAGTGAATGTATCTCTGGCACACAGTGTCGGTGGCAAGATACATCTGACAACAGACACATGGTCTAGCAAACACGGGCAGGGAAGGAACATAACTTTTACTGCCCACTGGGTGAACCTTCTGACGGCCGTCAAGCATGCAACCCGTGGCACCCGTGTGGAGTTGGTGTTACCGCCACTGATTGCATGCAGGCCTGCCTCTTCTTCTCCTCCTCCTACTCCATCCTCCATCTCCTCCTCGGCTGACTCCTGCTTTTCCACTGATACAGCCTCTTCCGCTGTGCCCCCCAAGCTCCCCAGAACCTATTCGACATGCCAGTTGAGACGTTGCAATGCTGTGCTGCGGCTGTTGTGCCTGGAAGCCAAGAGCAACACTGGTCCTGCACTCCTTTCAGCTTGGCGGCTACAGGCCAATCAATGGCTTACCCCGCTCAATTTGACAGTTGGTAAAGAAGTGTGCGACAACGGTGCCAATCTGCTGAGTGCGCTGAAACAGAGCAAACTGACACACCTGCCGTGCATGGCACATGTCCCGAACTTAGTTGTGCAGCGATTTGTTGCCAAATACCCCGGGGTCCAGGGCGTCTTGCGGCAGGCCAGGAAAATCTCTACCCATTTTAGAAGATCTTACACAGCAATGGCTTGCCTTGCTGACGTTCAGCAGTGACACCACCTGCCCATCAGACGTCTGATTTGTGACTGCCCGACGCGCTGGAACTCCACCTTGTATATGCTTGATAGGCTGCTCCAGCATAAACGTGCAGTTAACGACTACCTATACAAACTCTGCGCCAGGACAGGTTCTGGGGAGCTTGGTTTTTTTCACCGTGCCAGTGGCTGCTCATGCGCGATGCATGCAGACTTCTGCGGCCATTTGATGAGATCACCAAACTAGTCAGTCGCAGTCAGGGCGCATCAGTGACCTCGTACCTTACGCCTTCTTTCTGGAGAGTGCATTGCGTCGTGTAATTAATCAAGCTGTCGAGGAGCAGGAAGATTAGGAAGTCGCAATGCTGGATGAATTCCCAGGGGGGGCTACTCTATCTGAGACAAGTCAAACGGAGTCTGAAGAGGAGTCAGAGGATGATGGTGCCAGGGCGGAGGAGGAGCAAGAAGAGCATGCTTTAAACGTTTCTGGGATCCCTAGTGTTGTCCGTGGCTGGGGGGAGGAGACTGAGGATGACATTATCCTGGACGATGAGCAGGAAACAGGCCACTCCACTGCTTCCAGTTTAGTGCAAATGGGGGCCTTTATGCTCCAGTGTTTGAAGAGGGACCCCACATAAAAAGCATAAAGGGCAAGGACCAGTACTGGGTGGCAACATACTTAGGCCCACGGTACAAACAAACAAAAAATGTCGGATATGTTACCAGAATCACAGAGGGCTGTCAGAATGCAGCACTTCCAGGCCTTGCTTTGAGAATGCTGCATTTTGCTTTTGCAAGCGCTGGCAGAGGCATTTCCACTCACAGAGAAACTGTTGCGGGTATTAATCCAACAGTGCATGCAAGAAGAGGGCGGTTTAAAGATGTGTTGGTCACTTCGGATATGAGATCATTCTCTTCAGCCAACCCATCGACAGCCGCCCTCTGTATCCAGCCTCAGGGAATGCCTAGACCGACAGGTGTCCGACTACATTGGGTTAACGGCTGATGTGGATGCTCTGAGAAGCGATGAACCCCTGGACTACTGGGTGTGCAGGCTTGACCTGTGGCCAGAGCTGGCACAATTTGCCATGGAACTCTTGGCTTGCCCCTCGTCCAGTGTCCTGTCTGAAAGGACGTTCAGCGCAGCAGGGGGGATCGTGACTGATAAGCGCACTCGCCTAGCTCACGACAGTGTGGACTACCTCACATTTCTAAAAATGAATGAGACATGGATCTCGGAAGAATTCAACAATGTGACGAGTCGACCATGTTTAATTGAATTTTCTCATGACAGACCACAAATATCCGCCACCACACAGAACAAAAAATGGTCCCTGTCTTAGGTAAATACAGCGGCAAAAAAGGAGTTTTCTGTAGTGATGAGCGGGAGGTGCCATATTCGATTTCGCGATATTTCGCGAATATTCGATTGAACATTCGTGTTATATTCGTCGAAATCGAATATTCGTAATTATTCCATTTATCGCGAATAATATGCAATTTAATTAATCGCGTATTGCGATTTTTCTTTTGATAGTATAAGGCAATGTTCCTATGACTAATTGACTATGGCTAGGCTAATATGTGTATTTTACGAATATTCTTAATATTGCTCTAACTCTAGAATTCGTAATATTCTAAAAAACGAAGTTAGAGCAATATTACGAACTTTCGTAAAATACACATATAGATTGTAATTTAGCTAATATAGTGCTATAATCCTTTTTTTTCTCTAATTTCTTTGCCTCTTCTGAACTTCAGTTTTGGAAAATATGTACACTATTAAAAAAATTACTATAGCAGTACATGAGCTAAATTACAATCTATATGTGTATTTTACGAATATTCTTAATATTGCTCTAACTTCGTCTTTTAGAATATTGGTAATATTGCTCTAACTTCGTCTTTTATGATATTACGAATATTCTAAAAGACGAAGTTAGAGCAATATTAAGAATATTCGTAAAATACACATATAGATTGTAATTTAGCTAATATACTGCTAAAGTAATTTTTTTAATAGTGTACATATTTTCCAAAACTGAAGTTCAGAAGAGGCAAAAAAAATTAGAGGATTATAGCACTATATTAGCTAAATTACAATCTATGTGTATTTTACGAAAATTCTTAATATTGCTCTAACTTCGTCTTTTAGAATATTCGTAATATTCTAAAAGACGAAGTTAGAGCAATATTACCAATATTCTAAAAGACGAAGTTAGAGCAATAATATTCCACTTTGGCATACTGCTCCCCGACAAGCGTCCCCGTCACCACGGGAACGCCTGTGGGTTAGAATATACTATCGGATCTGAGATTTTACGATCTATGGGAAAACTCAGATCCAATGGTATTTTCTAACCCACAGGCGTTCCCATGGTGACGGGGACGCTTGTCAGGGTGTTGTATGCTGAAGTTGATTAAATAACGATTTTGTCATGCGCTCGGGCACACGTATTAACCATTACGATTTTTCTGTTGTAATATTCGTGAACTCGAATATTATAACCAAGATTATTGGTTTAGATTAGAATAGGACGAATATTCTAAAATTGAATATACAGCAATATATTTTTTATTTAGAATATTCGTCATATTTGGTCCATCTGAAAACGTGATTCCTTCCAGCTTCAATTCAGTTGCTTGTGGGCCAATGGCTCATTGACCCACAAGCAAGAAGCAGGGAGGAATCATATATTTTCATATGGAAAAAAAACAAAACAAAAAAAACAAATATTCGATTTCGCGAATATATGGAACTATATTAGAAAAATTAGCGAAATCTCGAAGTTGCGATATTCGAGATAAAAATTCGAATATTTGTGCTCAACACTAGTTTTCTGTCCTTTGAATGCCTAATGTTTTGGGACTCTGAGGAATTAAACACCTGTGACTACCACGTGTTTCAACTATTATCATTAGGGTTTTTTTTAAGAGGGGGAAGGGGGAAGAGCCATGTATTTAATCCAATTTTATATTTTTAGATCATTTAAACATATGTATTTGACCTGTATTTGTACTGGCCTTCAGTAAAATTGATATCCATTGACCATGTAATCTACCTCCAGCCACATACTTACTTGTTCTTTTATGTACGCTGAATGCATAATTTTTGGGTCCTGTAGTCCACTGGCCTGCTGTAAAAGTGATAACCAATGACAATGTAATCTCCCTCCAGCCACATATTTACTTGTTCTTTTATGTACACTGAATGCATAATGTTTGGGGCCTGTAGTACACTGGCCTGCTGTAAAATTGACATCCAATGACCATGTAATCTACCTCCAGCCACATAATCACTTACTTGTTCTTTTTTATACGCTGAATGCATAATTTTTGGAGCCTGTGGTCCACTGGCCTGCTGTAAAATTGATATCCAATGACTGTGTAATCTACCTCCAGCCAAATACTTACTTGTTCTTTTATGTCCACTGAATGCATAATTTTTGAAGCCTGTAGCCCACTGACATGCTGTAAAATTGATATCCAATGACATTGTAATCTTTTCAAGAGAGAGGATTTCGCCGATGACGTCACCGAAAGGGAAGACGTCATCGGCGCAGGTGCACTGAGGGAGTGCTGAGGAGGCGAGCCTCCTTCTCTCAGAGCGCCTGCGCTGAATGAAGACAGGCGCGGGATTTGAAATGCTGACAGGGCCAGCCGGAGGAAGAGAGCGCTCGCTGGCCCTGTCAATCAACAGGAGGAGGGGGCGGTTTTTTGTGGTGGCTACCAGCAAGTAGACGCCCTACTTGCTGGTAGTGAAGTGATTTGCATATTTTAAAAGATCGATTTTTAAGAAAAAGAAGCCACAGCCAAAGGTAAGAGCCCTATATAGGGAATAGTCATTAAATAAGGATTTTAACAAGCCCAAAAAAAATATGTGTTTTGGGGGTGACAGAAGCCCTTTAAGGCCCGTACTCCCGTGGCCTAAAATAAAAAATTTCTAGGCTCCAACAGGGCACATTTCAGAGAATTTGCCTTTAAGACGCATAAAAATGTCCCCTGATTAATATACATATTTTTTGTTGGAATTTTTGTCATTGATCCCCCTCTAGTATGTCACTGTCCATGTTGTGGGACTATTTGTACACTTCTACTAAGTATTTGGTGGCTGCAAATATTAGCTGAAGGTTTTTCAGGTTCGCCTGCCTTTAAAGTGAATGGGGCCCGCCGCGAACTTGCGATCGTGTTTGCGAACCGTCCCTGCCGATGTATGTCCATCACTAGCCTTGATTAGGTGGTACATATACAGTAGCTGTGTGTGTTCCTTCTCTCATTGGTTGCTGGATGCGCATAGAGTAGTGTTGATTGAGCACCAAAGTGCTCGGGTTTACGGGTGCTTGGGTCAAACACCTAGCACAATGGAAGTAAATGGGAGAGCCCAAGCATTAAACCAGACACCCCCTGCTCTGAAGAGGGGAGGGTGTCTCGTTCATAGGAAAAGGTCAGAAATTGATGGAAACACCACCTAAATGGTTCGGGAACAGCATGGGGAGGATGTCTGGATGCATCTTGGACTCCCAGGTTGCTGCTGGGAACAATGTTGTCCGAGTAGTACGCCACTTTTACAGAATAACAATAATACATACGAAACCGAAGATAAAATCGATTATAGAGAAAAAATAATTAGGAAACATTATTTCCTGCATATTTACTTGTATATAAAGTGCTAATGCTGCCAAAAATTACAAGGAAGAGGCACTCCAATACATAACGGAGGGCCGCATGCACATTGTGGTACAATTGTAGTGGGACTCCTAAACTCATAAAGCCTATGCACTGTGAAAGGGCTTCCAAAAATTACAAGGAACCGACACTGCAATATACCCTTTATTACACATAAAGGAGGGCATCATGCACCCTTGAAAAATTATGATTGATGGCCTGCTGGCGACCCTCAAAAACATTAGGAGCAAGGGCCTGCTGGTGACCGTCTAAAACATTATGGGCGAGGGCCTGCTGCTGAGCTGACCATCTAAAACATTAGGGGTGAGGGTCTTCTGCAGAGCTGACTCTCTAAAACATTAGGGGCGAGTGCCTGCTGCTGATCTGAGCATTGAAAAAATTATGGGCGAGTGCCTGCTGCTGAGCTGACCATTGAAAAAATTTAGGGGTGAGTGCCTGCTGGTGAGCTGACCCTGTAAAACAATATGGTTGAGGGCCTGCTGGCAAGCAGACACTCAAAAACATTATATGCAAGGGCCTGCTGGTGAGCTGACCCTCTAAAAGATTGTAGGTGAGGGCCTGCTGGTGAGCTGACCCTGTAAAACATTATGGTTGAGGGCCTGCTGGTGAGCTGACACTCTAAAACATTATATGCGAGGGCCTGCAGGTGAGCTGACCCTCAAAAACATTATATGCGAGGGCCTGCTAGTGAGCTGACCCTCTAAAACAGGGGTACTCAACTGGCGGACCGCGGTCCAAATACGGACCGAGGCCGCCAGTTGTCCGGACCCCGGCCATCCTTCAGAGCGCTGCTCCTCTCCTGCACACTGTGCCGTGCAGGAGGAGGAGCTTACCGGCGCACTTCCGCCTGTCCCACAGCGCAGTGAGACAGGGCTTCCTCCACATGTAAGCGTTCCTCCTCCTGCACACTCTGGCAGCTCTGCTCAATACAGCGGCGGGGCACAGGAGCTGATAGTTCTCAGCAGCGCAGGAGGAGTCTCTCCCTCCCCCCTGTGCTGCTGCTGTCCCCGCCGCTGCCAATAAGAAGAGGCAGGAGGAGGAGGGGAGGGGCTGTGGCCACTGCGCCACCAATGAAGAAAACTGACCTGTATTACAAATACAGGAGGCGGGTGCAGGAATCAAATAGCCGGCACCCGACCTCTGTGACAGGGAGCTGCGATCAGCTGCAGTTGAGTTAACCCTTCAGGTGCGGTACCTGAGGGGTTAATAGTAGCTGATCGCAGCCCCCTGTCACAAAGGTCGGGTGCCGGCTATTTGATTCCAGCACCCGCCTCCTGTATTTGTATAAGAAACGTTGGTGGCACAGTGCGCCCCCCCCCTAGTATAAGAAACATTGGTGGAGCAGTGCGCCCCCCCCCCCCCTTCCCCATTATAATAAACATTGGTGGCTCAGTGGGAAGTGCCAATGAGGGTTAAAAATAATAAAAGAAAATTAACTCACCTCCTCCAGTTGATCGCGTAACTGCCGGTCTCCTGTTCTTACTTCTTTCTTCAGGACCTGTGGTGACGTCACTGAGCTCATCACATGGCCCATTACCATGGTGATGGATCATGTGATGAGCTCAGTGATGTCACCACAGGTCCTGAAGAAAGAAGTAAGAACTGGAGACCGGCAGTTACGCGATCAACTGGAGGAGGTGAGTAAATTATTTTTTAACCCTCATTGGCACTGCCCACTGCGCCACCAATGTTTATTATATTGGGGGGGGCGCACTGCGCCACCAATGTTTATTATACTGGGGTGATGGGGGGGCGCACTGCGCCACCAATGTTTATTATTTTGAGGGGGGGCGCACTGCGCCACCAATGTTTATTATATTGGGGGGCACACTGCGCCACCAATGTTTATTATATTGGGGGGCACACTGCGCCACCAATGTTTATGATATTGAGGGGGGGCACACTGCGCCACCAATGTTTATTATATTGAGGGGGGGCGCACTGCGCCACCAATGTTTATTATATCGGGTTGATGGGGGGGGGCGCACTGCGCCACCAATGTTTATTATTTTGAGGGGGGGCGCACTGCGCCACCAATGTTTATTATATTGAGGGGGCCGCCAGACGAAAAAGTCGGACATGTAGTACTTTTAGTCTGGCGGCCTCTCACCGTGCTGCGCCGTAACTCAGCCCCCATCCCCATTATAGTCGATGGGCACAGAGCAGCGGTACGGCGAAGTAGTGGCAAGATGGATCTGACAGGGTGAGCAGCCTGTCGGATCCATCCTGCTGCAAGTGTGAAAGTACCCTTACTAATGAGCGCTTCCATCATGGAACGCCCATTAGTACAGCCTTTACCTCCACCGCTACTTGTGCTAGTAAAAAAAAAATATATATTACGGCAGTCTTTCCCAACCAGTGTGCCTCCAGCTGTTGCAAAACTACAACTCCCAGAATGCCTGGACAGCCTTTGGCTGTGCGGGCATGCTGGGAGTTGTAGTTTTGCAACAGCTGGAGGCACACTGGTTGGGAAACACTGTATTACGGTACCTCCACCTCCATTTGCTCACGCTGTGGAGAACACTCCCTGCTGACTAGAAGCTCAGGACAGGACCTACAAGACGCTATCACGTTGGAGCACCGGTCCTGAGCTTGCAGTCAGCAGCGAATGTTCACCGCAGCCAGGTGAATGCAAATTTTGTATTTTTTTTTGCAAAAGCAGAGAAGGGGGCAATACTCTTACTGGGGGCACTAATGGGGACATTATTCTTACTGGGGCACTAATGTGGCCATTACTAATTCTGGGACTTACCCGGGGCGCTCCACTATAACGTCAGAGCGCCCCACGCGCATGTATCACATGATCGCATGGCATCTTTACTGTTGGCGTTCAGCTCGGACCTTCACCTGACTGCAGACCCAGGTATGTGGACCTTTAATAAAACTAGTTGAGTACCCCTGCTCTAAAAGATTGTAGGTGAGGGCCTGCAGGTGAGCTGACCCTCTAAAATATTGTAGGTGAGGGCCTGCTGGTGAGCTTACCCTCTAAAGGATTGTAGGTGAGGGCCTGCTGGGGATCTGACCCTGTAAAACATTATGGTTGAGGGCCTGCTGGTGAGTAGTGATGAGCGGCAGGGGTCATATTCGAATTTGTGATATTTCGCAAATATTTTGTAGAATATTCGTCGAATATTCGAAAATTCGCGATTTTTTTTCTCTCGAAAAATCGGAAAGGTTATGATTGTGTAATATGCGAATTTTCGGATTCAAATTTTTTATTGCAAATTTTTCAACTTACAACTATTAGACGAAGATTATAGCACTATATTAGCTAAATTGCTCTATATTCGATTTTTTTCGAATATTCTCTATATTGCTATCTTAGTTTTTTCGAATATTCGTAATATTCTAAAACAAGAATATATAGCAATATAGCAAATGTTTAAAAAAAATGAATATAGAGCAAAAATCGCAAACACTACTACTCCTAAAGTCAAGTATATTGCAGCCTTCTTATTGGCCCACAAGCTAGAAGCAGTGAGGGATCATGTGTACTGATTAAAAAAATAAAAATAATAATAAAAATAAATCGAAAAAAAAATTGGAATATTCGAAATTACGAATATATAGAACTATATTCAAAATATTAGCAAATTTTCGAAGTACCTATATTCGTGATAAAAATTCGAAATTCGAATATTCGTGATCAACACTAGTGGTGAGCTGACCCTCTAAAAGATTGTAGGTGAGGGCCTGCTGGTGAGCTGACCCTCTAAAAACATTATATGCGAGGGCCTGCAGGTGAGCTGACCCTCTAAAAGATTGTAGGTGAGGGCCTGCTGGTGAGCTGACCCTCTAAAACATTACATGCGAGGGCCTGCAGGTGAGATGACCCTCTACAACATTATTAGCGAGAGCATACTAATAAGCATGTTGATATGACGGAAGAGGAGGAGGAGAAGGACGAGAAAAGGAAGATTTAACCATATACCCTTTTTTGTGGTGGAAGGGGTGCATTGGAATACAGTGTATTCAGTACATTATAAAAAACACATTTAAAGTGCCTTTATGTTCAGCCGCTTTCCTCTGGTGGAGTAGAGAAGTCAGGGGCAATCCAGGCCTTGTTCATTTTTATAAGAGTCAACCTGTCAGCCTTTTTAGTTGACAGGCAGATGCGCTTATCAGTCATTATGCCCCCAGCAGCAATAAGTACCCGCTCTGACAAAATACTGGCAGCAGGGCAGGCCAGCACCTCCAAGGCGTAGTGCGCGAGTTCGTGCCACATGTCCAGCTTGGACACCCAGTAGTTGTAAGGCACAGAGGGATCATTGAGGATGCTGACACGGTCTGCTACGTACTCCTTCACCATCTTCCAAAATGTTTCCCTCCTTGTGATACTAGGCCCCGCATCAGAATGAGGGTGCTGGCGGGGTGTCATGAAAATGTCCCAGACTTTGGAGAGTGTTGCCCTGCCTCTGTTGGAGCTGCTGTGTGTTCCCCTCGTCTCCCCTCCTTGGTTGCCCAAGGAACTACGTACTCTGCCACCAGCGTTGTCAGCTGGAAATTTTTGGAGCAATTTTTCCACAAGGACCTTCTGGTATTGCACCATTTTGCTTGTCCTCTCCACCATAGGAATGAGAGATGAGAAGTTCTCTTCGTAGCAGGGGTCAAGAAGGGTGAACAACCAGTAATCGGTGTTGTCTAAAATGCGTAAACCGCGTAGGTAATAGGAAAGGCAGCCTAACATAAAGTCAGCCATGTGTGCCAGATTCCCAACATGCAAGACTTCACTGTCATCATCAGGATGATGACTCTCAATCTCCTCAACCCCTTCCTCCTCTTCTGCCCATCCACGCTGAACAGATGGAATTAAACTTCCATGTGTACTACCCTCTGTAGCGGAGGCAACTGTATCCTGCTCCCCCTCCTCCTCCTCCTCATCCTCATCATTATCCAATTTTTGCTGAGAAGACGAACTGAGGGTGGTCTGGCTATCACCCTGTGTACTGTCTTCCCCCTTTTCCACCTCTTCCACATGCAAAGTGTCAGCCTTAATTGTGAGCAGCGAGCGTTTGAGTAGACACAGAAGTGGGATGGTTACGCTGAAAATAGCCGCATCGCCGCTCACCATCTGTGTTGATTCCTCAAAGTTTCTTAAAACCACACAGAGATCAGACATTCATGCCCACTCTTCGCTTGTGAATAGCAGAAGCTGACTGGAAAGGCGATGACCATGTTGCAGCTGGTATTCCACTACTGCCCTCTGCTGTTTACAAAGCCTGGCCAACATGTGCAACGTGGAGCTCCAGCGTGTGCTCACGTCGCACAAAAGTCGGTGAGCTGGCAATTGTAAGCACTGCTGCAGCATTGAAAGACCGGCGCAAGCTGTCAATAACTTGCGGAAATGGACACACATGCGGCACACCTTCACCAGTAGCTCAGGCAAATTGGGGTAGGTTTTGAGAAACTGCTGAACCACTAAGTTGAAGATGTGGGCTAGGCATGGGATGTGTGTGAGCTTGCTGAGCTTCACAGCCGCCACAAAGTTACGGCCATTATCAGACACACCCATGCCTGGTTCTAGGTTGAGTGGCGAGAGCCACAGCTCAGTCTGGTCTATTATCCCCTGCCACAGCTGTGCGGCGGTGTGCTGTTTGTCACCTAAGCACCTAAGCAAATTTGTTTCTGCACTCTTCCCCACTGCAGTGCTGTTTGTCACCTAAGCAGATCAGCTTAAGCACGGCCTGTTGACGCTTCCCCACTGCAGTACTACACTGCTTCCAGCTACCAACTGATTGCTAATTGGTGCTGCAAGAGGATAATTCTGAGGTGGAAGTAGAGGAGGAGGCGGAGGAGGAGAAGTGGGGGTTGGAGCCACTAACGTAGGTGGTGGCGGAAACCCTGATGAAAGTAGGGCCCCCAATAATCCTTGGCATCGGTAGCACCTGTGCCATCCAAGGGTACGATTCGCTCCCTGCCTCCACAACGTTCACCCAGCGTGCCATCAGGGAAATGTAGCGTCCCTGGCCAAAGGCACTTGTCCATTTGTCAGTGGTTAAGTGGACCTTCCCAGTAACTGCATTGGTCAGGGCATGGGTGATGTTATGGGACACATGCTGGTGTAAGGCAGGCACGGCACACCGTAAAAAATAGTGGCAGCTGGGGACTGTGTAATGAGGGACGGCCGCCGACATCAGGCTGCGGAAGGCCTTAGTGTCCACAAGCCTAAATGGCAACATTTCCAGCAATTTGGAAAGTTGCGCATTTAGTGCTATGGCCTGTGGGTGGTTGGCTGGGTATTTGCACTTGTGTTCAAATGCCTGGGGTAAGTACATTTGTAAGCTGCGCTGGGACACGGAAGTGGATGTGGTTGCTGATTTGCCAGCACATAACACAGGGGAAGAGGAGGCAGTGGTGTGACCCGCAGATACAGATTGTGGACCCAGGAATTTGGCCCACCTATTACGGTGCTTTGATGCTATGTGGTGATCATGCTGGTAGCGGTGAGGTTGCTAGTGTTTACTCCCCTGCTCACTTTTGTATGGCACAGGTTGCAAATTACTATTCTTTTGTCATATGTACTTTCTTCAAAAAAGCGCCAGACTGCGGAACACCTACCCCTTAGCAAGGGAGATTTCCGCAAGGGTGTGCTCCGGGGAACAGTTGTGGGCCTATTTGGTGTAGCCTGCCTTCTCCCTTTTGCCACCCCACTGCCTCTTCCAGCCTGTTACGGTGCTGTGGATACCTCCCCCTCTGTACTGCTGTCCTCGCTCGGCTTGCCACCTTCCCAGGATTGGTCAGTGACTTTATCGTCCAGCACCTCCTCTTCCACTTCCTCACTCTACTCATCCTCCTGACTTGTTGACCTAACAACAACCTCAGTTATTGCCACTGTGTCTCATCCTCATCATCAACCTCTTGAGACACTAATTGCCGTTGACTTATTGGAAACTGTGGTAAAAGTTTTAGCAATTTAGTGCAGGTTGCGCTAAAAATATATATTGATTCTGCCACACACAACAATAATCCTTTAAAGGACTTTTGGGTCTCTGACAAGTTTCTAAACTTACAAAAAAAAAATTCACTCCCTACACTATCTTTCACTTCTTCAGCACAGCTCTCCCTGACTAACACTGAGCCGAACACCTGTCATCGGGTGCTATATAGCACCCGAAGATGGATTCCGGCCAGCCAATCACTGTAATTCCAGTAACTAACATGGCTATGGCATTACAGTGAATAGCAGTACTTACCTGTGTAGCAGTCAACAAACGTGTGGGGAGGAGACTCGAGCATTGCACTCGAGCACATGCGGTATTCGGTCGAATGCTCGATCAACACTAACATGGATGTGACTAAGAGCAACACACAATATGTTTAAGGTCTGCTCTCCAGAACATGGATGCCCAATGGCATAGGTAGGTTTAGAGTAGGACCTGCCTGACTGAGACCACCTTGACGCGCACAGATGTGTTTTGATCAAAATATATTGGCCGAGAGTCTCAGATTTTATCATATCAGAATGAGAGTTTAGTCCATATATAATGCTTGCATCTATTGTGTTAGTGCATTATTATCTGTTTTCTGTGATTTTTTTCATAAATGTAGCCACGGGCATCTGCATATTTATTTATCATATCGTGCAGAATGTTTTTTCTTAGTTTTTTATCTTTTCTCTTTGATTTTTTTCAAAAACATTACATTTGTTAAAAAGCAGCAGTCAAATGGATCCATGAGGATTTCCACTCATCTCTGATTGATAACAATGCCATTGTTCTGCCATTGATCTGCCATTGCTGACAGTGACTATTTATTGCCGGCCCAATGATGCAACTGTCTCTGTCTCCCTGTTCATCATATTGCAGCTCCTACTCCCCCTGATGCCACTACTACTATCCATAAATGGCTGCACACCTCCTGCTTTGCCTGTGAGGCTCCACACTACACTGTTGCTTAACTCATTTATAGTCGGTATTGTACCACTTTTATTTAGACCCCATTTCTTAGCTCTATTGTCTGTATGTATAATGGTGTGCAGCCATTTTGTTTTTTTATAATTATGTTTGCTTCATGGATATGCACCTGTGATTCTGAAGGTTCTAGTCTAAATTCTCTTGTGGTATATATTAAGGGTAGCGCCTCTTTTAGACTGAACATGTCCATCTACCTGGGACCTCTGAGCAGAGTACGTATTTATCTGGTCTCTACACTGCCCCGAATATTGTAGGCTTTAATAAGTCCAAAGAGAGGCAGTATACTAGTGTTAGGGACCCATCTGCGGAAGCCACATTGACGCCTGGTAGATGGGCCCGACACATGTTTGAGCAAATGTGTGCGCTAAGAGCTTCCATTAACTCATTTATAGTCGGTATTGTACCACTTTTATTTAGAATGACCCCCATTTCTTAGCTCTATTGTTTGTATGTATAATGGTGTGCAGCCATTTCGTTTTTTATAATTATGTTTGCTTCATGGATATGCACCTGTGATTCTGAAGGTTCTAGTCTAAATTCTCTTGTAGTGACTATTTATTGCCGGCCCAATGATGCAACTGTCTCTGTATCCCTGTTCATCATATTGCAGCTCCTACTCCCCCTTATGCCACTACTACTATCCATAAATGGCTGCACACCTCCTGCTTTGACTGTGAGGCTCCACACTGCACTGTTGCTGTGGTTGTTCAGAACAAACCTCTATTTTTTACCGATACAACCGTGTGAGCAGGGTTTGGGGTGGCCCCAATGCTACACTGGGTCGCCTGGACTGCAGTGATCCAGTGTGCTTCTTTACCTGAGGAACTCAAGTGTGAAACAATACAGGCAGGGCACTGGGCTTGCTTCCCCAGTTGCATGAAGATGAATAATTATTGCAGCAATCCTCGGTTCTTTTCCAGAGATGAAGCTTTATTCCGATTATCAGGCCCAGATACATCAAGGTTTATAGCTCTTATGATGAATGAACCCATCAATACCCAGAATGATGTTACCTCAGTTCATTCACCTCAGTTCATTTACTCTCTAACCTTCCCTCAGCCTTCCTTCTTATACCATTTTTACCCACTGACATGTAGAGGACATCTAATTGGTTAATACAAAATTTCAAACCTAGACATACATCTATTGATCTTTTTAAAACTAAACTAATATTCTGATTGGTTGATAGTCTACTACTGTTTTAGTTGTGGCATTTGTATGAAGATACGGAGGGAAAATTATTATCCGGGCGCTTCTGTGTAGACCTAGGTGACATACAATAGTCACCTTTACTGTAAACTGAAACTCCTCTGGACTGAAAACATTATCCATTGTTGTACAGTAACAGTCATTGAGTCTTTGCTGGCCTAGAAAGCCCTGAGGTCTACATTTTAATTGAACAAAAGGATCTTCTTCTTTCCAATGTCACCTCTTGACATCAACTAGGAGTTGTAAATAGCTTCTGATTGTAACTATGATTACTGAATGATTAAATGTACTCCAATGTTAGATTAATGTAATGGATATGTGTGAATTTCAAGTATAATACATACACTACTCACAAATAAAAGTTGGGGATATTTGGCTTTTGGGTGAAATGTATGGAAAAAAGTTCACGTTACAGTGATATTATATCATGAAAGTGGGGCATTTAAGTAGAAGCATGCAATGGTGATTTCCTCATCTCAAAGAATTTATTGAAACAAAAGCCAACAACGGTGGTGGGTATACCCGCACAAAAAACTTCAATGTCTCAATAACTTGTCATGTCGCCTTGAGCATCAGTTACAGCTTGACAACGACATCTCTTGCTGCTCACAAGTTGACTTATTGTCTGCTGAGGCATGGCATCCCACTCTTCTTGAAGGGCGGCCCTCAGGTTATTGAGGTTCTGGGTTACAGAGTTACGAGTCTCTACATGGCGACTCAGCTGATGCCATAGGTTTTCAATAGAGATGAGCGAATTTATAGAAAATTGGATTTGGCTGCTTCGCTGAATTTGACAAAAACATTTGCTTTGTGTACCCCTCAGATGCCTCGTTGATACATGATTGCGTCATCTGAGTGTAAAATTAACAATAATTTAAACTTACAAAATCAAACTTACCGCCTCCATTTGCTGGCAACGGGCCGGCCGCTGCCATCTAGCTTGAAGATCTCAGTCGAAATCCCGTGCGGTGCGAGATTACGTCATCACGCCGGCCGGCGCGATGTTGTAATCTCGTGCCGCACGGGATTTCGGCCGAGATATTCAAGCAAGATGGACGCTGGCAGCCTGTCGCGAGAAAATGGAGGAGGTAAGTTTTCATTTTAATTTTTTTTTTATACTATTTCAGGTTAAATTTATACTGAAATTTGGATCGAATTCCACTTCATGGGATTCGATTCGCTTATCTCTAGTTTTCAATGGAATTCAGGTCTGGAGAAAGTGCAGTCCACTCCATTTTAGGTACCTAAGTCTCCAGCAGCCATTCCTTAATGATGCGACCTCGATGAGTTGCCGCATTGTCATCCATGAAGATGAAATTAGGCCTGTGTTGTTCATGCAGAGGCACACTGACTGGATTATGATGTTATTCAAGTAGTTTGGGCTTGTCAATTTATTGAGCGATTTATGAATAAAACACCTGCTGTGAATTTTGCTGTTAAGGTCCTTGTTAGAGAACAGCAAGTTGTGCAAAAAGTACTGAAACATTGAAAAGTTGGACATGTGCATTCAAAAGTTTAAAGAAGGTCACATCAAGTTCGCCTGTATAGGTTAGAGTGCATTTTAGGTTCATTTTAGGTTCATCCTGAAATTTCATCCACAAGCTAAATATCACAAACTTTTTGTGAGTAGTGTACAGTATATAAAAATAGCATAATAATAGTCTGTGGCTCAGTAGTCCAGGTGACTCCTTGGACAGAGGGCTGGTGAAACATGATCTATGGCTCAGCATCCCCATCTCAATGTCTTCTTCTGGTCACCCATGCAGTCTGGCAGAGCCTCTTCTTCTTGATCCCTACCTACAGAACACTAGGGGATCTGACTGCTCTCCTTATATACAGTTTCTAGCTGAACTAGAACCCTCTAGTGGGAGGGGTGGAGTGGAGAAACCCAGCTCAAATAAATACAATGTTACACTTCTGGTCTCCCGAAGACTTGCTTTAGAAATTCAATAATACTCAATGTCAATGACACAGCAGTTTTTCCAGACACAAACAAGTCTTCAGACATAAAAGAGCTAAACCAGACATCAAAAAGGTCAGTCTGTCTGGTTTTGGTAGTAAATAAGTCTGAGTTTTTCCCTCCAAAACATGCTCTTCTTTAAAGGAAACCTTTCACCAGTTTTAGTCCTAACTAAGGGCAACATAAATAAGTGACTGATTATCTTAGCAAAATGTTGGGTCACTTTCTTTAATTGACCTAGTCAATCTGCCAACATCTTGTATTAAAAAGCTCCAGCTTATAATGATGAGTCATGAATATGTATGAGCTCCTGACTCTCCCCGCCCACCTGCTGCTGAATGACAGTTTTTTTCCATATGAATCAGCAGCAGGTGGGCAGGGGAGTGGCTATAGCTCTGAATTAAATATACGCTGGACTCAATGACATCACGCTGGACTCAAATCATCTCATTACCATGCGGCATGCGTGTGTGTATATTATGAGATAACCATCTGTCACACCAGTAAGTGAATACATCTAAGGCACTTTTTAGTAGTTAATGATTGTATATAATTAGTTAGATTATATTCAAATATCCACATGACAGGTTCCCTTTAAACCTTATGGTAACTATGGAAAATGACCAGCTTCTCATTATTAGATATAAAGTCCCCAAAGTCTCTCACTATTCATTTACCCTTTTCACAGTGCTGTGCAAACATAGTGCAAATTAACAGGGTATATATCACAATAAGCATATGAAATGCAGTTAACCCCTTAAGGACCATGCCATATTTCACCTTAAGGACCAGGCCATTTTTTGCAAATCTGACATGTGTCACTTTATGTGGTGATAGCTTTAAAACGTTTTTACTTATCCAAGCCATTCTGAGATAGTTTTCTCGTCACATATTGTACTTAATGACAGTTGTAAAACTGAGTCAAAAAATGTCATTTTTATTTATGAAAAATAACCAAATTTACCAAAAATGTAGAAAAATTAGCAAATTTGCAAATTTTTATTTCTCTACTTTTATAATAGATAGCAATACCTCCAAAAATAGTTATTACTTTACATTCCCCATATGTCTACTTCATGTTTGGATCATTTTGTGAATGCCATTTTATTTTTTGGGGACATTAGAAGGCTTAGAAGTTTAGAAGCAAATCTTGAAATATTTAAGAACATTTCCAAAACCTACTGTTTAAGGACCAGTTCAGGTCTGAAATCACTTTGTGAAGCTTACATAATAGAAACCTCCCAAAAATTACCATATTTTAGAAACTACACCTCTCAATGTATTCAAAACTGATTTTACAAACTTGTTTATCCTTTAGGTATTCCACAAGAATTTATGGAAAATTGAGTTGAAATTTCAGAATTTCACTTTTTTGGCAGATTTTCCATTTTAATAAATTTTTTCCAGTAACAAAGAAAGGGTTAACAGCCAAATAAAACTCAATATTTATTGCCTTGATTCTGTAGTTTTTAAACTGCTATATGGGCACACAGCAGGGCGCAGAAGGAAAGGAACGCCATATGATTTTTGGAAGGCAGATTTTGAAGGACTGGTTTTTTGACACCATGTCCCATTGAAGCCCTCCTGATGCACCCCTAGATTAGAAACTCCAAAACAGTGACCCCATTTTGGAAACTACGGGATATGGTGGCAGTTTTGTTGCTACTATTTTAGGGTACATAGGATTTTTGGTTGCTCTATATTACACTTTTTGTCAGGAAAGGTAACAAAAAATAGCTGTTTTGGCACCATTTTTATTTTTTATTTACAACGTTCATCTGATGGGTTAGATCATGTGGTATTTTTATAGAGCAGGTTGTTACGGACACGACAATACCAAAAATGTTTTTGTATCTTACATAGTTTTTATTATTATGTAGGGGCTAATTTTTTTCAGTATGAGATGACGATTTGATTGGTACTATTGTGGGGTGCGTATGACTTTTGGTATTACACTTTTTGTGATGTAAGGTGACAAAAAATTGCTTTTTTGACACACCTTTTTATTTTAATTTTTTTACGGTGTTCATCTGGGGGGTTAGGTCATGTGATATTTTTATACAGCAGGTTATTTCGGATGCGGCAATACCTAATATGTATACTTTTTTATTTGCTTACGTTTTACACAATTAAACAAAAAAAAATTATGTTTTAGTGTCCATATTCTGAGAGCCATATAATTTTTTTTTTGGGCGAATGTCTTAGGTAGGGGTTACTTTTTTGAGGAATGAGGTAACAGTTAGATTGGTACTATTTTGGGGGGCATATGCCTTTTTGATTGCTTGGTGTTGAACTTTTAGTGATGTAAGGTGACAAGAAAATTTTTTTGACGGTGTTCACCTGAGGCGTTAGGTCATGTGATATTTTTATAGAGCCGGTCATTATGGACGTGGCAATACCTAATATCTCTACTTTTTTATTTATTTATGTTTTACACAATAATATCTTTTTTAACCAAAAAAAAATAATAATCATGTTTTAGTGTCTCCATATTCTGAGAGCCATATTTTTTTTTTATGTTTTGGGCGATTGTCTTAGGTAGGGTATAATTTTTGCAGGATAAGATGATGGTTTAATTGGCACTATTTTGGGGTGCATATGACTTTTTGATTGCTTGCTATTACACTTTTTGTGATGTAAGGTGACAAAAATGGCTTTTGACACAGTTTCTTTTTACGGTGTTCACCTGAGGGGTTAGGTCATGTGATATTTTTATAGAGCTGGTCATTACGGACGTGGCAATACCTAATATGTATACTTTTTTTTTTTTTACACAATGATATCATTTAAAAAAAAATTATAAATAAATAATGTTTTATTGTCTCCATAGTCTGGGAGCCATAGTTTTTTTTATGTTTTGGGCGATTGTCTTAGGTAGGGTATAATTTTTTGCGGGATGAGGTGATGGTTAGATTGGCATTATTTTGGGTGCATATGACTTTTTGATCGCTTGCTATTACACTAAGGTGACAGTAAATGGGTTTTTTTAACACCGTTTTTATTTTTTATGGTGTTCACCTGAGGGGTTAGGTCATGTGGTATTTTTATAGAGCAGGTTGTTATGGACACAGCGATACCTAATATGTATACTTCTTTTTATTTACTTAAGTTTTACACAATAACAGCATTTTTTAAACCCTGAAAAGATGTTTTAGTGTCTCCATAGTCTGAGAGCCATAGTCTTTTTTATGTTTTGGGCGATTGTCTTAGGTAGGGGCTTATTTTTTGCAGGATGAGGTGATGGTTAGATTTGTTCTATTTTGCGGGGAATACCCCTTTTTGATTGCTTGGTGTTGCACTTTTGGTGGTGTAAGGTGACAAAATATTTTTTTTTTTTTAGCACAGTTTTTATTAGATTTTTTTGACAGTGTTCATTTGAGGGGTTAGGTTATGTGATATTTTATAGAGCTAGTCGATGCGGACGCGGCAATACCCAATATGTCTACTTTGCTTTTTCCCTACTTTAAAAAAAAATTATTAACTTTATTTTGGTGAAAGGACTTTTTATTTTTTTACTTTGAATTTTTTTGTAAAACTTTATTTTTGTAACTTTCTTTTACATTTTATTTTTTGTCCCACTCTGGGACTTCAACTTTTGGGGGTCTGATCCCCTTTACAATGTATCACAATACTTCTGTATTGTGATGCATTGGCTGTAAGTGTATTACACACTGTAATACACTTCCTGCCTGTTTGCCTGTGAGATCCAGGGGGCTGGATCTCACAGGCTGTCACGGAAGGCAGCCACAATGCCTAAGGAAGGCATCGGGCTGTCTTCCATGCCATCGGGTCCTCGTCACAGAAGCGCAGGGACCCGATGGCTGCTCTCTCCCTCCCTCCTCCCTCCCTCCTCACATCACACGTGCCGCGGTCAGCGCTGACCGCGGCACATAAAAGGTTAATTTGTCGGCATCTGTGATTTCACCGATGCCGGCACATGCAGCAGGGGTCCGGCTATCAATGACTGCCGGACCCCTGCCACGGATCGGGCAGGCTGGTTCTTAAGTCAAGCACATCTGCGCCGTACATGTCCTTAGTGGGTTGAACAGTATTAAACAGTATAAGTTAGTGCAAGTTAACCCTTTTGAAATTAAATAAAGAGTTGATGTCTTTCTATAAGGGAAAAAGTGGCAAATGTCCACAAATGTTCAGACTTCAACGTATCCCTGCTCTAGGGCACTATATGTGTACAAAGGAAAAAGTATATTGATTTATTTTTTTCTTAATTTGAAATGTGAGGCACAGTGTGTTTTAAACAGGCTGTTTGTTAACACTGTGAACCATGCACTTACTCATAGATATATATATATATATATATATATATATATATCAGTGTCACGCTGACAATCGTTACTAAAACTATTATTGCATTAAAGAGCTTAAAAGGGTTGTCTCACTTCAGCAAACAGCATTTATCATGTTTTATTGCTAAAGTCAAGATAAGTCACGACAACCTCTTTAAACGAGGGAGAGAAAAAAATTAGGGAAAAAAGTAAGGAAAAGAAAAATAAATAAAAACAAGAGAGAAAAGACCTTATAGTGTCATATAGACAATGGCTAATCTAAATTGTATGACGGCACCCAATGTCTACGGACATTTGAAATCCAACATGTCTTCTTCTGGGTGATAATCACTGCGTGCACTGTAGGGCAGTGTGTATCTTGTTTTCTATTAAATATGCTTACTTGGTCAGTCTTTGAGTGTAACCTATGTATGAAACATTTCCTATATTAGTGGAATCGCCATTCTTCCACATGTATATTATGCCGTTAGTCCATTGCCTAATTTTTACCGGAAGCTGAAAGAGAATTCTCCACTGGTCTAAAATGTAGTGTAGGACTGATTTTTCTTAACTTTCCAGATTTTACAGCAAAAGGAAAAGGTAGGGATTACTCCATAGCACAATAAAAATAAGACTTTCTGACGTGTGCATACTTTCAGAAGATACAGTAAATGGTTTGTAGCATAGCACCAGCTTAGTGTAGAAAATGACTCTATATAAACTGCTCAATATCTTAACTCTTACCCCTCCAGCTCTGACAGATCTTTCATTTCTATAGACAACTCTCGCTGTGAGCTAGATCAAGATGCTGTATGTACTGCTTTTCATCAAATGGGCACCTGGGGGTGTCCCTAACCAGCAGGCGGACATCCCCTTTACAGAAATGTCAATAATGTCTAACCATGCTGTTCAGCTAAAAGCCATGTGTCACTTATGTTCCTATGTTATTCAAGTTTCCTCAGCCTATCCAATAGGCTATAAATGATTCCCATGAAGAAAAGTTTTACCCATTTGTCTCATTTGTACATATGAAAATGCTTAGGTACAATCTGAGATTAGTACATGACTAAAAGTGGTAAGGAAATTATATATGTTAATGGACTGTAAGTACAAGGGATAGTCACGGCCTGTTAGCATAATAAGCTTAAGAGAAGCATGACACGCTATAATAATGTCAATAAGTCGGTATGAAAGCCACTAATGAATTGCACAGCAGGTAACAGCCCTAAACTCTTAGTTCCACCATTTCCTACTAAAAGCCACTATGATAAAATCTTGAACTGTAAGGCTTGACAATCTCAAGAAGAAGAATTACAGTAAGTCATTATTTCTCATCAGAAATACTTTAATGTTGCTTCAGCTTTCTGCCAAATTTTTATGTATAGTATACAGGGAGTGCAGAATTATTAGGCAAGTTGTATTTTTGTGGATTAATTTTATTATTGAACAACAACCATGTTCTCAATGAACCCAAAAAACTCATTAATATCAAAGCTGAATATTTTTGGAAGTAGTTTTTAGTTTGTTTTTAGTTTTAGCTATTTTAGGGGGATATCTGTGTGTGCAGGTGACTATTACTGTGCATAATTATTAGGCAACTTAACAAAAAACAAATATATACCCATTTCAATTATTTATTTTTACCAGTGAAACCAATATAACATCTCAACATTCACAAATATACATTTCTGACATTCAAAAACAAAACAAAAACAAATCAGTGACCAATATAGCCACCTTTCTTTGCAAGGACACTCAAAAGCCTGCCATCCATGGATTATGTCAGTGTTTTGATCTGTTCACCATCAACATTGTGTGCAGCAGCAACCACAGCCTTCCAGACACTGTTCAGAGAGGTGTACTGTTTTCCCTCCTTGTAAATCTCACATTTGATGATGGACCACAGGTTCTCAATGGGGTTCAGATCAGGTGAACAAGGAGGCCATGTCATTAGATTTTCTTCTTTTATACCCTTTCTTGCCAGCCACACTGTAGAGTACTTGGACGCGTGTGATGGAGCATTGTCCTGCATGAAAATCATGTTTTTCTTGAAGGATGCAGACTTCTTCCTGTACCACTGCTTGAAGAAGGTGTATTCCAGAAACTGGCAGTAGGACTGGGAGTTGGGCTTGACTCCATCCTCAACCCGAAAAGGCTCCACAAGCTCATCTTTGATGATACCAGCCCAAACCCGTACTCCACCTCCACCTTGCTGGCGTCTGAGTCGGACTGGAGCTCTCTGCCCTTTACCAATCCAGCCATGGGCCCATCCATCTGGCCCATCAAGACTCACTCTCATTTCATCAGTCCATAAAACCTTAGAAAAATCAGTCTTGAGATATTTCTTGGCCCAGTCTTGACGTTTCAGCTTGTGTGTCTTGTTCATTGGTGGTCGTCTTTCAGCCTTTCTTACCTTGGCCATGTCTCTGAGTATTGCACACCTTGTGCTTTTGGGCACTCCAGTGATGTTGCAGCTCTGAAATATGGCCAAACTGGTGGCAAGTGGCATCTTGGCAGCTGCACGCTTGACTTTTCTCAGTTCATGGGCAGTTATTTTGCGCCTTGGTTTTTCCACACGCTTCTTGCGACCCTGTTGACTATTTTGAATGAAACGCTTGATTGTTCGATGATCACGCTTCAGAAGCTTTGCAATTTTAAGAGTGCTGCATCCCTCTGCAAGATATCTCACTATTTTTGACTTTTCTGAGCCTGTCAAGTCCTTCTTTTGACCCATTTTGCCAAAGGAAAGGAAGTTGCCTAATAATTATGCACACCTAATATAGGGTGTTGATGTCATTAGACCACACCCCTTCTCATTACAGAGATGCACATCACCTAATATGCTTAATTGGTAGTAGGCTTTCGAGCCTATACAGCTTGGAGTAAGACAACATGCATAAAGAGGATGATGTGGTCAAAATACTCATTTGCCTAATAATTCTGCACTCCCTGTATGGAAAATAAAGACTACACCAAAAATGTAGCGATCTAGAGCTAGCAAAAGGTAATATTAGATTAAAAGTTCTTAAAGCAACATAGCCATAAACTACAACCATTTTATAGATATAGGTGCCTCATGTCTAGGTAAGCTTGGTGGATGAGATGGGTCTCTACCTTCACTATGCCTTAAAGGAGATTGTTGTCTTCAGCAAATAGCATTTATTATGTAAAGGAAGTTAATACAAGCCCCTTACTAATGTTTTATTATCCATATTGCTTCTTTTGTTGGCTTGATTTATTTTCCCATCATATTATACACTGCTCATGGTTACGACTAGAGATGAGAGAATTTTTCAAAAATTCATTTCGTCGGTTCACTGAATTTTTTGGGAAAAAGTTGGTTCGATCCAAATTTATTCATGATGAATTACTTTAAAAAAAAAAAGGCTATTTTCTGTCTGCAGAGAGTCATTATAGTGGTGTAGAACACTGTGCCTTGCAGTGACACACATTGGGAGTCTGCTGTGGTAGTAAAGTAATACTGTGAGTCAGTATGACATGCAGATGACAGGTGTTGCTCTTAGAATCACTGCACACTTCACTTATTTGGGCAGTAACGGGGCCAAAACTGACCAAATAACTCAAGTGTGATCTCAGCCTTACAGTGTTAGCGTCAAGAAGAAGCACACTCCTTTTACACCGTCGTCAGCTGATACCACATAGATGTCAACAGAACCTGTTCTATTAAATGCTTATACAAGTAGAGCCCCCCGACAGAGTGGAGAGGGTGTCAGCAGTAAGTTTGTGTTGACGTCACTGATTATTTTCCCCTTCCTCTGATCTGTCAGAACAATAACCCCCAAAAAATGGATCCTGTTTGTGGAGCAAACGAGGTGCAGAACAGCGTGACACCGCCGTACCCTGCACATGTGGCATGCTAGAAGGGCACTGTGAATTGTCCCTGCAGTGGCGGCTGAGGACTAGTGTTGAGCGCGAATATTCGAATAGCAAATATTAATCATGAATATCGAAACTTAGCTAATTCGCGAATATTTAGAATATAGTGCTATATATTCGCTAAATCGAATATTCGTCATTTTTTAACATCTGAAAACATGATTCTTCCCTGGTTCTTTCTTGTAGGTCATTGAGTCATTGGCCCACAAGTAACTTAAGCAGGAATGAATCATGTTTTCATATAGAAAAAAATGACGAATATTCTAAAAACGAATATATAGCAATATAGTGAATATATTCTTTATTTAGAATATTCGCCTTTATTTTCCAAATCTGTACAGTTGTTCGCATACTCCTCCCCGACAAGCGTCCCCATCACCATGTGGGTTAGAAAATATCATCAGATCTGAGTTTCCCTGAGATCGTGAAAACTCTGATCCGATGGTATATTCTTACCCACAGGCATTCCCATGGTGACGGGGACGCTTGTCGGGGAGGAGTATGCCAAAGTGAAATAACAGTACAAATTGAAAAAATAAAAAAAGACATTCTCAATAATTAATATATTAGCTATATTGCTATAACTTAGTTTTTTTGAATATTCGTCATATTCTAAAAAACAAAGTTATTGTCACGAGGGTATCAAGAGCCACGTCTGACTCCGTTAAACCCGGGGTCAGGAAGTCGCAGCGGGTGGCTGCGCGCTCTATATCTAAAGATCACGATGTTTCTTAGTGATTGTTTTCTGTGTTTGCCTTGCTATCCATTTTGTTTCTCTCAGGGATCCGTAGCTTCTCCTCCTCAGCTGTTTCTTGTCTGCCACTCCCTACCTCCTTATATTCTCCCCTCACACTTCTCTAGTTGCCAGTTATAGAGCTTCCTGCCTGGACATCTATACTGACCCACTGGAGTGGTTAATCCTGGTTGTCGTTCCTGAGTGCTACCCTCCGGATCCCTGTTGGGCTTATTGTTGTCTCCTGTTGTCGCCCACCTGGGAATATATGTTGAGTCTGTGTTGTCTGTCCTCCCCTTGGTGTTTTCCCTTAGAGTTAGTGGTGCGGACTAGTGTTCCCATCGCCCTGTTCACTACCTAGGGCTCAGCTCAGGGAAAGCCAGGGCTTTAGGCACGTGATCGGCGTACGGGTGAGGAACCCGTCTAGGGACGTCAGGGCAGCCAGGTGCCAGCTGCCAGGTGAGTCAGGGGTCACCATCTTCCCTCTCACTTGGGCAGGGCCTTCCTCGTTCCCTCCCTCTGTGTCACGTATGTGATAGCCACGCCGACCGTGATATTATAACTGGCCCTTACTTTTTGAGAAAAAAATAAATTAAAAAATTTATATAATTTTTTTTTTTTTTTTTTTTTTCTCTCTCCACTTAGAATCCAATATGGATCCTATTGATGCCTTGGCAGAACAGCTTCAAAGCCTGTCTTTGGAGATGGCAGGATTGAAGGCGTCTGTTCTCCAACAACAGCAGCAAATGCAGCAGACCGCACCCCCAGCGGTTGCTATGGGTAACCAGGTTGTCACTGAACCCAAGGTTGCTCTTCCCGACAGATTTGCTGGGGGAAGGGACAAATTTGCGACGTTCCGTGAGGCCTGCAAATTATATTTTAAGTTGCGCCCTTACTCCTCAGGTCATGAAGAACAGCGGGTAGGGATTGTCATTTCCCTGCTTCAGGGGGATCCGCAATCCTGGGCGTTCTCGTTACCCCCTGGTTCTCAGGCTCTTCGGTCAGTGGAGGGATTTTTTGGGGCTTTGGGTCTCATATATGATGACCCTGACCGAGTCGCCCTGGCTGAGTCGAAGTTACGGAGACTCCTACAGGGAGATCGGTCAGCAGAGGAATATTGCTCAGAGTTCCGTAGGTGGGCTACGGATACTCAGTGGAACAACCCGGCTCTCAGGAGTCAGTTCTGCTCTGGGTTATCTGAAAGGGTTAAGGATGCACTGGCGCTGTATGAGACCCCCCTTTCCCTTGATGCTGTTATGTCCCTCTCTATCAGAATAGATAGACGTCTTAGGGAGAGATCGAAAATTCCGGAGCAATTGGTTACCTCTCCCAAGCAACAGTCAGCCTGTACTGACTTAGATGAGCCTATGCAGCTAGGCGGAACTTCTCGTCAGGTCCGTCCTCCCGAGGTTCGCCGTAGGGGGGGGCTTGTTTTTTCTGTGGGGGGAGGGGTCATTTCATTAATGTCTGTCCCTCCTTTCTCAAAAACAAAAGACCGTCGGAAAACTACTAACCCCGGGCTGTGCGGAGGATGTCAGCCGGGGGGTATACGTTTCCTCCATACGAACATCTCAATTTGTGTTACCAGCGGTCATTGTTTTTGGTGTTAAGACGGAGTCTATTTCTGTTTTTCTAGACAGTGGAGCAGGGGTAAACTTGATTGATGCCCATTTTGCCCGCACTATGGGTTTGTCTCTCTGTACGCTGCAGAGACCTATTCCCGTATTCGCTATAGATTCTGCTCCTCTGTCTCAGAGAAACCTCACCCACATTGTTCGTAATTTACACCTTCGGGTAGGGGACCACCATAATGAGTGTCTTTCATGTTACGTTCTGGAGGGCCTTCCCTCTCCGGTGGTATTGGGTCTTCCCTGGTTGGTAGCGCACAATCCAGTGGTGGATTGGCAGGCCAGGGAGATATTGGAGTGGAGTGAGCATTGCAGAGAGAATTGCTTAAATAACAATTGCTTAATCGCCTCCATAGCTTCCCTACCTACATTTATTTCGGACTTTGAGGACATTTTTTCTGAAAAGGGTTGTCAGAAACTACCACCTCATCGTCCTTATGATTGCCCGGTTAACCTGATTCCCGGGGCAAAATTACCCAAGTCCAGGTTGTATAATCTTTCGGGTCCCGAGAGACAAGCTATGAAAGATTATATCTCCGAGAGTCTGGCTAAGGGACACATCAGACCCTCTTCTTCACCCGTGGCTGCAGGGTTTTTCTTTGTTAAAAAGAAAGATGGGGGCCTGCGTCCTTGCTTAGATTTCCGTGAGTTAAACCAGATAACCATCCGTGACCCATACCCTCTTCCTCTCATTCCTGACCTTTTTAATCAGATTGCGGGTGCTAAGTGGTTCTCCAAACTTGATCTTAGGGGGGCCTACAATCTGATTCGTATCAGGGAAGGGGATGAGTGGAAGACAGCTTTTAACACCCCTGAGGGGCATTATGAAAATCTAGTTATGCCTTTCGGTCTGACCAATGCCCCTGCGGTCTTCCAACATTTCGTTAATGATATTTTTAGTCATCTCATCGGCAGGTTTGTAGTCATATACCTAGATGATATCTTAATTTATTCGGCTGATCTGAAAACACATGAGGTGCATGTCAGGCAAGTACTGCAGGTCCTACGGACGAATAAATTATATGCGAAAATTGAAAAATGTGTCTTCGCTGTTCAGGAATTACAGTTCCTGGGATATCTATTATCTGCTTCAGGTTTCCGCATGGATCCTGGGAAGGTCCAGGCAATTTTAGATTGGGATCTTCCTGAGAACCTTAAAGCCCTACAACGGTTTTTGGGTTTCGCTAATTTCTATAGAAAGTTCATTAAAAATTATTCAGTGATCGTTAAACCCCTTACCGACATGACTAGGAAGGGGACGGATTTTTCCAAATGGTCTGACGCCGCTAAAGATGCATTTTCCTCTCTAAAGGAGAGGTTTACCTCAGGACCTGTTCTAATTCAACCTGATGTCTCCCAGCCTTTTATTGTCGAGGTAGATGCGTCAGAGGTGGGAGTGGGAGCTGTATTGTCTCAGGGTCCGTCTCCTGGCAAATGGCGTCCTTGCGCTTTCTTTTCCAAAAAATTATCTTCTGCGGAGAAGAATTATGATATTGGAAATAGGGAACTGTTGGCGATTAAACTGGCGCTTGAAGAGTGGCATCACTTCTTAGAGGGAGCAATCCACCCCGTCACGGTGATTACGGATCACAAGAACCTTCTGTACCTAGAATCGGCTAAGCGTCTCACCCCTAGACAAGCTAGGTGGTCGCTATTCTTTACCAGATTTAACTTTGTAATCACCTATCGTCCTGGGGCAAAAAATACCAAGGCAGACGCATTATCTCGTAGTTTCCCTGGAGGGGGTAATGTTTGTGATCCGGTACCTATTTTACAAAGAGGAGTGGTTGTCTCTGCTGTACACTCTGTTCTGGAGGGAAAGGTGTTAGAGGCTCAGGGGGACGCCCCGGCCTCTTGCCCCTCAGAGAAATTGTTTGTACCGTTAAACCTGCGTCTTGAATTATTAAAAGAACATCATAATTCGGCACTTGCTGGACACCCGGGTAGTAAAGCAACCTTGGAGCTTTTATCTCGTCGTTTTTGGTGGCCAAGGTTGCGTCAGGATGTAATGGATTTTGTGTCTACTTGTTCTACTTGTGCACGCGCGAAAGTCTCTCATACACGTCCAGCAGGGTCTTTATTGCCACTTTTCATCCCCAATAGGCCATGGACACATCTGTCAATGGATTTCATCACTGACTTACCGTTGTCGGCGGGTAAAACAGTTATCTTGGTAGTAGTAGACAGGTTTAGCAAAATGGTACACTTTATTGCGCTACCCGCACTTCCTAATGCTAAAACTCTCGCTCAGGTGTTTATCAGTGAAATCGTGAAGCTTCACGGGGTCCCTTCCGATGTGGTTTCGGATCGGGGAACCCAGTTTATTTCTAAGTTTTGGAAAGCTTTTTGTTCCCGTTTGGGGGTTCACTTGTCCTTTTCCTCAGCTTTCCATCCTCAGTCGAATGGACAGACTGAGCGTACCAACCAAAACCTAGAAACATATTTAAGGTGTTTTGTGTCTGAAAACCAAGAGTTGTGGTCATCATATTTACCGTTAGCTGAGTTTGCCATAAATAATCATTATCAGGAGTCCACTGGCAAGTCACCATTCCTTGGTGCATACGGTTTTCATCCCCAATTTTGTACTTTCAAAGAGGGGGGGTCTTCTGGGGTTCCCGAAGAGGAAAGGTTTTCTTCATCTCTTTCATCGGTATGGCAGAAGGTGCAAGTTAACTTGAAAAAGATGAGTGGTAAATATAAATGCATGGCCGATAAGAAACGGTCGCCAGGTCCGGACCTAGGAGTGAATGACTATGTGTGGTTGTCTACTAGGAATATTAAGTTGAAGGTTCCTTCTTGGAAACTGGGTCCTAGGTTCATTGGTCCCTATAAAATAGTAGCCGTCATTAACCCTGTGGCTTTTCGCCTGGAGCTACCTCAGACTTTTAAGATCCATAACGTCTTCCATAAATCGTTACTCAAGAAGTATGTTCCACCTCTAGAACCATCGCCGCTGCCACCTCCTCCTGTCATTGTGGCTGGTAATCTGGAGTTTCAAATAGCCAGAATTGTTGATTCTCGTCGGGTCCGCCGCTCTCTTCAGTATCTGGTGCATTGGAGGGGTTACGGTCCCGAGGAAAGAATGTGGGTTCCAGCGTCAGAGGTAAACGCCAACAGGTTAATTCAGACTTTCCATGCCTCTCATCCGGAGAGACCTGGTCCTGAGTGTCCGGAGGCCCCTCGTGAAAGGGGGGGTACTGTCACGAGGGTATCAAGAGCCACGTCTGACTCCGTTATACCCGGGGTCAGGAAGTCGCAGCGGGTGGCTGCGCGCTCTATATCTAAAGATCACGATGTTTCTTAGTGATTGTTTTTTGTGTTTGCCTTGCTATCCTTTTTGTCTCTCTCAGGGATCCGTAGATTCTCCTCCTCAGCTGTTTCTTGTCTGCCACTCCCTACCTCCTTATATTCTCCCCTCACACTTCTCTAGTTGCCAGTTATAGAGCTTCCTGCCTGGACATCTATACTGACCCGCTGGAGTGGTTAATCCTGGTTGTCGTTCCTGAGTGCTACCCTCCGGATCCCTGTTGGGCTTATTGTTGTCTCCTGTTGTCGCCCACCTGGGAATATATGTTGAGTCTGTGTTGTCTGTCCTCCCCTTGGTGTTTTCCCTTAGAGTTAGTGGTGCGGACTAGTGTTCCCATCGCCCTGTTCACTACCTAGGGCTCAGCTCAGGGAAAGCCAGGGCTTTAGGCACGTGATCGGCGTACGGGTGAGGAACCCGTCTAGGGACGTCAGGGCAGCCAGGTGCTAGCTGCCAGGTGAGTCAGGGGTCACCATCTTCCCTCTCACTTGGGCAGGGCCTTCCTCGTTCCCTCCCTCTGTGTCACGTATGTGATAGCCACGCCGACCGTGATAGTTATACCAATTTAGCGAAAAATTTCGTAAAATACACATATAGACTGCAATTTAGCTAATATAGTGCAATAGTATTTTTTTTTAATAGTGTAAATTTTTTCCAAATCTGAGGTTCAGAAGAGACAAAAAAAATTTGACTATAAAAAAAAAGATTATAGCACTATATTAGCTAAATTGCAGTCTATATGTGTATTTTACGAATATTCGCTATATTGCTATAACTTCGTTTTTTAGAATATTCGTCATATTCTAAAACAAGAATATATAGCGAATATGGAGTAGTGAGGAGCGGGAGGCTCATCACTACTCCCCAGTTTAGATGAACCCAGGCAGTGGGGAGACGATAAATAGCTCCTCCGGCGACTCGGACGGCGACAGTCTTCCCGGTGCGATCATTGTTGTGGACCAAGTATGCATGAGAGTCAGGGTGGCCCCATAGTCTCGCAGGCCTTGAACTGGTTGCACATTGACCAGTACCTCTTGGCGGTGCTGTTGTCTGTTGTCCTGAGCAGCGCCTTGGATAGGGTCAGCCTCGTATAGGACCCCTAAGTATTCCTCCGCCTCGGCTTCAGCTTCCACACAGTGGGCAGCTGGTGTAGGTTGGGGCAGTTTGGAGGGTCGTCCCCAGTTGGACCTGGGGGGTTCCAGCAGGCAGTAGCTCCTGATGTGTCCCAGATGTTGGCATCTATGGCACCGTACTGTGAACTGGTTCTGCTGGAACCTGGGGGGTTCAGAGTAGCGGGGTGGGGCTGGAGGGACCAAAGCACGGAACTCTGCCCTAGGAGGTGGTTTTGTAATGGTCGGCTCAGAACGAGGATGTACAACAGTTGGTTCTGGCCGTCGGGTAACCGTATACTCATCTGCCAGGTGTGCCGCGTCCTGTAGGGTGAGTGGCCGTTGATCCTGAACCCATTCCTTCAGGCCTGGTTGTAATGCTCCTATGAAATGTTTAAGTAGGAACAGCTGCAAAACTCCTCCTGTGGTGGCTTGGCATCCCTGTACCCAATGGGATGCGGCCCTGTGTAGTGTACTGACCCACTCTGAGTAGGAATCTCCTCCTTTCCGTTTGGACTCCCTAAACAGTCGGTATGCTTCGGGGGTTACAGCATACCAGAACAGTAGCGCTTCCTTTACCGTGGCATATTTTGTAACATCCTCGGTTGGGATGGCACGAAAAGCTTCATTGGTCTTTCCTGACAGTTTGCCCGACAAAATTGTAACTAGAGTTGAACGAACCCGAACTGTAAAGTTCGGGTTCATACTGAACTTTAGATTTTTTGGCACCCGGACCCGAACCCGAACATTTAGGTAAAAGTTCGGGTTCGGTGCTTTCTTGGCGCTTTTTGAAAGGCTGCACAGGAGCCAATCAACAATCGTCATACAACTTGCCCCAAAAGGCATTCACAGCCATGCCTACTATTGGCATGGCTGTGATTGGCCAACTGCAGCATGTGACCCAGCCTCTATTTAAGCTGGAGTCACGTAGCGCCGCCCGTCACTCTGCTCGGATTAGTGTAGGGATAGGCTACAGCTGCTGTGAGGGAGAGATCAGGGAGGAATCTTATGAAGAACAGCTTCTTTTCTCAGCGATCTACAGAAAATGTGTTTTGTGGGTGCAGTGCACAATTGTTTTAAGCCTGCCCTGAGCCAACTACTACTGAAAACAAACTTTTTTTCCTTCAGTTAGTCAATATCAATACATAATTGGCAGCCATTTTATGCAGCGATAGTGCACCAGCACAGGATATCTGCATGTCTGCAAGTCCAGAAATACTGCTTTAAGACACTGGGGTTAAAAAAAAACCTTTTTTTCATATAGTGCACATCTAGGATTAGACGTGCATAAGTGAGTGTCACATTTATGCCACAAATACGGCTTTTTGCTTACTGGGGTTAAAATACCCACTGATATACTGCACATCTGGGATTAGACATGCATAAGTGACTGTGAAATTTAGGCCACAAATACGGCTTTTTGCTTACTGGGGTTAAAAAACCCTCTGATATACTGCACATCTGGGATTAGACGTGCATAAGTGACTGAGATTTAGGCCACAAATACCGCTGTCATATAGAGTTTAAAAAAATAATAATTTGTGCAATACCCTACATCAGGGTTTTTATTGGCGGTTAATTATTTTTAACAGACTTAACCACTTTTTACTTTGCTTGGTGAAAGCTAACTATGAGGCAAATATCTAATAAGGGATGCGGTCATGGTCGTGGTGGTGGTGTTGGTTGAGCCTCTGGTGCAGGGAGAGGACGTGGCCATTCTGCCACAGCTACACGTCCTACTAAACCTATTACCTCAGGTCCCAGTAGCCGCCAGAATCTACAGCAATATTTGGTCGGGCCTAATACCGTTCTAAGGATAGTAAGGCCTGAGCAAATACAGGCGCTAGTCAATTGAGTGGCCAACAGTGGATCCAGCATGTTCACATTATCTCCCACCCAGTCTTCTGCAGAAAGCGCACAGGTGGCGCCTGAAACCCATGCCCATCAGTCTGTCACATCACCCCTGTGCATATCGGGGAACCTGTCTGAGCCTCAAGCCATGCAGCAGTCTCTTATGCTGCTTGAAGACTCTGCTGGCAGGGTTTCCCAAGGGCATCCACCTAGCCCTTCCCCAGGGGTGGAAGACATAGAATGCACTGACAAACAACCATTTATGTTTCCTGATTAGGACATGAGAATACCACCTCAGCACGTCTCTGATGACGAAACACAGGTGCCAACTGCTGCGTCTTTCTGCAGTGTGCAGACCGAAAAGGAGGTCAGGGAGGAAGACTGGGTGGAAGACGATGCAGGGGACGATGAGGTCCTAGACCCCACATGGAATGAAGGTCGTGCCACTGAGTTTCAGAGTTCGGAGGAAGAGGCAGTGGTGAGACCAAGCCAACAGCGTAGCAAAAGAGGGAGCAGGGTGCAAAAGCAGAGCAGCCGTCGCCAAAACAGTTCGCCTGCTACTGGCCACCGTCACCAGGGACCGAGCACACCAAAGGCAGCTTCAAGGAGTTCTCTGGCATGGCACTTCTTCACACAATGTGCTGACGACAAGACCCGAATGGTTTGCACGCTGTGCCATCAGAGCCTGAAGCGAGGCATTAACGTTCTGAACCTTAGCACAACCTGCATGACCAGGCATCTACATGCGAGACACAGGCTGCAGTGGAGTAAGCACCTTCAAAACCAAGAAAGGGCTCAGGCCCCTCCTGCTCCCTCTTCTGCTGCTGCCTCGGCCTCTTCCTCCGCCTCTGGAGGAATATTGGCACCTGCCGCCCAGCAAACAGAGGATGTGCCACCAACAACACCACCTCTGTCACCAAGCATCTCCACCATGTCACACGAAAGCGTTCAGCTCTCCATCTCACAAACCTTTGAGAGAAAGCGTAAATTCCCACCTAGCCACCCTCGATCACTGGCCCTGAATGCCAGCATTTCTAAACTACTGGCCTTTGAAATGCTGTCATTCAGGCTGGTGGAGACGGACAGCTTCAAACAGCTCATGTCGCTTGTTGTCCCACAGTACATCGTTCCCAGCCGCCACTACTTCTCCAGGAGAGTAGTGCCCTCCCTGCACAACCAAGTATCGGATAGTTGTGGCAGGAGTTGTGCCGGGGTATAGAACAACAGACCGACGAGTGGTTGCTGCCAGTGAGCCTCAAGCCTGGCCTGGTGGTGTGCGATAATGGGCGAAATCTCGTAGCAGCTCTGGGACTAGCCGGTTTGACGCACATCCCTTGCCTGGCGCATGTACTGAATTTGGTGGTGCAGAAATTCATTCACAACTACCCCAACATGTCAGAGCTGCTGCATAAAATGTGGACCGTCTGTGCGTGCTTCTGGCGTTCTCATCCTGCCGCCGCTCAGCTGTCTGCTCTACAGCGCAACTTCGGCTTTCCCGCTCACCGCCTCATATGCGACGTGCCCACCAGGTGGAACTCCACCTTGCACATGCTGGAGAGACTGTGCGAGCAGCAGCAGGCCATAGTGGAGTTTCAGCTGCAGCATGCACTGGTGAGTCGCACTGCGGAACAGCACCACTTCACCACCAATGACTGGGCCTCCATGCGAGACCTGTGTGCCCTGTTGCGCTGTTTCGAGTACTCCACCAACATGGCCAGTGGCGATGACGCCGTTATCAGCGTTACAATACCACTTCTATGTCTCCTTGAGAAAACACTTAGGGCAATGATGGAAGAGGATGTGGCCCAGGACGAGGAGGAGGAAGAGGGGTCATCTCTAACACTTTCAGGCCAGTCTTTTAGAAGTGGCTCAGAAAGAGGATTTTTGCAACAGCAGAGGCCAGGTACAAATTTGGCCAGCCAGGGCCCACTACTGGAGGAGGAGGAGGATGGGGATGAAGCATGTTCACAGCGGGGTGGCATCCAACGCAGCTCGGGCCCATCACTGGTGCGTGGCTGGGGGGATACGGAGGATGCAGGCGGATGTGGCGGACGATACGCCTCCCACAGAGGACAGCTTATCCTTACCTCTGGGCAGCCTGGCACACATGAGCAACTACATGATGCAGTGCCTGCGCAACGACAGCAGAGTTGCCCACATTTTAACATGTGCTGACTACTGGGTGGCCACCCTGCTGGATCCCCGTTACAAAGACAATGTGCCGTCCTTAATTCCCTCACTGGAGCGTGATCGGAAGATGCGCGACTACAGGCGCACGCTGGTAGACGCGCTCCTGAGAGCATTCCCGACTGACGCCGGGGGACAAGTTGAAGTACAAGGCCAAGGCAGGGGAGGAGGAAGAGGTCGCCAATGCAGCTTTGTCAGTTTCAGCACCTCAGAAGGCAGGGTTAGCATGGCCGACAAGTGGAAAAGATTTAGCAGGAGGTAACGTGTTAGCAGGAGGCAGCATTTGAAAAACATAGTGGAACTGTACCTGTGCACACGCCTACACGTACTGACTGATGGTTCTGCCCCATTCAACTTCTGGGTCTCCAAATTGTCCACATGGCCAGAGCTTGCCCTGTATGCCTTGGAGGTGCTGGCCTGCTCTGCAGCCAGTGTACTCTCTGAACGTGTATTTAGCACAGCAGGAGGCGTCATTACAGACAGACGCAGCCGCCTGTCCACAGCCAACTTTTTTTTTCAAGTTCGGCCAAACCTGCCGAACCCGAACATCCAGGTGTCCGCTCAACTCTAATTGTAACCCATTCCTCGGGTGGCAGCTGATGTAGTGCACATTGCCTTTCAAAGTCGGCCAAATATCCATCTATCTCTCCATCCGTCTCTTGGTATGCTTTAAATGCTGCAAATGGTACCTTTTTCCGCTTACTGGGAGTCACAATCGGTAGTACCATTGAGCTCTCTGGTCTTTGTGCGGTCAGTACTAGAGTTGAGCGAACACCTGGATGTTCGTGTTCGACGAGTTCGGCCGAACTTTCGAAAAATGTTCGGGTTCGGGATCCGAACTCGACCCGAACTTCATCCCGAACCCGAACCCCATAGAAGTCAATGGGGACCCGAACTTTTGGGCACTAAAAAGGCTGTAAAACACACCCGGAAAGGGCTAGAGGGCTGCAAAAGGCAGCAAAATGTAGTTAAATCCCCTGCAAACAAATGTAGATAGGGAAATGATGAGTTAACATAAAATAAATAAAAATTAAACAATATTAATTGGAGTGAGGTCCCATAGCACAGAATCAGGCTTCAAGTCACCCACCAATGGAGAAGGTCACTTACTATTATTTTGACCACAGCACCCAGACAAAGGAGAGAGGTCCCACAGCAGAGAACCAGGCATCATATCACCCACCACAGGAGTAGGCAACCATTTAGTTACTTTGACCCCTACACCCAGACGGAGGAGAGAGGTTACACAGCAGAGAATCAGGCATTTAGATCACCCACCACAGGAGTAGGCCACCATTGAATCAGACCCCGGCAACCATGTCAGATGGCACAAGCATAAGCTTTATATCAATCAGCACAGGAGAAGGCGACTTTGACAGACTTTGACCCCTACACCCGGACGGAGGAGAGAGGTTTCAAAGCAGAGAATCAGGCATTTAGATCACCCACCACAGGAGTAGGCCCCAATTTAATGGGACCCCGGCAACCATGTCAGATGGCACAACCATCAGCTTCATATCAATCAGCACAGGAGAAGGCGACTTTGAAAGACTTTGACCCCTACACCCAGACGGAGGAGAGAGGTTTCACAGCAGAGAATCAGGCATTTAGATCACCCACCACAGGAGTAGGCCCCCATTGAATCAGACCCTGGCAACCATGTCAGATGGCACAACCATCAGCTTTATATCAATCAGCACAGGAGAAGGCGACTTTGAAAGACTTTGACCCCTACACCCAGATGGAGGAGAGAGGTTTCACAGCAGAGAATCAGGCATCATATCAACCACCACAGGAGAAGCCACCATTTAGTTACTTTGACCCCTGCACCCAGGAAGAGGAGAGAGGCACCACAGCACATATTCTGGCATCATATCAGCCACCACAGGAGAAGCCACCATTGAGTTACTTTGACCCCCGCACCCAGGAAGAGGAGAGAGGCACCACAGCACATATTCTGGCATCATATCAGCCACCACAGGAGAAGCCACCATTGAGTTACTTTGACCCCCGCACCCAGGAAGAGGAGAGAGGCACCACAGCACATATTCTGGCATCATATCAGCCACCACAGGAGAAGCCACCATTTAGTTACTTTGACCCCTTCACCCAAACAGAGGAGAGAGGTTCCACATCAGAGAATCAGGCATCATATCAACCACCACAGGAGTAGGCCACAATTTAGTTTATTTGACCCCTGCACCCAGGAAGAGGAGAGAGGCCCCACAGCACATATTCTGGCATCATATCACACACCACAGGAGAAGGCCTCTTTCAGTGATTTAGGCCTTTGGACCCAGACAGAGGAGAGAGGTCAGAGATTAGCTTCATATCCCCCAGCACAGCAGAAGACCGCTTTATTTGACTTAGGCCTCAGCACCCAGACAGAAGACAGAGGTAGCATGGCAGAGGTTATGGCTTCATGTCACCCGTTAGTTTAACCGGCCACTTTCATCTGGTTAGGCCCCGGCGCCCAGACAGAGAAGAGTTTCATTCAACTGTGGGTTTCATAAAATTTGTATCAAATAAAGAAGTGGCCCGTAGCACAACAAGACATGTTTTAGGCAGTTAATAAGGACTACTCTGCACAAGGGAGGGACAGGTCCTGTGGGATCCATGCCTGGTTCATCTTTATGAAGGTCAGCTTGTCCACGTTGGCTGTGGACAGGCGGCTGCGCTTGTTAGTAATGACGCCCCCTGCCGTGCTGAATACGCGTTCAGATAAAACGCTGGCCGCCGGGCAGGAAAGCACCTCCAAGGCATAACATGCTAACTCTGGCCACGTGGACAATTTCGAAACCCAGTAGTTGAATGGGGCCGAACCATCCGTCAGGATGTGGAGGGGTGTGCAGACATACTGTTCAACCATGTTAGTGAAATGCTGCCTCCTGCTAACACGTTCCGTATCAGGTGTCGGTGCAGATAGCTGTGGCGTGGAGACAAAACTTTTCCAAATTTCTGCCATGCTAACCCTGCCCTCAGATGAGCTGGCCGTGACACAGCTGCGTTGGCGACCTCTTGCCACTCCTCTGCCTTCACCTTCCACCTGTTCCCCTGTGACATGTGGGAATGCTCTCAAGAGCGCCTCTATCAGCGTGCGCTTGTACTCGCGCATCTTACGGTCGCGCTCCAGTTCAGGAATTAAAGTAGGCACATTGTCTTTATACCGGGGATCCAGCAGGGTGGCCACCCAGTAGTCTGCACACGTTAAAACGTGGGCAACTCTGCTGTCGTTGCGCAGGCATTGGAGCATATATTCGCTCATGTGGGCCAGGCTACCCATGGGTAAGGACAAGCTGTCCTCTGTGGGAGGCGTATCGTCATCGTCCACCGTATCCCCCCAGCCACGCACCAGTGATGGGCCTGGGCTGCCACCCCGCTGTGAACTTGCGTCATCCTCGTCCCCCTCCACCTCCTCCTCCTCCTCGTCCTCCAGTACAGTGCCTTGGCTGGCGACTTGTGAACCTGTCCTCTGCTGCTTAAACAAACCTCCCTCTGAGCCACTTCGAACAGACTGGCCCGAAAGTGTTAGAAACGAGCCCTCATCCTCCTCCTCCTCCTCCACCTGGGCCACCTCCTCTAACATCATTGCCCTAAGTGTTTTCTCAAGGAGACATAGAAGTGGTATTGTAACGCTGATAACAGTGTCATCGCCACTGGCCATGTTGGTGGAGTACTCGAAACAGCGCAGCAGGGCACACAGGTCTCGCATGGAGGCCCAATCATTGGTGGTGAAGTGGTGCTGTTCGGCAGTACGACTGACGCGAGCGTGCTGCAGCTGAAACTCCACTATGGCCTGCTGCTGCTCGCACAGTCTCTCCAGCATGTGCAAGGTGGAGTTCCACCGGGTGGGCACGTCGCATATGAGGCGGTGAGCGGGAAGGCCGAAGTTCCGCTGTAGCGCAGACAGGCGAGCAGCGGCAGGATGTGAACGGCGGAAGCGCGCACAGACGGCCCGCACTTTATGCAGCAGCTCTGACATGTTGGGGTAGTGGTGAATGAACCTCTGCACCACCAAGTTCAGCACATGCGCCAGGCAAGGGATGTGCGTCAAACCGGCTAGTCCCAGAGCTGCCACGAGATTTCGCCCATTATCGCATACCACCAGGCCTGGCTTGAGGCCCACCGGCAGAAACCACTCGTCGGTCTGTTGTTCAATACCCCGCCACAACTCCTGTGCGGTGTGGGGCCTGTCCCCCAAACATATGAGTTTCAGAATGGCCTGCTGACGTTTACCCCGGGCTGTGCTGAAGTTGGTGGTGAAGGTGTGTGGCTGACCGGATGAGCTGGTGGAAGCAGTGGAGGAGGAAGCCGAGTAGGAGGAGGAGGCTACAGGAGGCAGAGAATGATGCCCTGCGATCCTAGGGGGCGGAAGGACGTGCGCCAAGGAACTGTCCGCCGGGGGCCCAGCCGCCACTACATTCATCCAGTGTGCAGTTAGTGAGATATAGCGTCCCTGGCCGTGCTTACTGGTCCACGTATCTGTGGTTAGGTGGACCTTGCCACAAATGGCGTTGCGCAGTGCACACTTGATTTTATCGGACACTTGCATGTGCAGGGAAGGCACGGCTGTCTTGGAGAAGTAGTGGCGGCTGGGAACCACATACTGTGGGACAGCCATGGCCATCAGCTGTTTGAAGCTGTCTGTGTCCACCAGCCGGAATGACAGCATTTCAAAGGCCAGCAGTTTAGAAATGCTGGCGTTCAGGCCAAGGGCTCGAGGGTGACTCGGGGGGAATTTGCGCTTCCTCTCTAAGGTTTGAGATATTGAGAGCTGAACGCTGCTGTGTGATATAGTGGAGACGCTAGTTGACGGTGGCGGTGGTGGTGGTGTCGGTGGCACATCCTCTGTTTGCTGCTCGGCAGGTGGCAACATTCCTCTCGAGGCGGAAGCCGAGGCAGCAGCGGTAGAGGGAGCAGGGGGAGCCTCAGCGAGTGCCTGGTTTTTAAGGTGTGTACCCCACTGCAGTTCATGCTTTGCATGTAGATGCCTGGTCATGCAGGTTGTGCTGAGGTTCAGAACGTTAATGCCTCGCCTCAGGCTCTGATGGCAGAGCGTGCAAGTCACTCGGGTCTTGTCGGTAGGACATTGTTTAAAGAAGTGCCATGCCAGGGAACTCTTTGAAGCTGCCTTTGTGGGGCTGGGTCCCTGTTGGCGATGTCCAGTAGCAGGCGAACTCTGGGGGCGGCGGCTCGTCTGCTTTGGCCCCCTGCTCCCTCTTTGGCTTCGCTGTTGTCTCGGTCTCACCACTACCTCTTCCTCTGAACTGTGAAAGTCATCGCCACGACCTTCAGTCCATGTGGGGTCTAAGACCTCATCGTCCTCTGCATCGTCTTCCACCCAGTCTCCCTCCCTGACCTCCTCCTGTTCAGTCTGCACACTGCAAAAAGACGCGGCAGTGGGCACCTGTGTTTCGTCATCATCAGAGAGTCGGTGACTCTGCTGTGGTGGTATTCCCATGTCCTCTTCATCTGGAGACATAAGTGGTTGTGCGTCAGTGCATGGTATGTCTTCCTCCACTGGGGAAGGGCTAGGTGGACGCCCCTGGGAAACCCTGGAAGCAGAGTCTTCAAACAGAAGAAGAGACTGCTGCATAACTTGTGGCTCAGACCGTTTCCCTGATATGCTTGGGGGTGATGTGACAAACTGATGGGCTTGGTTTTCAGGTGCCACCTGTGCGCTTTCCGCAGAAGACTGGGTGGAAGACCATGTGGTGAACGTGCTGGAAGCACTGTCGGCCACCCAATCGATTAATGCCTGTACCTGCTCAGGCCTTACCATCCTAAGAGCGTCATTGGGCCCCACGAGATATTGCGGTACATTCTGCCGGCTAGTTGAGGGAGTTCGTTCCCTACTGTGTGCACCTGGGGCCGAACGGCCACGTCCTCTACCAGCAACAGAGGCTCCACGGACACCACCACGACCGCGTCCTCGTCCCTTAATAGTATTTTTCTTCATTGTTGCGATTCAACTCGCACCACAATGAAATATATTATTTTTTATAAGCAAAATCCCCTCACTGGAATACTTTCAGTCTTTTGACTGTATGGATTACAGATGGAATGACTGTTATATGTGAGTACAGCTTTCTTTGACAGATTCTAGTATGGGTACATATATGTTTTCCCAACCCCAGCACATTAGTTTGCTAATTCCAGATGTATGAAACGCAGGCCTAACTGTATCTAGTATATTGAACGCCAGATAAACTAACTTGGCCTTTTTTAAATAAAAAAAATTCCCTCACTGGAATACTTTCAGTCTTTTGACTGTATGGATTACAGATGGAATGACTGTTATATGTGAGTACCGCTTTCTTTGACAGATTCTAGTATGGGTACATATATGTTTTCCCAACCCCAGCACATTAGTTTGCTAATTCCAGATGTATGAAACGCAGGCCTAACTGTATCTAGTATATTGAACGCCAGATAAACTAACTTGGCCTTTTTTAAATAAAAAAAATTCCCTCACTGGAATACTTTCAGTCTTTTGACTGTATGGATTACAGATGGAATGACTGTTATATGTGAGTACCGCTTTCTTTGACAGATTCTAGTATGGGTACATATATGTTTTCCCAACCCCAGCACATTAGTTTGCTAATTCCAGATGTATGAAACGCAGGCCTAACTGTATCTAGTATATTGAACGCCAGATAAACTAACTTGGCCTTTTTTAAATAAAAAAAATTCCCTCACTGGAATACTTTCAGTCTTTTGACTGTATGGATTACAGATGGAATGACTGTTATATGTGAGTACCGCTTTCTTTGACAGATTCTAGTATGGGTACATATATGTTTTCCCAACCCCAGCACATTAGTTTGCTAATTCCAGATGTATGAAACGCAGGCCTAACTGTATCTAGTATATTGAATGCCAGATAAACTAACTTGGCCTTTTTTAAATAAAAAAAATTCCCTCACTGGAATACTTTCAGTCTTTTGACTGTATGGATTACAGATGGAATGACTGTTATATGTGAGTACCGCTTTCTTTGACAGATTCTAGTATGGGTACATATATGTTTTCCCAACCCCAGCACATTAGTTTGCTAATTCCAGATGTATGAAACGCAGGCCTAACTGTATCTAGTATATTGAACGCCAGATAAACTAACTTGGCCTTTTTTAAATAAAAAAAATTCCCTCACTGGAATACTTTCAGTCTTTTGACTGTATGGATTACAGATGGAATGACTGTTATATGTGAGTACCGCTTTCTTTGACAGATTCTAGTATGGGTACATATATGTTTTCCCAACCCCAGCACATTAGTTTGCTAATTCCAGATGTATGAAACGCAGGCCTAACTGTATCTAGTATATTGAACGCCAGATAAACTAACTTGGCCTTTTTTAAATAAAAAAAATTCCCTCACTGGAATACTTTCAGTCTTTTGACTGTATGGATTACAGATGGAATGACTGTTATATGTGAGTACCGCTTTCTTTGACAGATTCTAGTATGGGTACATATATGTTTTCCCAACCCCAGCACATTAGTTTGCTAATTCCAGATGTATGAAACGCAGGCCTAACTGTATCTAGTATATTGAACGCCAGATAAACTAACTTGGCCTTTTTTAAATAAAAAAAATTCCCTCACTGGAATACTTTCAGTCTTTTGACTGTATGGATTACAGATGGAATGACTGTTATATGTGAGTACCGCTTTCTTTGACAGATTCTAGTATGGGTACATATATGTTTTCCCAACCCCAGCACATTAGTTTGCTAATTCCAGATGTATGAAACGCAGGCCTAACTGTATCTAGTATATTGAACGCCAGATAAACTAACTTGGCCTTTTTTAAATAAAAAAAAAATTCCCTCACTGGAATACTTTATGGCTTTTCACTGTATGGATTACAGGTGGACTGGTATTAGTAGGGGTGACACAAGCACACCCAAGTCCCTGATGTAGGATTTCTATGGCACAGACCACTATTACAAGTGATTAATGGACGTTGGGAGAGATTGTGCTGCAGCACTAGTCCCAAGATGGCCGCCGCCTATCAGCCCAGTAACATGTGCCACAAAATGGTCTGCACAACCTTTAAAAAAAATAGCCTTGGACTGTGCTGCTAAATCGCTATTGGTCTGAATCCCAGGTGTAGATGTCTGACTTGTTTGGAGCTTTGGAATGCACACTGTGGCAGCTTCTGCTGCAGCACTACAAGTCGCAAAATGGCGGCCGGCGGTCAGCCCAGGTACATGTGGATGGAAAAATCACTCTGGCCACTCTAAAAATAGCCAATCCCTATCAAAAAAGCAGCTCAGCTGCAGTTGTTCAGATGAATCACAGGTGGAGGAGAGAAATTTGCTTCCAGTTATTTAATTATCCCTGCCTATTCTCGCCCTAGCATCAGCTGCGTCTATCCCTGTTCTATTCACATCGGGAGTGAGCACGTCCCGACGTGCGCACAAGCTTATAAAGAGGCTGAGTCACATGCTGCACTTGGCCAATCACAGCCTTGCCAATAGTAGGCATGGCTGCGATGGCATCTTAGGGCAAGTAGTATGATGCATGTTGATTGGCTGCTTTGCAGCCTTTCAAAATGCGCCAAAATACATGCCGAACGACGAACCCGAACCCGAACTTTTACGAAAAAGTTCGGGTTCGGGTCCGTGTCACGAACACCCCAAAATTCGGTACGGACCCGAACTATGCTCGAACTGTTCGCTCAACACTAGTCAGTACCTGTAGGTGATCAGCTCTTTTCTGTCTTGCCTCCTCTATCGCTGCGTTGAGAAGCTGGGTTACCAGTTCCACAGGTGGATTCGGCCCATAGAGTGTCAGCCTCCTTTGTACAATTCTCTGGATCTTGTCCTCTACTCCGTTCGGTGGGTTGGAGTTAGCCATGGTGTTGTTTTGTTCCAATTTGACCAATTCAGCTATCAGTTCCTGTCGTGGTCCGTTACTAGCCGAACACCCACGGTTCTCCAGCAAATCCTTTACGTTAGCCGTTTCAGTTTCTCATACTGATTCTCCATGGATGTAGTACCTCCCCTGGGAAGATAGGACCAATCCCACTGCTGCCACCAATGTAGCGATTAGCCTGGAGCATAGAGGGGTTTTCACCGCTGGATGGTGTCCTTTTCCCAATCGTTGAGGAGTCTGCTCAGCATCCAGTAGTGATCCCATTGAAGCTCTTCCAAGCGCTAGTGTGATAGCTGTATATTTGTTACCCCCAATAAGAGACAAGACTCTAGATTGAGGGTGAAGAAGAAATCACTTTATTGATGGCCACAGCTCAGCCTTTTTATGCAGGAACACAAACTACAGCAACCAATCAATATACAGTAAAAGATACCGCACTCACAAACAGGGGCTTGATCACATAGCTTACAAGTAGACACTGTGTCTTTACCCAGACAATGAACCAGAGTGTTATCTTGTGTATTGTAATTAAGTAGGTCAGTCTTGTGGTTAGAGCAGACTGAATGTCTGGAAGTGTGTCTATACCCATGTCCCTGATACACATAGATGTCTGTGTCCATTGTTAAGAGTAGGTATCCGAGGCCCTGGCTAAAATCCATCTTTAAAACAGGGGGCTATGTTACATCATCCACAATGCCATGCATGCAGCCAATCAGAAGCCAGCCAGCCCCTATGATGCTACAGCCAGGGCTTTTTTTCTGGCGGAACGCACCGGAACGGCGTTCCGCCACCTTTTGACATCGCAAGCTGCGATGTATCAGCGGGGAGGGACTGGGAGGAGGAGCTGGGGGCCGGTGCGTTCACTGTGCTCCGGCCCCGCAGCTCCAGTAGAGACTTATACAATGTTTAATTAAATGAATAATGATTCCTGCTGCCCCTCAGTAGTATAACATTCAATGTATTTGTACTCACAGCCGGCTACTGACATCGTAATCCAGGCCGGCCGGGTAGACGAGCGGCAGCGTCACTGACTGACGTCACCTGCCTGGGCCGCCTGCTTCATTCATAAAGTAGGCGGCGCACTCACGTGACGTCAGTCAGTGACGCTGCCGCTCCTCTGCCCGGCCTGCCTGGATTACGATGTCAGTAGCCGGCTGTGAGTACAAATACATTGAATGTTATACTACTGAGGGGCAGCAGGAATCATTATTCATTTCATTACACATTGTATAACTATACTGGAGCGGCAATGGGGGGTCTGTGGATGACACTGTTATGGGGTGGGGGGGGGGGTATATGGATGGCACTGTTATGGGGTGGGGGGGTTTGTGAATGGCACTGTTATGGGGTGGGGGGGGTCTATGGATGGCACTGTTATGGGGTGGGGGGGGGTCTGTGGATGGCACTGTTATGGGGTGGGGGTGTCTGTGGATGACACTGTTATGGGGTGGGGGGGGTTTGTGGATGGCACTGTTATGGGGTGGGGGGGTCTCTGGATGGCACTGTTATGGGGTGGGGGTGTCTGTGGATGACACTGTTATGGGGTGGGGGGGTTTGTGGATGGCACTGTTATGGGGTGGGGGGGTCTCTGGATGGCACTGTTATGGGGTGGGGGGGTCTGTGGATGGCACTGTTATGGGGTGGGGGTGTCTGTGGATGGCACTGTTATGGGGTGGGGGGGTTTGTGGATGGCACTGTTATGGGGTGGGGGGGGGGTCTCTGGATGGCACTGTTATGGGGTGGGAGGGTCTGTAGATGGCACTGTTATGGGGTGGGGGGTCTGTGGATGGCACTGTTATGGGGTGGGGGTGTCTGTGGATGGCACTGTTATGGGGTGGGGGGGTTTGTGGATGGCACTGTTATGGGGTGGGGGGGGTGTGGATGGCACTGTTATGGGGTGTGGGGGGGGTGTGGATGGCACTGTTATGGGGTGGGGGGGTCTGTGGATGGCACTGTTATGGGGTGGGGGGTCTGTGGATGGCACTGTTATGGGGTGGGGGGGTCTGTGGATGGCACTGTTATAGGATGGGGGGGGGGGTCTGTGGATGGCACTGTTATAGGATGGGGGATCTGTGGATGCCATCCCCAGATCCTCCACCCCATAACAGTGCCATCCTCAGATCCCCCCATTAACAGTGCCATCCCCAGATCCAGTGCCATCCCCATCTGGGGGGTTTCTTTGCTGGGCTGGACTTTTATAGCCCCCCCCCCCCCCAAATTTTACTTGCGGTCCTAGGGTTGGGTAGAGGGGGCGGTCCTAGGGGTGGGTAGGGGGCGGTCTTAGGGGCGGGTAAGGGGGGTGGTCCTAGGGTTGGGTAGGGGCGTGGCCAGGGGAGGGGGGGTGAGTTCCACCACCTTTTCTCTGAGAAAAAAAGCCCTGGCTACAGCCCTATAAATAGCGACAGCCATCTTGGATTTGGCCATTTTCAAGTGTACAGTGCAAAGAGAGACGTGACAGGTGCTAGGGACAGTATTAGGAAAGACTTTATTGTGCTGAAAGAAAGATTTACAAGTCCAGGGAAAGATCATTCAAGGTGTAGGGAAAGGATAGGGAGGCATTATCTACACTATAAAAGGATAACAGGGTCCAATAGGGGAGTGTACAGCCTGGTTAATAGGAGCGATTCTATTACACCTTGCTGCACTAATTGTGGATCCAAATTGCTGTTATACTGCTGCTTTTAGGTTTGCACTATATGATTGCTCAGTAATTCCAGCAAACCTTGCTTGTTATTGGTGTGCAAGTGCGGTGTGATACAGCCATTTACCTGGTGTATTAATAGGAACTATACGTTCATCTTATTAGCCATTTTGCGGTGAATGTGCATTTCTTTATAGACATTTTTGTCGTGTATTAAGAAAAGAAAGTATGTCTTAGCCGTTCAGCGGTGAACGGACATTGTTTTATAGACATTTTTGTGGTGTATTAATAAGAAAAAAGCCTTATTAGCCGTTTTGTGGTGAACGTGCATTTCTTTATAAACATTTTTGTGGTGTATTAATAAGAAGAAATAGTATGTCTAATTAGCCATTCATCGGTGAACATACATTGTTTTATAGACATTTTTGTGGTGTATTAATAAGAAAAATCCTACGTCTTATTAGCCGTTTTGCGGTGAAAGTACATTGTTTTAGAGACATTTTTATAGTGTATTAATAAGAAAAAAAACTATGTCTTATTAGTCTTTCAGCGGTGGACTTACATTGTTCTACTGCCATTTTTAGGGTGTATTAATAAACTTTTATTTTAATTTAATTCTTTTATTTTGCAGCATGTCAGACAGACAAGTGACAGGCCCTTCAAAGAGAATGGGCAGTGGCCCAAATGTTTCTGACACAGGGAGAAGTTGCAGCAGAAAAAGGAAGGGTGTGGCAGCAGGAGTCGCAGTGAGAGGCCTGAGCTCCCAGTGTCATTTAGCGGTCGTGTCTTGACCAGCAACCCAGCGGTGCTTGAGTGGTTGACTCTGTATTCTACTTCATCGCAAGTGACATCAGACACCCCAAGCAATGAATCGGTGGGTTCTTCTGACACAACGCTTAGTTGGCATGGCCCGGGAGCAGGCTCTGTGCACCCACCTGTCTTCAACCTGCCTCTGTCATTTTCTGTCCCCTCAGCTCGAGAAGTATTACGAGTATATGCCATAGGCTCGGCTCCACTTTTCAGCGCGGATGAGCAACTAGAGCACAGTCAGCAGCTACTGCCCAGCCAAGATCTGGAGGAGACATCTGCTGCTTACTCCGGTAGGCGGGCAAGTAGTGATGATGAGAGTTGCGTGGGAGCTGGTGTTGCAATCGGTCAGTGACGTGCAGACAGTAGTGGATGATGATGATGTAGCTGATCGAACTTGGGAGCCGGGTGAAGAAAGGGCTTCATCATCAGGAGAACAGGGTGACAGCTTACACGTGAGGCAGACGCTGAGCCAGCAAGATGGTAGCGTGGCCGTGAGTCAGCAGGGTGGCAGCAGTGGGAGGTTGGGAGCCAAACAGGCCCAGGGTACCTGCCTAGAAAGTAGCGGTGCAGGGGTTCACGGAAGCAGCGGTAGCAGGCAGTCAGCGTGGAGTGTTGGGGGGCAAATGCAATACTTGGCGGCCTGGCAGTCTTTTGTCAAGCCGCATAAGAGGTTAACATGGCCATTTGCCGAATCTGTGGGAAGAAGGTGAAGTGTGGCCAGGGTGCCATTGTTGGCAGCACAGACCTGCATCAACACATGCAGCATCACCATAAATTGGCCTGGGAGAAACATGGTGCTAATGTAGTGGTCCAGCCTCCCGCAGCAAAGGCTGCATCAGCCGGTGGCCCACACCCCTTTTCCGGCAGTCTATGCTCCACCACCTCAGCCGAAGGGAGCTGTCTGTCCTTCCCATCATCTACTGGTCCTGATGCTCCTGATCCTCATCCTCCTAGTCCTCATCAGTCATTTTTTCAGCAATCGATCACTTAAGCAATTGCCAAGAGACAACAGTATGTGAGCACTCATTCAACGGTGCAGAAGCTGAACGTGCTTCTGGCCAAGTTGCTGGTACTGCAGTCCTTCCCTTTCCAAGTGGCGAACTCTACACCTTTCAGAGAACTGATGGCTTGTGCTGAGCCGAAGTGGAGAGTCCCAAGCCGTCATTTCATTTGCGAAAAATTAAGTACCAGCCCTGCCCACCTATATTGAACAGAAAGTGGGCCAGTCCTTGAGACTGTCGGTGTTCTCCAAATGGCATGGCAGTGTGGAGCTGTAACTATGATCAAGGACAATATATAACCTTTATGCCCCTCTGGGTAAATGTGGTTCCTGCCCAGCCACACCCGTAACTTGGTCAGGTGATACCGTTGCAGCCTCCAAGTTCTCAAGCTGCTGGTCCTGCGACAAAGTTCGCCTCTGCCTCCTCATCCTCCACCGTGTTGTGGGTACGGCAGTGTCACTGGGCCACTCTGTGGTCTCCTCATGCTGCTGCCACCTCACCACTCTGTGGTCTCCCCATGCTGCTGCTACCTTAACACTCTGTCATTGGGCCACTCTGTGGTCTCCTCGTGCTGCTGCCAACTCAACACTGTCACTGGGCCACTCTGTGGTCTCCTCATGCTGCTGCCACCTCACCACTCTGTGGTCTCCTCATGCTGCTGCAAACTAAACACTCTATCACTGGGTCACTCTGTCATCTCCTTATGCTTCTGCTACCTCAACACTCTATGGTCTCCTCATGCTGCTGCCACCTCACCACTCTGTGGTCTCCTCATGCTGCTGCCAACTAAACACTGTCACTGGGCCACTCTGTCGTCTAATCATGCTGCTGCTACCTCAACACTCTGTCATTGGGCCACTCTGTGGTCTCCTCATACTGCTACCACTTCTTATTCTATTCCCACCCTTCCCACTCCATGACTGGGCCACTATTTTGCCTTTATGGTGTGGATGGCATCATTATTTATTTGATCCTCCTTCTGATCAGTCAGAAGGAAGGAAAAATGAGACACGCAACGGATCCTGTCTTTGTAACAGCTGTAAGGCCTATATGACATGGTCCCTATTTTACACTAGAATTTGGCTTAAAATTTGATAGCAAAAAGCAGAATTGGGTACTAAACACAGAAGACATGCAAATATTCCAATCACGTGTCATCTCTGTTTTGGATCCACTCCTGTTTTTTTGTTTTTGTTTTTTTGGGCCTTAGAAGTACTGATGGATTACTGACCAATTACTGACCATGTGAAGGCAGAAGCTTAACAGACAGGATCCGTTTTTTGGGGGTTATTGTTCTGACGGATCACAGGAAGGTCAAAATAATCTGTGATGTCAACACAAACTTACTGCTGACAGCCTCTCCACTCTGTCAGGGGGGCTCTACTTGTATTAGCATTTAATAGAACAGTTTCTGTAGAAATCTATGTGGAATCAACTGACGACGGTGTAAAAGGAGTGCGCTCTTTCCCTTTACAGTAGAATCTTGGGCCGCTACATGGCTCTTTATACCTGGCACTAACACTGACCTGTAAGGCTGAGTTCACACTTGAGTTATTAACTGCCCAAATAAGTGAAGTGTGCAGTGATTATAAGAGCAACGCCTGTCATCCTTCTGTGGATGGCATTTGGGGGTGCTGTAGAGGTCACTGTTATGGGGGCACTGGGGATTTCACTATTACAGGAGCACTTTGGATGTCACTGTTATGGGGGCACTGTGGATGTCACTGTTAGGAAGGGGCATTGTACTTGTCACTGTTATGGGGGCACTGTAGATGGGGATCATGCAAATGGCCATGATCGACCTAGGAATCCATCTTATGGTCCATGCGTTGGCCACATTTTCCAGGTTGACTGCGGCTTCTCTGACCCGATCTGACTGTATGATAGTAATTTATGATACAACCAGTCTGTATCTGTCATGCTTTGGTGTGGGAGGGATACACCACACTGAGCATAAGAGGGAAGGGGGAAACAGGGAATCAGGCCTGAGAACTAGGGAAGGAAGGACACCTCCTAGTAAAACCCTGATTGACTACCAGTATAAACAGACGCCAGAGGTAGGTGTGTTAATACACAGGAATACCTAGAGTCCTATTTAGCCCTATAGGACCCTGGTACTAATAGCAGGGATAAGACTACCTGTTCCTCCAAATGGAAGGACGAACAGGAGTCTCCTTCAGGCCTAATACAAATAATACAGAAAAGCAACACACAGAACCCAAACAAAACACAAGAAGGGAAAGGAAAGACTTAACTTCAAAGGAGTTATGGAAGCACCAGGAACTCCGCCGAGATCCACACACCAGTAATCCACAACTGAAACTGAAGCTATAAACCGCACAGCATAGTGGGAGAAGCAACTATAAATAAGGAAGGTTAAATGACCACATTAGCAACACCAGAGGCAAGGGGTGTGGCCATACCAGAAACAACACAGACGCATATTGATCCACAGGGAAAACCTGTTAGATCAAACCACTTGTTGTGGGAATGTCCATGACAGTAGCTGACCGCATGGCAGTTGTTGTATACTCACCTCCTCAGGTGTACATTCCTCCCAAACAGAAACAGATTGGCTTTTTCATACATTGCTGTCATACAGTCAGCTTTGGTCAGGAGAGTGTGGTCGGCCTGGGAGATGCGTGTTCCCCGGGCTGATCATGGTCGTATTACATGGTGTATCACACATGATAGGCCAAGATAAACTTGTGCACGCGAACATATCCATTTTGAGCATCTGGTAAATTAGTATGTCCATGTGATATCCGCATTTTTTTGCAGAGCCATTGACTTGATCTGTGTGTTTTCTAGATCCATATGTCAGTTCCACAAAAGATAGAACATGTCCTATTGCAGAAGTCAATGGCCCTGGAAAAAAATGCTGGTCATACATGGACAGTATTCTTAATTAGAGGACTTGCAGACTGGAAAGTGGATACGGTCATTGTGCACGAGTCTTTAGACACATGCTCCAGCAGGCAGTATCATAAAACATAGGATTAGATACACATCTCAGTAGGCTGTATCCTACATGATAGGATTAGATGCAGGTGTTTGGATATGTTTGCTGATCCAAACTGTTTATTCCACTGGGGAAATGGTGAGGGAAGAGCATGTGGACTGTCAGTGATAAGATTTGGACACTGAGTGAGAAATAGACTAGCAGGATCCATGTCTGGGTGTAGAAACATGGCCACATATAGTGGGACTAACTCTTGCAGACTGAAAAATGTGGGGCGGGGCCAGCCTGTGACTCATCACTCTGTAGTGCAGCCAGACTTTATCAATAAAGTTACCTATTCAACAAAACGGGAAACTAAGAAAGTAAACAGATCTGTAAGGATAGTCTGATGCCCAGACAGGGGGAAAGAAATCACAGACATGAAAAACAAATATTGTGTTCATATATATTTGCATGGTGAGGTGTGTTAGGAGCACATAAAAAAAAAGTTTGGGATCGGACAATCTCTTAAAGTTATTATACCTACTTTGGGGGACATCAATCATGAAATTGGGTGTGTGACTATTCAGGAAAATTGTAAGCACTCTGGACTCCCTAACATAAAGGAAGTAAGATTAATCTCATTTACATATACTGTAGGTCAGGAAAATTTTGGCAATGAATTACGCAGTAAGGGGGCATCTGACAATGGCAATTTGGGGCTCATCAACTAGATAATGATAAGTATAAGCAGAATTTGCTTTTGGTTGTGGCCCCGGGTTAAAGCGGTTGACAGGTTCCCTTTACAATATTTCATGTGAAATATTAAAGGAAGAATAAACTATTCATGATTTTATAGTTCAGATATCCTCAGATAAAGGATTTCCATTCTCCTCTATGCTAAGCAACAGCAAGTTAGTTCATTGTAAAATCTTGAGAACTTGAAACCTATGTCAGGCAATGGGAATCTCCCCTTCGTCTGCCAATGAATTTATTCATGTTTAACGAGGCAGATGATTAAGTGCGGGCAGATGATTAAGTGTATTCTGTCACCAGCATATTCACTGGTCTTCTGAACTGTTGCTGAGATTTTACCAACTGCTAAAAAGATAAAGGTGTTACAAATAAATATCTACACATCTAAAAATGGGCATCACCAAATTCTTTACGTGTCGTGTTTTTATCTGTTTCAAGCTTGCTAAACATATTTTTAAAGAATTTTTGATGATGTTATTTTTAATTTTTCATGTGAATATATCTAAACAAAAAGCATAAAAACCGGCAGCTTTCAGACTGAACGCTAAACCTAATAATACGTGCCACTTCTTGGTCTGTACAGATCACTTTACTGCAGTCATCGCCTATCTTACAGGCAGGTTTAGAAAGACAAATAGCACCTCTGTGTATAGATAAGACAGGATCCTCCATTCATAATAAGTGATTATCAAAGCTTATCTATTCTTTCTTTGTACAATGGCCTTTGCACAGGTCACAGAGCATGCCCAGAAAACTCTACCATAGAAGTCAATGAGGTCCCCTCCTGTCCATTATGCCTAGGAACCATGGTGCTGCTGTAAAGCAATTTTTTTTAATGCTTTCTAAATGCTGTTAAGAACTGTTAAGAACAGCTTAGGCAAGATGGCCACTAGTGTTGGTCGAGCACCAATGTGCTCATGTGCTCTGGTGCACCCGAGCACAATGGAAGTTAACGGGAGAACCCGAGTATTAAACCAGGGACCCCCTGCTCTAAAGAGGGGAGGGTGTCGGGACTCTAGTTCGGCTTAGGAGTCCCTGCTCTGACTCCATATATAGCTATGTCCATATATGGAGTCAGTGCTTGGGGACACCCAGTGTATTTAAATCTAATTTAGGCTCTATTTATGAAAAGTTTTTGGCAGGATTCAAACTTACAACCTTCTACATTACAGCCAAGAATCTTAACCATTACTCTAAAGAGCTGCACGGCCAGTTACTCAAAAATAAAAAAATAAAATATAAATGCTAATTTTTTTTTTAAATATGAGACTTCTGCTGTATAGGAATACTTACTATTAGTAAGTAATCCTATACAGCAAAAGTCTAATATATATATATATATATATATATATATTTTTTTTTTTTAAGTAACTGGCCATGCAGCTCTATAGTGTAGTGGTTAACATTCTGGGCTGTAGAAGGTTGTGAGTTCAAATCCCGTCATAAAATTTTCAGAAATAGAGGCTATATTTAATTTAAACATTAAATATATATATATATATATATATATATATATACACATACACAAACACACATTATATATATATATATATATATATATATACTGCTCAAAAAAATAAAGGGAACACAAAAATAACACATCCTAGATCTGAATTAATTAAATATTTTTCTAAAATACTTTGTTCTTTACATAGTTGAATGTGCTGACAACAAAATCACACAAAAATAAAAAAATGGAAATCAAATTTTTTAACCCATGGAGGTCTGGATTTGGAGTCACACTCAAAATTAAAGTGGAAAAACACACTACAGGCTGATCCAACTTTGATGTAATGTCCTTAAAACAAGTCAAAATGAGGCTCAGTAGTGTGTGTGGCATCCACGTGCCTGTATGACCTCCCTACAATGCCTGTGCATGCTCCTGATGAGGTGGCGGCCGGTCTCCTGAGGGATCTCCTCCCAGACCTGGACTAAAGCATCTGCCAACTCCTGGACAGTCTGTGGTGCAACGTGACGTTGGTGGATAGAGCGAGACATGATGTCCCAGATGTGCTCAATTGGATTCAGGTCTGGGGAACGGGCGGACCAGTCCATAGCATCAATGCCTTCGTTTTGCAGGAACTGCAGGAACTGCAAGACTGCTTGTCTTGCATTAGGAGGAACCCAGGGCCAACCGCACCAGCATATGGTCTCACAAGGGGTCTGAGGATCTCATCTCGGTACCTAATGGCAGTCAGGCTACCTCTGGCAAGCACATGGAGGGCTGTGCGGCCCTCCAAAGAAATGCCACCCCACACCATTACTGACCCAATGCCAAACCGGTCATGCTGGAGGATGTTGCAGGCAGCAGAATGTTCTCCACGGCGTCTCCAGACTCTGTCACATGTGCTCAGTGTGAACCTGCTTTCATCTGTGAAGAGTACAGGGCGCCAGTGGAAAATTTGCCAATCTTGGTGTTCTCTGGCAAATGCCAAACGTCCTGCACGGTGTTGGGCTGTAAGCACAACCCCCACCTGTGGACGTCGGGCCCTCATATCACCCTCATGGAGTCTGTTTCTGACCGTTTGAGCAGACACATGCACATTTGTGGCCTGCTGGAGGTCATTTTGCAGGGCTCTGGCAGTGCTCCTCCTGTTCCTCCTTGCACAAAGGCGGAGGTAGCGGTCCTGCTGCTAGGTTGTTGCCCTCCTACGGCCTCCTCCACGTCTCCTGATGTACTGGCCTGTCTCCTGGTAGCGCCTCCATGCTCTGGACACTACGCTGACAGACACAGCAAACCTTCTTGCCACAGCTCGCATTGATGTGCCATCCTGGATAAGCTGCACTAACTGAGCCACTTGTGTGGGTTGTAGACTACGTCTCATGCTACCATTAGAGTGAAAGCACCGCCAGCATTCAAAAGTAACCTAAACATCAGCCAGGAAGCATAGGAACTGAGAAGTGGTCTGTGGTTACCACCTGCAGAACCACTCCTTTATTGGGGGTGTCTTGCTAATTGCCTATAATTTACACCTGTTGTCTATCCCATTTGCACAACAGCATGTGAAATTGATTGTCACTCAGTGTTGCTTCCTAAGTGGACAGTTTGATTTCACAGAAGTGTGATTGACTTGAAGTTACATTGTGTTGTTTAAGTGTTCCCTTTATTTTTTGAGCAGTGTATATATATATAGGTTTTTAGCTATAATATATTTACATATATTATTATATATTTAGAATATATAACATATTATAATATACAGTACAGACCAAAAGTTTGGACACACCTTCTCATTCAAAGAGTTTTCTTTATTTTCATGACTATGAAGGCATCAAAACTATGAATTAACACATGTGGAATTATATACATAACAAACAAGTGTGAAACAGCTGAAAATATGTCATATTCTAGGTTCTTCAAAGTAACCACCTTTTGCTTTGATGACTGCTTTGCACACTCTTGGCATTCTCTTGATGAGCTTCAAGAGGTATTACCCTGAAATGGTCTTCCAACAGTCTTGAAGGAGTTCCTAGAGATGCTTAGCACTTGTTGGCCCTTTTGCCTTCACTCTGCGGTCCAGCTCACCCCAAACCATCTTGGTTGGGTTCAGGTCCGATGACTGTGGAGGCCAGGTCATCTGGCGCAGCACCCCATCACTCTCCTTCATGGTCAAATAGCCCTTACTTTCAAAGTTTTCCCAATTTTTCAGCTGACTGACTGACCTTCATTTCTTAAAGTAATGATGGCCACTCGTTTTTCTTTACTTAGCTGCTTTTTTCTTGCCATAATACAAATTCTAACAGTCTATTCAGTAGGACTATCAGCTGTGTATCCACCTGACTTCTCCTCAATGCAACTGATGGTCCCAACCCCATTTATAAGGCAAGAAATCTCACTTATTAAACCTGACAGGGCACACCTGTGAAGGGAAAACCATTTCAGGGGACTACCTCTTGAAGCTCATCAAGAGAATGCCAAGAGTGTGCAAAGCAGTAATCAAAGCAAAAGGTGGCTACTTTGAAGAACCTAGAATATGACATATTTTCAGTTGTTTCACACTCGTTTGTTATGTATATAATTCCACATGTGTTAATTCATAGTTTTGATGCCTTCAGTGTGAATCTACAATTTTCATAGTCATGAAAATAAAGAAAACTCTTTGAATGAGAAGGTGTGTCCAAACTTTTGGTCTGTACTGTATGTAAATATATTATTATTAAAACATCAGTTGTAGTTTCCCACATATTATGCATTCATTTATATCTGAAGTATGATTTTATCTATATATATATACATACTGTATATATATATATATATATATTAGTGTAGAGCGAGCATGCTTAGCCGAATACCTGTTCGGCTCGAGCATCACTATGCTCGGCACATGGCGGTACTCGTCAGAGTACTGTATGTGCTCGAGCGCCTTTCTCGAGTCTCCTACCCGCACATTTTGCAGCTGCTAAGCAGCCAATAAATGTGCAGGTAAGTACTGCCATCACTGTAATGTCAGCAGCCATGTTGGGAAAGTTGCGGTTAGGAAGGGACAGATAGTGTAGGGAGTTTGTGATCACAATTTATTCAATTTTAAAACGTTTCAAAGACCCAAAAGTCATATTAGGACTATTGTGTGTGGTGGCAGCAATTTAATCTTGCAAAGTAGTCTGATTTTGTTTTCCACACTTTGCAAAATTTTTTCTATAGAGGGTGTCTGCAGTGACTTATGACATCTGTTCAGCAATACTTTCTGTGTGTCAGTGGCAGAGATAAGAAGAATATTATTGAAAACAATTATATATTTTCCATAATTTATCCATAATTTTCCTATAAATGGTCCCTGCAGTGAATTGTCACATCTGTGTTGCAATAACATGTGTGTGTGTGTCTGGCCCAGATATTGGGAAAAATATTAGCGAAAACAATAATATTTTTTCCAAAATCTATTCACATTCTTCCTATAAACGGTCCCTGCAGTGAATTGTCACATCTGTGCTGCAATAGCGTGTGTGTGTGTCAGGCCCAGTTTTGGGGAAAAATATTAGCGAAAACAATGATATTTTGTCCATAATTTATCCATATTTTTCCTATAAACAGTTCCTTCAGTGAATAGTTACATCTATGCTGCAATAGCTTGTGTGTGTCAGGCACAGATATTGGAAAAATATTAGCGAAAACAAGTATATATTTTTTCCATAATTTATTTATAATTTTTTTATAAACGGTCCCTGCAGTAAAATTTCACATCTGTGCTGCAATAGCGTGTGTGTGTGTGTCTGGTTCAGATATTGGGAAAAATATTAGTGAAAACAATTATATTTTTTCCATAATTTATCTACATTTTCCTATAAACGGTCCCTGCAGTGAATTGTCACATCTGTGCTGAAATAGCTTGTGTGTGTGTCTGGTTCAGATATTGGAAAAAATATTAGCGAAAACAATTATATTTTTTCCATAATATATCCACATTTTTCCTATAAACTGTCCCTGCAGTGAATTGTTCCATCCGTGCTGCAATAGCATGTGTGTGTGTCAGGCTCAGATATTGGAAAAAATATTAGCGAAAACAATTATATTTTTTCCATAATTGTTCTACTTTTTTCCTATAAACGGTCCCTGCAGTGAATTATCACATCTGTCCTGCAATTGCGTGTGTTTGTGTGTCTGGCCCAGATATTGGGAAAATATATGCTAAAACAATTATATTGTGTCCATAATTTATCCATAAATTTCCTATAAACGGTCCCTACAGTGAATTGTCACATCTGTGCTGCAATAGCGTCTGTGTGTCTGGTCCAGATATTGGGAAAATATTAGCGAAAACAATTATATTTTGTCCATAATTTATCCATAATTTTCCTATAAACGGTCCCTGCAGTGAATTGTTACATCTGTGCTGTAATAGCATGTTTGTTTGTCATGCCCAGTTATTGGGAAAAATATTAGCAAAAAATATATATTTTTTCCTTAATTTAGAAACATATCTGTAAAGAATAAATCAAGGCAACTGGACGTACTGTAGATTTCTTGAAAACGTTTCTCGTTCTTCCAACGAGCTTTCTCAATTCTGAGTGACTGTACAAGAATTCTGGGAATAAATATGTAACTGAATCAACATCTGATAATTATACCCAGCATGGGGTCAAAGGTGTTGATTCCATTATCCAAATTCAAAATCCCACCTTTTTCTGGGAAGTCTTTATAACCTACTGACTCCAATTAGGATAATGGAATCAACACCTTTGACCCCATGCTGGGTATAATTACCAGATGTTGATTCAGTTACATATTTATTCCCAGAATTCTTGTACAGTCACTCAGAATTGAGAAAGCTTGTTGGAAGAACGAGTGAAACGTTTTCTAGAAATCTACACAGACTTAATTTAGAAACATTTTTCTATAAGTGGTCGCTGCAGTTAATTGTCACATCTATGCTGCAATAGCGTGTGTGTGTGTGTCAGGCCCAGATAATGGGAAAAATATTAGCAAAAACTATTATTTTTCCATAATTTATTCACATTTTTCCTATAAACGGTCCCCGCAATGAATTGTCACATCTGTGCTGCAATAGCGTGTGTGTGTGTGTCAGGCCCAGATAATGGGAAAAATATTAGCAAAAACTATTATTTTTCCATAATTTATCCCCATTTTTCCTATAAACAGTCCCTGCAGTGAATTGTCACATCTGTGCTGCAATAGCATATGTCTGTGTGTCAGGCACAGATATTGGGAAAAAGGGGCGTGGCCGGATGCCGGGAGGAGAGGTCGCATAGTGCCAGAGCTCCGGCTGTGGAACTCCGTCAGCGTCACATAGCGACTTAACTACAGCGCAATTTTAATATACTTACCTGTCCCAGGACAGCTCTTGAGCCGGCAGACTCGCCGATGATGACCAGAGGAAGGAAAAAGGATCCGCAGCCGCAGAAGATGACGGCGTTCTTTCATCCAGCTCCTGGGGCTTCACAAGATGGCGCCGGTTCCCGCCACACAAAGGGAGAGCCCTGTCTGTCCTCTGCAGCGGCACCAGTCCAGCGATCTCCTGGATCTCCCTCTTCAGCAGGATCCGGTTCCCCACCTCCACAGGAACCTAAAAAACTAAAAAGGGTGAGTGAACAACAGCCATACAGTCCTCCCCTTGATACTTACCCTGCTTCACCAGATATAGGCCCTGGTTTAACAGTTGCCACAATGCAGGACATGCTGGCAGATCTAAAAAGATCTATACATGGCGATTTTAAAGAGACAATCTCTGTTATTCATACAGACATAGTCGCCATAGGAGAAAGAACCGCACATTTAGAAGAAAAAATGGAGGAATTTGTCACAGCGCATAACTCATTAGTAGATAATCATAATGCGGTTGAAGATGATATAGCAACTATCAAACTTAAAATCGCCGATCTGGAGGATCGCTCCAGAAGAAATAACGTTAGATTCAGAAGCATTCCTGAAAGCGTTCTGGACTCTCAGCTGCATGATTTTATTGCGGACCTTATAGTGTCATATTTACCAGATACCCCAGGGTCTGAGTTAATTATAGACTGGGTTCACCGGGTTCACCGGGTTCCTAAACCCAAAGCTCTACCAGCCTCTATTCCCAGAGACGTCTTAGCCAGAATCCACTTTTATCATCTAAAAGATTCCCTGATGAGGGAAGCTCAAAAAAAGAGGTCAGATATTCCTGAGAGATTTTCTAATGTACTCCTATTCACCGACCTATCACCAGCAACGCTGAGCAGAAGACGTGATTTTCAAATTTACACCAAAGCATTATGGGATAACAATATCCCTTACAAATGGGCTTTCTCTGTTAAGCTGATTGTGAGATACCAAAACTCATCAACTGTTCTAGTTTCTCCTCAGGAAGCGTCAAAAGCTTTTGCCAATTGGAACATCACTCTGCCACCAGAGGGCGCCAAAGACAAAGATAAAGCTATGAACTCTCCTTCTAACAAGACTTCCTCTGACAGAAGTCACCTTAACCTAACCCCAGAGTGGACCAAAGTAGGAAGAAACCCTCCGTGATATCTACTCTGGACAATATCTATATTACCTTAAGTATACTTCCATGTTATACTATTTTTACGGGGTTCCACACCCTGTTGCTCTACCTCTCAGAACACATATTCCATCTCAGTGTTCACATTCCCTAATCCACTGTTTCCCTAACGCCTCCCATACTAAGTGAGATACATCACATCTTGTGGTCACTGTTAGACCATTGTTAGGTTATTGTTATTTACTATTTATTTTATTTTCTATGTTTTAACCTGTTGTTTTACAAGGTTACACAAAAAAGGTTTACAGCTACCTCCTCAAACAACTGAAACCAAAGGTACAATTCTACGACCCCCACAACTGATATACGGTAACATTTGGGTACTTTATTATATTATTCACACACTACTAGTTAATCAAATCGGATCAGTAACTCTAGCATGCTACCTTGAAGATCAAGATGGCCAGTAAAGGTATAAAAGTATTCTCTGCAAATGTTAAGGGTCTTAATAGCCCCTTTAAGCGTTCAGCTTGTTGGAATGAGGTGAGGAAACAGAGAGCTGACATCATCTGTATTCAAGAGTCCCACCTTAATGAGGAAGACTCCTACAGATTTTCTCATCCCTCCTTTCCGCATACTTTTTTCTCCCCAGCTTCAAAAAAAAGAAAAGGTGTGATTATAGGCTTTAAGAATTCTATTGCTTTCCAATGCCATAATACAATAATAGATGAAGAGGGTAGATATATTATCATTATATGTGACATAAACAATTCTAGATACACAATAGTTAATCTCTATGCCCCAAATGCTGATCAGATAAATTTCATCAAACGCACCATCAAACTAGCTCAGGATTCTAAACAAGGATCTTTATTGATATGTGGCGACTTCAACATGTGCCCCGACTCCTCAATTGATAGACTCCCTTCTCCTCCCCCCTCTCTTAAAAACTCGCAACTCAGAGATTTCCTATTTCAGGAGGGACTTCTAGATATCTGGAGGGTCCATCAAGCCAAATGAAAAAGATTTTACCTTTTTTTCTCACCCACACAACACTTACTCTAGAATTGACCTCTTTGTATCAGATAAATGGCTTCTTCAAAAAGTATTAGAGGTAACAATTTCTAATATAACATGGTCTGACCATGCGTTTATCTCTCTTACACTAGACGACATGTATAGCAATAGAATATATTCCCCGTGGAGACTAAACAATTCTTTACTCCAAAATGCCTCTATACGCACAGATGTAGAAAATTCTCTAAAAGAATATTTTAAAACAAATGACAATAATTTGGTATCAGATATTACACTATGGAGTGCGCACAAGGCATTTATAAGAGGTGTACTACTAAAACATGCAGCTATTCAAAAGAAAAAAAGAAGGGAAAGCCTAGATAAATTATTAGCGGATATCAAAACCTTGGAGGACTCCTCTAAGACCTCTCTAGACCCAAAAATCCTTAGCAAATTAAAAACAGCCAGACATCATCTATACCTACATCTTCATGAAAAACATGAATTTTACCTTCGTAAAGTCAAATCAGACCACTATTCTCAAGGTAACAAAGCATCAAAAATTTTGGCTAATAGAATTAAAAAAAGAGAAGTCAAATCAAGAATCCCCTTCTTATATGACAACCAGAACCAAAAACTATATAACCCCAAACACATAGCAGAGGAATTCGCTAAATACTATGAAAATTTATATAATCTGGAGAAAACAACTGACATTGTTCAACCAACTTCTGAATATATTAATGACTTTCTCAATGGCATTTCCCTACCGTCTATAACCCCATCCCAAAATCAATCTCTTAACTCTAAAATCACACATCAGGAAATATCCGAAGCAATTCATTCCCTTAAAAATAATAAGTCTCCTGGCCCAGATGGACTTACAAACGAATATTATAAAAATTTCTCCAACATTTTAAATCCCTTTTTGACTAGATCTTTCAATTTGATAGCAGAGCAAAACTCAATCCCCAAGGATATGTTAAATGCACTGATAATTACGCTCCCAAAACCTGGTAAATCTGCAGATAAACCGGCTAACTTTAGACCTATATCGCTATTAAATTCCGATATAACGATATTTGCAAAAATTTTAGCAAAGAGATTATCTACCATTCTTCCTTCCTTAACAGCCAACGATCAAATTGGTTTTGTTCCCAACAGACAATCATCAGATGGTACTAGGAGATTCATAGATCTCCTAGATGTGGCATATGCCACCAGAACGCCTTCTTTGCTCCTCTCCTTGGATGCGGAGAAGGCGTTCGATAGAATACATTGGAAATACATTCAGGCTACTTTGAAAAAGTATGGATTTGGAGATTTCTTCCTATCCGCAGTAATGTCCTTATATTCTAATCCTAGCGCCTCTATATACTCTTCTAGTTTTTTATCTGCTCCATTCAATATCAAGAATGGAACCAGACAAGGCTGTCCCATGTCACCCCTAATATTTGCCCTGGCAATGGAACCCTTTGCGGAACATATCAGATCCTCCCCTCTTATTAAAGGGATAACAGTGGGAAACACAGATCATCGCATAGGACTCTTTGCAGATGATGTTTTAATTTTAACGTCAAACCCAACTACTGCATTAAATGCTATTAATAATATTATTTCTAATTTTGGCAAAGCTTCCTTTTATAAAGTTAATATCAATAAGTCCCAAATTCTTGACCTGGGTTTATCCCGATCCACCAAGCGGTCAATTTCCAACTTGTATAAATACCCCTGGGCTGATGAATCATTGACATATCTGGGTATACAACTCGCCTTCCCTACTGGCAAACTATTTAAAGTCAATTTTTGGCCACTATATAATAAAATCAACGACTCTTTAAACAACCTAAGAATGGACTCGCTCTCATGGTTAGGAAGAATAGCTGCAATCAAAATGGTGATTCTACCCAAAATCATTTATATGTTCCGTAATATTCCAATTGCTATTCCCAACGGATATATAACAAAACTACAAGCTTTAATCAACCGACACATTTGGGGGAAATTTAAACCCAGAGTGAAAGGACTTATCCTTAACAAATCACTTAAAACAGGTGGCCTTAATGTCCCCTCTATTAAACATTATTATGCCTCTGCTATACTTGATCAAATGAGATACCTGATCAAAAATGACACTTCAAAAAAATGGGTTTTACTCGAAAAAAATATAATGGGTTCCCATGATATAAATTTACACCTCTCTGCTACAGCGGTCTTTGGCATTAAAAATATCTCTTCACTCTCAACCCTGAAAGCAATACACAACATCTGGTACTCCATTGCTAGAATAGAAAAGTTAGTTACCACTTCAGTTTTTTCCCTGCCTTTAGAAATTGGTGAATTAGCCATACCAGACCTAAGGATTAATAATTGGATTTCCTTGGGTATTACTAATATCGGGCAACTAAAGAAAAATGATGTTTTTGTTGATTTTGCTTATCTACACAAAGAGTTTAACATACACAATACAGATTTCTATAAGTATCTAAGAATAAGGCACCTACTTCAATCCCCAAGAATCTTTCACTATATTTCGCACAATCACTCTCTATCGGAGTGGATTCAAATGACACATAGATTAGATAAAGGTATTACTAAAGGTTATCATCTACTAAAGGAATCAAATACAAATCCCTTACAGCATATCCTAGACATGTGGAATGCTGAGCTGGGTTCAGATCTCCCAGACTCAGAGTGGAACGAAGTTTTTACCTCTGTTTCTAAACTCTCTAAATGCTCTGATCATTTAGAAGGAGCAAGAAAATTATTATATAGATGGTATAGAACCCCTGTTTATCTAAATAGAATCTTTCCTGAGGTCTCCCCAGCTTGCTGGAGGTGTGGTCATGATTCTGGAACATATCTTCACATGTGGTGGGAGTGCCGAACAGTAAAATGTCTATGGATCTCAATTTTTGAGTTCTTATCTTCTCTAGCATGTTATCCTATTGACCCCTCTCCTAAGATGGCTTTACTATCTGTAGGTCTTATAGACCTTCCATGCCACTTTAGAGTAATTGCCAGCCACTTAATTTTTGTTACACGTTTGAAAATTGCTGCCTGCTGGAAATCTGGTATACTCCCTAATATCAAGAGAATTTTTAGAACACTTGATAACAACTGCTTATTTGAGGGTCTATGGGCTTCAGCTAGGAACTCGAAAACTGTTTTTCTAAAGAATTGGGAAGTGTGGCTAAATGATAATAAATGCAACATTCCTCCTAATGCAGCTATTAGATTATGATCTCCTTGCTCTCTAGTCTGTTACTTGCATACTAGTATTTATCCCAGTATCTATGTACCTATATTGTCCTTTCCTGTTATTGGTACCAGTTTATCTGTCGTGTGCAGTGTAATTACCTTTTCTATTAGAAGTTTTCACAAGTGCCTTATTTTCTGCTGTGATACAATCCTGTACATGTGATTGAATCCATTCATTTGTAACCTATTTTTTATGGAAATGCTAATAAAAATTATTGTTCAAAAAAAAAAAAAAAAAAAAAAAGATATTGGGAAAAATATTAGCGAAAACAATTACATTTTTTGCATAATTTACCCACATTTTTCCTATAAACAGTCCCTGCAGTGAATTGTCCCATCTGAGCTTCAATAGCTTGTGTGTGCGTCAGGCCCAGATATTGGGAAAATTTTAGCGAAAACAATTTCCCCCCCCCCCCCCCATATATTATCCACATTTTTCCTGTAAATGGTCCCTGCATTGAATTGTCACAACTGTGCTGCAATAGCTTGTGTGTGTGTGTGTGTGTATGTCTGGACCAGATAGTGGGAAAATATTAGCGAAAACAATTACCGTATTTTTCGCTTTATAAGATGCACCTGATGATAAGACGTATAAGAAGCACCTGATAAGACGCACCTAGATTTTTGAGGAGGAAAATAAGAAAAAAAAAATTGGAACCAAAAGGTGTGCTTTTGGTGGGTTTTGAACTAATGGTGGTCTGTGGATGACGCACTGTTATGGGGGGACCTGTGGATGACGCACTGTTATGGGGGACCTGTGGATGACGCACTGTTATGAGCGGGATGTGTGGGTGATACACTACTACGGGGGATGTAGCATCATATATAGCATCTTACGTAATGGGGTCACTATTCACACAGGGACAATATACTGTGACACATATGATACTGTGACCAGCATAAGATGATCTTATGCTGGGCAGGGCTTTTTTTCTGGCAGAATGCACTGGAACGGCGTTCCGCCACCTTTTGACATCGCAGCCTGCCATGCTCCAGCATCGCAGGCTGCGATGTATCAGCGGGGAGGGGTTCGGAGGAGGAGCTGGGGGCCGGTGTGTTCACTGTGCTCCGGCCCCGCCGCTCCAGTACAGTTATAAAATGTGTAATTCAATTAATAATGATTCATGCTGCCCCCTCTGTAGTATAACATTCAATATATCCTACTCACAGGGCTACTGTTATATCGTAATGCAGGTCGGCTGGGCAGACGAGCAGCAGCGTGTCTGACTGATGTCACGTGCCTGCTTCATTCATAAAGTAGGCCAGTGGATGACACTGTTAAGGGGTGGGGGGGTCTGTGGATGGCACTGTTAAAGGGTGGGGGGTCTGTGGATGGCACTGTTATGGGGTGGGGGGGTCTGTGGATAGCACTGCTATGGGGTGGGGGGTCTGTGGATGGCAGTGTTATGGGGTGGGGGGGTCTGTGGATGGTACTGTTAAGGGGGGCGTCTGTGGATTGCACTGTTATAGGATGGGGGGTCTGTGGATGGCACTGTTATAGGATGAGGGATCTGTGGATGCCATCCACAGATCCCCCATAACAGTACCATCCACAGATCCTCCACCCCATAACAGTGCCATCCCCAGATCCCCCATTAACAGTGCCATCCCCAGATCCCCCATTAACAGTGCCATCTCCATCTGGGGGGTTTCTTTGCTGGGCTGGACTTCTATAGCCCCCCCAAATTTTACTTGCATCCCTGTTCTCTAAAGGGGCGGTTTTAGGTGGCGGCCCTACGGGTGGGTAGGGGCGTGGCCAGGGGAAGGGGGGTGAGTTCCACCACCTTTTCTCTGAGAAAAAAAGCCCTGCTGGTCACAGTATCATATGTGTCACAGTATATTGTCCCTGTACGAATAGTGACCCCCATTACACCACAGGGCACACAGTAGACTTTATATGTAAAATCTTTTAATGGCTCTGCTTTCTTCTATAACAGTACTCATTATAAAAGCAGCAGTCCGGCCAGCACGTGACGTCACTCACTCAGTCAGTCACGCTCGTGAGTGACGTCACGCGCCGACTGGACCGCTGCTTTCATAGTGAGTACTGTTATAGAAGAAAGCAGAGTGTAATGAAGCAGTTTTCATATGTAAAGTCTATAATCTTCAAGCAGTGTCTCTGCTTTAAACTAGGGCAATTCTCTGTAGTAGTACAACTCACTATGAAAGCGGCAGGCAGGGCGGCAGCGTAACCTCGCGATGCTCACTCATTCACGCTCCTGCTCCTCCTTCATGAATGAAGTGGGAGGAGCGTGAATGAGTGAGAATCGCGAGGTTACGCTGCCGCCATGCCTGCCGCTTTCATAGTGAGTTGTACTACTACAGAGGATTGCCCTAGTTTAAAGCAGAGATACTGCTTGAAGATTATAGACTGTACATGTGAAAATTGCCGTGAGTGGGGCCCGATGTATTACGGTACAGTGACTGCATCGGGCCCCGCCGCGAGTGTTGCCAGCCTCCGTCTCCTCCACCCACCCCTCTGATACATTGCGACTTGCGATGTATCAGCGTCACCAAAGTAAACATGGCAGCATTCGCTTTATAAGACGCACTGCCATTTTCCCCCCACTTTTGGGGGGGAAAAGTGCGTCTTATAAACCGAAAAATACGGTATATTTTTTCCATAATTTTTACACATTTTTCCTATAAACAGTCCCTGCAGTGAATTTTCACATCTGTGCTGCAATAGTGTCTGTGTGTGTCTGGACCACATATTGGGAAAATATTAGCGAAAGAAATTATATTTTTTCCATAATTGATCCATATTTTTCCTATAAACGGTCCCTGCATTAAATTGTCATATCTACTGTATGTTGCAATAGCGTGTGTGTGTGTCTAGCACAGATATTGAGAAAAATATTAGCGAAAACAATAATATTTTTTTCTTAATTTAGCCACATTTTTCCTATAAACGGTCCCTGCAGTTAATTGTCACATCTGTGCTGCAATAGCATGTGTTTTTATGTCAGGCCCAAGTATTGGGAAAAATATTAGCGAAAACAATACAATTTTTCCATAATTTATCCACATTTTTCCTATAAATGGCTCCTGCAGTTAATTGTCACATCTGTGCTGCAATAGCTTGTCTGTTTATGTCAGGCCCAGAGATTGTGAGAGGCCCATATATTGGGAAAAATATTACTGACAACAAATATACTTTTACCATAATTTATCCATCATTTTCCTATTACCGGTCCCTGCAGTGAATTGTCACATCTGTGTTGCAATAGCTTGTGTGTGTGTCAGCCCAGATATTGGGAAAATATTAGCGAAAACAATAATATTTTTTCCTTAATTTATCCACATTTTTCCTATAAACTGTCCCTACTACGGTATTCTACTACACCGGGCCCCGCTCTCTGTAGTATACGGTAATCATATCTAACTTGTGGCTATTGTTTAAAGTATTACAATCCCCTTAAATCTAGCTCTGTACAACTTACAACTAACTTCTTGGCATTCAGGAGGCCAGGTGGGCGGGCTCTCGTAGCTTAGCTCTCTACGCTCACTGCGTTTGCGCCACCTGCTTCATTCATAAAGTAAGCAGCGCAGTAAGCGTAGTGAGCTACGCTACGAGCGCCCGCCCGGCTTCCTGACTGCCAAGAAGTTAGTTGTAAGTAGTACAGCGCTAGATTTAAGGGGATTGGAATACTTTAAACAATAGCCACAAGTTAGATATGATTACCGAATACTACAGAGAGCGGGGCCCAGTGTAGTAGAATACAGTGACTGCACCGGGCCCTGCTGCCATTACAGAAACAGATGTCGGCCCCCAGCCCCTCCTCCCTCTCAGAATATTCACTGGATGGGTGCAGCATTCGCCCTAATAAGACGCACTGCTATTTTCCCCCCACTTTTGGGGGGAGAAAAGTGCGTATTATAGGGCGAAAGATACGGTAATTGTTACACCTGCGCTGCAATAGCTTGTGTGTGTGTGTCATGCCCAGTTATTGGGAAAAATAATAGTGAAAACAATTATACTTTTTCCATAATTTATCAATATTTTTTCTATAAACTGTCCCTGCAGTTAATTGTCACATCTGTGCTGCAATAGAGTGTGTGTATGTGTCAGGCCCAGATATTGGGAAAAATATTAGCAAAAAAATATATTATATTTTTACCATAATTTTTCCTATAAACGGTCCCTGCAGTGAATTGTCACATCTGTCCGGACCAAATATTAGGAAAATATTAGCAAAAACAATTATATTTTGTCCATAATTTATCCATCATTTTTCTATAAACGGTCTCTGCAGTGGATTGTCACATCTGTGCTGCAATAGTGTCTCTGTGTCTGAACCAGATATTGGGAAAATAATAACGAAAGCAATTATATTTTTTCCATAATTTATCTAAATTTTTTCTATAAACGGTCCCTGCAGTTAATTGTTACACCTGTTCAGAAATAGCGTGTGTGTGTGACAGGCCCAGATTTTTGGAAAATATTAGCGAAATCAATTATATTTTTTCCATAATTTATCCACATTTTTCCTATAAATGGTCTCTGCAGTGAATTGTCACATCAGTGCTGCAATAGCCTGTATGTCTGGCCCAGATATTGGGAAAATATTTGCGAAAACAATGATATTTGTTCCATAATTTATCCACATTTTTCCTATAAACGGTCCCTGCAGTGAATTTTCACATCTGTGCTGCAATAGTGTCTGTGTGTGTCTGGACCAGATATTGTGAAAATATTAGCAAAAGCAATTATATTTTTTCCATAATTTATCTACATTTTTTCTATAAACGGTCCCTGCAGTTAATTGTTACACCTGTGCTGCAATAGCGTGTGTGTGTGTCTGGCCCAGATATTGGAAAAATATTTGCGAAAACAATTATATTTTTACCATAATTTATTCAAATTTTTCCTATAAATGGTCCCTGCAGTGAATTGTCACATCTGTGCTGAAATAGTGTGTGTGTGTGTGTGTGTGTGTCTTGCACAGATATTGGGAAAAATATTAGCGAAAACAATTATATTTTTTACATAATTTGTCTAAATTTTTCCAATAAACGGTCCCTGCTGTGAATTGTCACATCTGTGCTGCAATAGCGTGTATGTGTGTCTGGCCCATATATTGTGAAAATATTTGCGAAAACAATGATATTTGTTCCATAATTTATCCACATTTTTCCTATAAACGGTCCCTGCAGTGAATTTTCACATCTGTGCTGCAATAGTGTCTGTGTGTGTCTGGACCAGATATTGGGAAAATATTAGCAAAAGCAATTATATTTTTTCCATAATTTATCTACATTTTTTCTATAAACGGTCCCTGCAGTTAATTGTTACACCTGTGCTGCAATAGCGTGTGTGTGTGTCTGGCCCAGATATTGGAAAAATATTTGCGAAAACAATTATATTTTTACCATAATTTATTCAAATTTTTCCTATAAATGGTCCCTGCAGTGAATTGTCACATCTGTGCTGAAATAGTGTGTGTGTGTGTGTGTGTGTGTGTCTTGCACAGATATTGGGAAAAATATTAGCGAAAACAATTATATTTTTTACATAATTTGTCTAAATTTTTCCAATAAACGGTCCCTGCTGTGAATTGTCACATCTGTGCTGCAATAGCGTGTATGTGTGTCTGGCCCATATATTGTGAAAATATTATCGAAAACAATTATATTTTGTCCATAATTTATCTATATTTTTCCTATAAACGGTCCCTGCAGTGAATTATCACATCTGTGCTGCAATAGCTTGTGTGTGTGTCAGGCCCACATGTTGCAAAAATATTAGCGAAAACAATAATATTTTTTCCATAATTCATCCACATTTTTCCTATAAACGGTCCCTATAGTGAATTGTTACATCTGTGCTGCAATAGCGTGTGTGTGTCAGGCACAGTTATTGGGAAAAATATTAGCTAAAAGAATTATATTTTTTCCATAATTTATCCACATTTTTCCTATAAATGTTTCCTGCAGTGAATTGTCACATCTGTGCTGCAATAGTGTGTGTGTGACTGGACCAGATATTGGTAAAATATTAGCGAAAACAATAATATTTTTTCCATAATTCACCTACATTTTTCCTATAAACGGTCCCTGCAGTTAATTGTTACACCTGTGCTGCAATAGCGTGTGTGTGTATCATGCCCAGTTATTGGGAAAAATATTTGCGAAAACAATTATATTTTTCACATAATTTATCCACATTTTTCCTATAAATGGTCCCTTTTAACATATAACATTTAATATGAAGAAGACAAGCAATAAGGGACGGCGAAGTGGCCGTGATGCTGATGGCGCACGCAGAGGCCGTCGCCCTGGGCTCGTAGAAACTTTGCCTGCTGCAGAGCACAAGTAAAACAATCATCCAAGATACCTAGATTCATGTCCCAGTTTGCAGGGTGGCGCAGGAGTCCACTCTTAAAGTCAGCCCAGTGCGAGCAAGTGTTTGCTTGGATTGCAGCCGATAGTGCTTCCAGTCGGCTAAGCACCACCCTTTCTTCCACCAAGTCCAGGCTCAGTAGCCAGGAGTCTGGTCCACACAATCCTCACCTTGATCCTCCTTCCTCCCACCATTTCCTCCTTCCTCCCACCACCTGTCTGGCCAAACCCATTATCCCACACTCGGTTATTCGGAGGACCTCTTTGCATCGCCATTAATTGATTTGGCCCTCTCGCCAAGCACGCTTGAAGAGTGACTTGAGATCTTGTGCCCCGATTACCAACCTCTTTAGCATCCAGAGTCACAAGAATATGATGCTGGGGAACGGCAATTAGTGTTTAATGAGGTGGATGATGATGAGACACAGTTGCCAATCGCAATTACTGTCTCAAGAGGTTTAGGAAGAGGATGACACACAGTTGTCAATCACTGAGGTTGTGGTTAGGTCAACAAATCAGGAGGATGATCAGAGTGAGGAAGTGAAAGAGGAGGTGCTGGACGACAAGTTTACTGACCCAACCTGGGAAGCTGGCAACAAGCCGAGCAAGGACAGCAGTACAGAGGTGGAGGGATCTGCAGCAATAGAACAGGCTGGAAGATGCAGTGGGGTGGCAAAAGCTAGAAGGCGGGCACCACCAAACAGGCCTGCAACTGTTCCACGGAGCACCCTTTTGCGTAAATCTCCCTTGCCAAGGGGTAGGTGTTCGGCAGTATGGCGCTTTTTTGAGGAAAGTGCGGACGACAAAAGAAAAGTAGTTTGCAACCTGTGCCACGCCAAAATGAGCCGGGGTGTGAACACTAGCAACCTTATTACCACCAGCATGATCCGACACATGCCATCAAAACCCTAAATTGGTGGGCCGAACGCCTGGGTTCACAATCAGTGTCTGCAGGTCACACTACAGCCTCCTCTTCCCCTGTGTTATGTGCTGGTCAATCCCCTGTCCAAGACGCAGGCCCGGATGCCTCCCGCCCTGCACCTGGACCTTTGCGAGCACCATCAGCGACCACATCCACTTCCCTGTCCCAGCACAGCGTCCAAATGTCATTACCCTAGGCATTTGGACGCAAGCGCAAATATTCAGCCACCCACCCACAGGCCATAGCACTAATTTACTGGCCCTGGAAATGTAGGCTTGGGGACACTGAGGCCTTCCGGAGCCTGATGTCGGCGGCCGTCCCTCGTTACGCAGTCCCCAGCCGTCACTATTTTTTAAGGTGTGCCGTGCCAGCCTTACACCAACATGTGTCCCTTAACATCACATGTGCCCTGACCAATGCAGTTACTGGGAAGGTCCATTTAACCTCGGAGACATTGACAAGTGCTTTCAGACAGGGACGCTACATTTCCCTGACGGCACACTGGGTGAATTTTGTGGAGGCCGGGAGCGACTCATACCCTGGGATGGCAGAGGTCCTACCGACGCCAAGGATTGCGGGCACCAATTCCATCAGGGTTTCCGACACCACCTACGTTAGTGGCTCCAACCCCCACTTCTCCTTCTCCGCCTCCTCCTCCACTTCCACCTCCGAATTATCCGCATGCAGCACTAGTTAGCCATCAGTCGGTAGCTGGAAGCAGTGTAGCACTGCAGTGGGGAAGCAGCAACAGGCTGTACTGAAGCTGATCTGCCTAGGTGACAAACAGCACACTGCCGCAGAGCTGTGGCAGGGGATAAGAGACCAGACTGAGCTGTGGCTCTTGCCACTCAACCTAGAACCAGGCATGGTTGTGTCTGATAATGGCCGTAACTTGGTGGTGGCTTTGGAGCTGGGCAACCTTAGACACATCACATGCCTTGCCCACGTATTCAACCTTGTGGTTCAGCGGTTTCTAAAAACATACCCCAATTTGCCTGAGCTACTGGTGAAGGTGTGCTGCCTGTGTGCACATTTCCAAAAGTCACTGACAGCTTTAGCCAGTCTGTCAACGCTGCGGCAGCTCTTGAAATTGCCAGCTCACCGGCTGTTGTGCGAAGTGAGCACACGCTGGAACTCCACGTTCCACATGTTGGCCAGGCTTTGTGAGCAGGAGAGGGCTATTGTGGAATACAAGCTGAAACATGTTCGTCGCCTTTCCAGTTAGCTTCCGCTATTCACGAGCGAGGAGTGGGCATGGATGTCTGACCTCTGTGAGGTTTTTATGCAACTTTGAGGAATCAACACAGATGGTGAGCAGCGATAACGCTATTATCAGCATCACCATCCCACTTCTGTGTCTTCTCAAACGCTAGCTGCTCACAATTAATTGACAACGCTTTGCATATGGAAGAGGTGCTAATGGGGGAAGAATTTACACAGGTTGATGATACCCAGACCACCCTCAGTTCGTCTTCTCAGCGCAAATTGGAGGCTGAAGAGGAGGAGGAGCAGGAGACGGTTGCCTCCGCTACAGTGGGTAGTACCCATGGAAGTTTAATTCCATCTGTTCAGCGTGGGTGGGCAGAAGAGGAGGAAGAGGATGAGGAGATTGGGAGTGATCCTCATGATGACGAAAGCGAAGTCTCGCCTGTTGGTACTCTGGCACACATGGCTGTCTTCATGTTAGGCTGCCTTGCCCGCGACCTGCGCGTTATACGCATTTTAAACAATGTGGATTACTGGTTGTTTGTTTGTTCACCCTTCTCGACCCCCGCTACAAAGAGAACTTCTCATCTCTCATTCCTCATGTGTAGAGGACGAGTAAAATGGTGCAATACTAGAAGATCCTTGCTGAAAAATTGGTCCACAATTTTACATCTGACAACGCTGGCGGCAGAGTCCATACTTCCTTGGCCAACCAAGGAGGAGAGACAAGGGGAACACACAGTAGTTCCAACAGAGGCAGGGCAACACTCTCCTAAGCCTTGGAAAGTTTCATGACACCCCGCCAGCACCCTCACTCTGATTTGCGGCCTACTGCCAAAAGGAGATAAAAATTATGGAAGATGGTGAAGGAGTACACAGCAGACCGTGTCAGCGTCCTCAATGATCCCTCAGTGCCTTACAACTACTGGGTGTACAAGCTGGACACGTGGCATGAACTGGCGCTCTACGCTCTGGAGGTGCTGGCCTGCCCTGCCGCCAGCGTTTTGTCTGAGCGGGTATTTAGGGCTGCTGGTGGCATTATAACAGATAAGCATATCCGCCTGTCAACTGAAAATGCTGACAGGTTGACTAAAAATGAACAAGGCCTGGATTGACCATGACTTTTCGACTCCACCAGAAGAATGCTGATGAACATAAAGGCACTTTACATGTGTTTTTAATGTAGTTAATAGACTGTATTCCCATGCACCCCTTCAACCACAAACAAGGGTATATGGTTGAATCTTCCTTTTCTCCTCCTCCTCTTCCGTCATATCAACATGCATTGCTTATTAGTCACATATAATGCACTCGCATATATGGCCTTCAAATATAATTTTTAGAGGGTCCGCTCACCAGCAGGCCCTCACATATAAATTTTTTAGAGGGTCCACTCACCAGCAGGCCCTCACATATAATTTTTTCCAGGGTACACTCACCAGCGGGCCCCTCACTGCTAATTTTTTAGAGGGTCTGCTCACCAGCAGGACCTTACATCTAATTTTTTACAGGGTAGGCTCACGAGGAGGCCTGCAACTCAAATCTTTTACAGGGTCAGCTCACCTGCAGGTCTGCAAATCAAATCTTTTACAGGGTCAGCTCAGCTCTGTATCGGAGTGCCTCTTCCTTGTAATTTTTGGCAGCACTTGTACTTTATATACAAGTAAATATACAGGAAAGAATGTTTTCAATCAATTTTTCCAATAAAATCGATTTTTTACTTTGGTTTTGTGCGTTAAACATTTATTAGATTGTGGGACTGGTGATCAGTTTAAGGCCTTTTAAGCAGCATCAGCAGCAGCATGGTGCTAAAAATGAGTGGCAAAGTGACATACTGTGGAGATGGCAGCATGAGGAGGCCACATAGTGGCACAATGACTGAGTCTGGATAAAAGACTAAGGCCACAGTATGTTGAGAAACAAATCTGTGGAGCTGTATGACGGTCACCTGCAGATTAATGCAGACAAGGGGTGTAGCTATAGGGGAAGCAGGGGAAGCTGCAGCTTTTGGGCCCTGACGCAGAAGGGACCCATCCAAGAGGAGGAGGACAAAAGGATTTGGTCAGGGCCCCCTCAACAGTATTACACAAAGAAATTATATAAAGTGACAGTATAGACAGTGTATAAAACGGATGGAACAGCTGTCGGCCCTGGTCTGAGAGAGCGATCTTTACTAGCCACAGGAATGGGGGCGGCATGAAAGGAAGGGGTCGCTAAAAAATTACTGTGGGATGGAGCCCCATTCAAAAATTTGCTGTGGGGCCCAGTCATTTCTAGCTACGCCACTGATGCAGCCCACAAAAGCAAGTTGGGTTTATCAATTACAAAACCTTAAAGGGAACCTGTCACCAGGATTTTGTGCATAGAGCTGGGGACATGGGCTGCTAGATGGCCGCTAGCACATCCGCAATACCCAGTCCCCACAGCTCTCTGCGCTTTTATTGTGTTAAAAAAACGTTTTGATCAATATGCAAATGAACCTGATATGTGTCCTGTGTCCGGAGATGAGTCCAGCGGAAAGGAGCCCAGCACCACCCCGCGTCCTCCGAATCTCCTCCTTGCTGGCTGACGTCACAGATTTCGGCGCTCCAGCTCTGTGACGTCAGCCAGCAAGGAGGAGATTTGTAGGACGCGGGGCGGTGCTGGGCTCCTTTCCGCTGGACTCATCTTCGGACACAGGACACATATCAGGTTCATTTGCATATTGATCAAAACGTTTTTTTCTTTTAAAAATCTTTTTATTGATTTATAACATGTAAAAGAATTACAGACAATGGTATGCATACCAGTGATGTACAAGGCATCAACATTGTATAAAGGTAAAGACAGAGAACTTGTGTATGAGGTACTACATTACATTAGCAGGACCTAAGCGTATATCGCAGATGAGAAAGACTCCCCACAAACTAGAGAGGGGCTTTAATAAGCGCCAAAGGAGAACAAACCATAAAAATTGGTAACTTTAGGATAAGAAAAGACACCAGCGTAATGCAGGCGATAATGATCCATTAAATTTGGGAAACTCGGTCTATAAGGTGGACCTGTCTTTCTCATGTATGCTATACATTGTACAGTACACATTGGAGGCTTTTTAAATGAGCTTGATAGATTCAAACAAGGAAAGAACTAAGGGGAACACAGGAACCGGGAGGGGAGGAAGGGGGGGGGGCAAGAGGAAAGGGGGTGGGAGAGGGAAAAATATGAGGGGGCAGTGAGTACAAATGACAACCGCTTCATTTAAGTATCTGACTCTTCGAAATCCGTAAGTGCATGCATACAAGTAGGGAAGGCAGCTATAGAGACTGGGCAGCCAGTTGTGGAGCCTAACATCCATATATAAATCTATTCAGTGGAGAAGATAAAGAGCAAGTAAATAACCTGAGACCCAGGTGATTAGGATCCCAGAGTATTCAACTCCTTGAGTATAATCGGGTTCATAGTGTCTCTCCTAGCGATCCAGGGAAGCCAGATTTTTGTATATTTGTGGTGTGACCGTAATTCCCAATGTGATAATTCCTCTAGTCTTGCTAGAGCTTCAACTTTTCCTCTCCAATGAGAAATTGATGGGGTGGTAGGAGATTTCCAGTTTGAAGTGATTAGTAATCTAGCCGCAGCCAGTAAAATTCTCAGGAGGGAAAGTTTCAGATTGACTAAGGGATTGGGTAATAGGGTCAGGAGAGCTATTCCTGGACCTAGACCTTCATTTAGCCCCAAAATATCTCTTATAATCTTAAAAACTAAATACCAGAATATTAGAATTTTAGGACAAGACCACCAAATGTGTAGGAAGGTGCCTTTACCAGAAAGACATCTCCAGCAACAGTTAGAAGTACCTACATACATCAAACTCAATCTTACCGGGGTTAAGTACCATCTTGTGAGGATTTTGTAGGCGTTCTCTTGAATAGTTACACATCTGGATATGATTTTGGGAGTACTTAAAATAATCTGGGTATCCCTATCAGAGAATTTAACGTCTAGATCTCTCTCCCACTCTCTTAAAAAGTAAAGGGGGGAAGATAGCTCTAGAGAAATTAGGTTTCTAGATACGCTAGAGATAATCTTTGCTGGATACAACGATTGTGAGACAAGTTTTTCAAACCAAGTTAGGCTACTTTCACACTAGCGTTCGGGGCTCCGCTTGTGAGCTCCGTTTGAAGGCTCTCACAAGTGGCCCCGAACGGATCCGTCCAGCCCTAATGCATTCCGAGTGGATGCGGATCCGCTCAGAATGCATCAGTCTGGCAGCGTTCAGCCTCCGCTCCGCTCAGCAACGGATCCGTCCAGACTTACAATGTAAGTCAATGGGGACGGATCCGTTTGAAGTTGACACAATATGGCTCAATTTTCAAACGGATCCGTCCCCCATTGACTTTCAATGTAAAGTCAAAACGGAACCGTTTGCATTATCATGAACATGGTAATGCAAACGGATCCGTTCTGAACGGATCTAAGCATTTGCATTATAGGTGCGGATCCGTCTGTGCAGATACCAGACGGATCCGCACCTAACGCAGGTGTGAAAGTAGCCTTAGTGGTATAGTAACTTGGTATTTAGCAAGAATAGGGTTAATGGTGGTTTTAAGGTACGAAAATTGCAGCTGATTGAAACTTTTAAGTTTAAATTTCTCTGCTACAGAAGTGAGGTCAAGAAAGGTGCCCTCATTATCCCAAAGTTTGTGAGACGGGAGGTTGGAATTCCTTAATTGGGGGGGCAGGATCAGGGCCTGACCTAGATTGAGACTAAGGCAGTCCTTAATAGTTAGAAGTGGGGAGGGGTAAGACAAACACAAACCTCTTATATATTCATTATTCCAGATAGCTATTGTAGCTGATGTCAAAGAATCTCTTGAAGAATTCTGGGTAGTCTTACCAGGTTCTGATAAAAGAAGTAGGGGTCTAATTGGGCCACCAACCAGTTTTTCCTCTAAAGGAATCCACAGTTTATGTTTTGGTCTTCTCAGTATGTCAATGATTCTGTTTATGTGTACCGCCTTATGATATCTTTTGACAGAGGGAAAGCCTATACCTCCCTTAAGGAAGGGACGGAGCAGGATTTTATTTGCAATTCTAGATTTTTTGTTACCCCAGATATAGGAGGAAGAAATCTTCCTAAAAGTGTTAAAGAAACTGCTTGGCAATTTTATCGGGAGAACTTGCATTAAGTACGTGATTTTGGGAACTATTTAAGAGTTAAAAATGTTGCGTCTGCCTATCCAGGATATGAAAGAGGGGGACCATGAATTTAGTGTGTCAGGAATGGATTTTAATAATGGGGGAAATTGGCTTCATATAGACGATTCAGTTCTGGCGTAATATTGACTCCTAGAAACTTTATGTGGGAGTGAGTCTACTCGAAGGGGGAGTTTTCTTTGAGTTTCTGTAAAGGTTTGAGTTAAAGAGTGATGTTCATTGCTACCGATTTGGATAAGTTTATCTTGAAGTTTGAGATAAAGCCGAAAGTGGTGAAAGTTTTATTAATGACCGGGAAAGCTTGGGCAGGATTTGAAATCATTAGCAGTAGGTCATCAGCATACGCTGCTTGCTTAATCTCTAGATTGCCACAGATCACACCCTTTATCTCATTAGTTTGTCTAAAGAATTGTAAAAGCGCTTCGACTGTGAGAATGAAGAGAAGAGATGATAGTGGACAACCCTGTCTAGTTCCATTATTTATCGGGACAGGTTTAGAGAGAATATCATTGACTTTAATGTTGGCACTTGGTTGGGCATACATAGAGAAAACAGCCTCAATAAAAGGGGCGGGGAAGCCAAACTTAGATAGAGTATCTTTTATGAAGGGCCATGCCACTCTATCAAACGCTTTTTCAGCGTCTGTTCCCAAAACCACAAAAGGGATCCCGTTCTTTTTTGCTAATGCAATAGAGTTTATGACTTTATAAGTATTATCTTTACCTTCGCGCCCAGGAATGAATCCTGTTTGGTCAGGATGAATGAGGTCCTTCAATAAGGGTTTAATCCTGTTTGCCAGTATCTTAGCATACATTTTTATATCTAAATTTAACAGAGATATAGGTCTGTAGCTTGAGCATATGTTACGGTCCTTTTGTGGTTTGGGGATCAGCGTAATATGTGCATTAACGGTCTGTGGGAGAAAAGGTTTACCTGTAAGTGCATCATTGAAGGAATTAAGTAGGTAGGGCATTAGGGTCTCTCTGAAAGAGAGATAATATAGCATTGGGAGGCCGTCTGGCCCTGGGGATTTACCTTTAGCCATTCTTTTAATAATATCAGAAAGCTCAGCTAATTTTATTGGTGAACAAAGGCCAATAGCTTGATCTGAAGATAAGGACGGCAGATGTATTTTGCTAAGGAACTCTTTGGTCAATCTACTTTTTTCATCTTTCAAGGCGGCGGAATCTGATTTATCTATATTATATAGCTCTGAATAGAACTGTTGGAAGGCCTCTGCTATCTCAATACCTTGTGATTGTTAAAGATCGTAACAATCCTAGATTTCCTTTTACGTTGCTTTATTAGTGCTAGCATGAACTTAGTGGGCCTGTTTCCATGAGCAAAAAACTTCTGTTGGAGGGCTAAGTATAGCTTAGCTGACTTCTTATTTAGGAGTTCCCTAAGCTTGTCCCTAGTAACTGAAAGTTCCAATAAAAGTTGTTTGTTCTGAGATTTTTTATGTGAGGATTCCAATTCCGCTATTCTGCTATATAATTCCGCAACCTCAGCATGTCTTTCTCCATTTACGTAAGAAGCAATTGCTATAAATTCGCCCCTAATCACAGATTTATGTGCTTCCCATAATGTGTGTGGAGAAATCGATTCAGAGTTGTTTATAGAGAAAAATTCCCTTAGTTTAGTTTCTACTTTTTCTCTTATTTGTTGGTCATCTAGGAGAGTCTCATTGAGTCTCCATATGTAAGTCTTAGTACCTTGTGAGTCAAGGGGTTTTAAGGTTATGAATACTGGTGCGTGATCAGAGTGTACTATACTGCCGATGTGTGTTTCCGAGCAGCTTAGTAGATGGGGTATAGGGACTAGGATATAATCTAATCTGTGGTATGTGTTATGAGGATGAGAATAAAAGGAGAAATCCTTTTCACTCTGATTATTCGCTCTCCAGACATCTATAAGATTACTGTTGAATATCAATCTTTTAATAGCAGCAAGTGTTTTTAAGGGGACCATTGATCTGCCTGCTGAGGTGTCTAATTGAGGGTTTAGGGCTACGTTGAAGTCACCAGCTACTATCGCTATCCCTTCTCTAAATTCCTCAAATAATTGGCAAGTATTCTTAAACCAAGTTTTGTGAGAAACTTTGGGAGCGTATAAGTTTATGAACGTGTACATTTGGGAATTTATTGTCCCTTTTAGTAATAAAAATTGTCCCAAGGGGTCAGGCTCCCTCTCCGGAATCAAACACTGATTCCCCATTTTCTGTAGTTTACAATGGTTTTGAGCTGACAATTACATCGAAAGTTGATAGGCCAGACATCCGAATGGATCGTTGCCGTCACGGGGACGTGCAATCGCCCAGAGGTTATCTAGAGTCACCAATGCGGCAGCAGGCCCTCGCCCCTAATGTTTTAGATGGTGAGATCAACAGGCCCTTGCTCCAAATGTTTTTGAGGGTCACCAGCAGGCCATCAATCATAATTTTTAAAGGTTGTCTATGATGCCCTCCTTTATGTGCAACGAAGAGTGTATCGGAGTGCCTCTTCCTTGTAATTTTATATACAAGTAAATATTCAGGAAATAATGTTTTCTATAACTTTTTTCCTCTAAAATAGATTTTTCCCCCCCTTGGTTTTGTGCGTATTATTGTCATTATGTAAAAGTGGCGTACTATTCGGACCACATAGTTCCTATAGCTCCCATGGGGAGCATCTATAGATCCTCCCCATGCTGTTACAGAACCATTTCGGTGGTGTTACCAACAATTTCTGACATCTTTTTATGAACCAGGCACCCTCCCCTCTTCAGAGCAGGGGGTACCTGGTTTAATGCTCGAGTTCTCCAATTGACTTCCATTATACATGGGTGCTCGGTTGAGCACCCGAATATCACGATGTGTTCGGCCCGAGCACCCCAGCACTACGGTGCTCGATAAACAGTAATATATATATATATATATAAGTCGCAGGTCGGCACTGCTGTTTGAAGTCGCAGTGCACGAGTCTGTGGGATGGCGTCCACAATGTAATATTGCAGAAAAGACTGGCACTCGCTGTAGATTAATCTTGTATTTATTCAGTCACATATACAGGGATGTATATATGACTGAATAAATACAAGATTGATCTACAGCGAGTGCCGGTCTTTTCTGCAATATATATATAAATTATATAAAAATTTTATATATATAAAAATTTAAGTGGAAAAACACACTACAGGCTGATCCAACTTTGATGTAATGTCCTTAAAACAAGTCAAAATGAGGCTCAGTAGTGTGTGTGGCCTCCACGTGCCTGTATGACCTCCCTACAACGCCTGTGCATGCTCCTGATGAGGTGGCGGACGGTCTCTTGAGGGATCTCCTCCCAGACCTGGACTAAAGCATCTGCCAACTCCTGGACAGTCTGTGGTGCAACGTGACGTTGGTGGATAGAGCGAGACATGATGTCCCAGATGTGCTCAGTTGGATTCAGGTCTGGGGAACGGGCGGGCCAGTCCATAGCATCAATGCCTTCGTCTTGCAGGAACTGCTGACACACTCCAGCCACATGAGGTCTAGCATTGTCTTGCATTAGGAGGAACCCAGGGCTAACCCCACCAGCATATGGTCTCACAAGGGGTCTGAGGATCTCATCTCGGTACCTAATGGCAGTCAGGCTACCTCTGGCGAGCACATGGAGGGCTGTGCGGCCCTCCAAAGAAATGCCACTTCACACCATTACTGACCCAATGCCAAACCGGTCATGCTGGAGGATGTTGCAGGCAGCAGAACGTTCTCCACGGCGTCTCCAGACTCTGTCACGTCTGTCACATGTGCTCAGTGTGAACCTGCTTTCATCTGTGAAGAGCACAGGGCGTCAGTGGCGAATTTGCCAATCTTGGTGTTCTCTGGCAAATGCCAAACGTCCTGCACGGTGTTGGGCTGTAAGCACAACCCCCACCTGTGGACATCGGGCCCTCATATCACCCTCATGGAGTCTGTTTCTGACCGTTTAAGCAGACACATGCACATTTGTGGCCTGCTGGAGGTCATTTTGCAGGGCTCTGGCAGTGCTCCTCCTGTTCCTCCTTGCACAAAGGCGGAGGTAGCGGTCCTGCTGCTGGGTGTTGCCCTCCTACGGCCTCCTCCACGTCTCCTGATGTACTGGCCTGTCTCTTGGTAGCGCCTCCATGCTCTGGACACTACGCTGACAGACACAGCAAACCTTCTTGCCACAGCTCGCATTGATGTGCCATCCTGGATAAGCTGCACTACCTGAGCCACTTGTGTGGGTTGTAGACTCAGTCTCATGCTACCACTAGAGTGAAAGCACCGCCAGCATTCAAAAGTGACCAAAACATCAGTCAGGAAGCATAGGAACTGAGAAGTGGTCTGTGGTTACCACCTGCAGAACCACTCCTTTATTGAGGGTGTCTTGCTAATTGCCTATAATTTTCACCTGTTGTCTATCCCATTTGCACAACAGCATGTGAAATTGATTGTCACTCAGTGTTGCTTCCTAAGTGGACAGTTTGATTTCACAGAAGTGTGACTGACTTGGAGTTACATTGTGTTGTTTAAGTGTTCCATTTATTTTTTTGAGCAGTGTATATATATATATATATATATATATATATATATATATATATATACACACAGTACAGACCAAAAGTTTGGACACACCTTCTCATTCAAAGAGTTTTCTTTATTTTCATGACTATGAAGGCATTAAAACTATGAATTAACACATGTGGAATTATATTCAAAACAAACAAGTGTGAAACAACTGAAAATATGTCATATTGTAGGTTCTTCAAAGTAGCCACCTTTTGCTTTGATTACTGCTTTGCACATTGCTGCTTTGCTCTTGGCATTCTCTTGATGAGCTTCAAGAGGCAGTCCCCTGAAATGGTCTTCCAACAGTCTTGAAGGAGTTCCCAGAGATGCTTAGCACTTGTTGGCCCTTTTGCCTTCACTCTGCGGTCCAGCTCACCCCAAACCATCTTGATTGGGTTCAGGTCCGATGACTGTGGAGGCCAAGTCATCTGGCGCAGCACCCCATCACTCTCCTTCATGGTCAAATAGCCCTTACTTTCAAAGTTTTCCCAATTTTTCAGCTGACTGACTGACCTTCATTTCTTAAAGTAATGATGGCCACTCGTTTTTCTTTACTTAGCTGCTTTTTTCTTGCCATAATACAAATTCTAACAGTCTATTCCGTAGGACTATCAGCTGTGTATCCACCTGACTTCTCCTCAACGCAACTGATGGTCCCAACCCCATTTATAAGGCAAGAAATCACACTTATTAAACCTGACAGGGCACACCTGTGAAGTGAAAACCATTTCAGGGGACTACCTCTTGAAGCTCATCAAGAGAATGCCAAGAGTGTGCAAAGCAGTAATCAAAGCAAAAGGTGGCTACTTTGAAGAACCTAGAATATAACATATTTTCAGTTGTTTCACAATTGTTTGTTATGAATATAATTCCACATGTGTTAATTCATAGTTTTGATGCTTTCAGTGTGAATCTACAATTTTCATAGTCATGAAAATAAAGAAAACTCTTTGAATGAGAAGGTGTGTCCAAACTTTTGGTCTGTACTGTATATATAATATTATATTTTTATTTTATTTTTTTATCACACATTTTTTACAATTACTAAAAAAAATATAAAATATATAAATTTAATGTAGCCTCTATTTCTAAAAAAGCTTCTGACCTTCACAACCTTATACATTACAGCCCAGAATGTTAACCACTATACTATAGAGCTTCATGGCCCATTACTTAAAAAAAAAAAAATATGAGACTTCTGCTGTATAGGAATACTTACTACTAGTAAATATTCCTATACAGCAGAAGTCTCATATTTTATTTTATTTTTATTTATTTTAAAGTAACTGGTCATGCAGCTCTATAGTGTAGTGGTTAACATTCCTGGCTGTAATGTAAAAGGTTGGGAGTTTGAATCCCACCAGAAACTTTTCAGAAATAGAGGCTAAATTAGATTTAAATACACTAACTCGAGCATACGTGATATTCGGCCGAACACCGCGATGTGCCGAGCATAGCGATGCTCGAGCCGATCTGTTGTTCGGCTGAGCATGCTCGCACAACATTAATGGCCACCCCCATAATCATGCTCAGTAATAAATAAATTTGCAATCATAAAATAAAAACTGATTAGAAAAAAAAGGATGTGTTATTATCTGGAGCTCAGTTACAATAGCAGACACAAACCATGGACAGTTGGGGCACTATTCTTGGAAGAAAGTGGCCAAGTTTTCCTAATCCTGTACAACCCCTTTAACTTGTTCAGTATGGTCATACAGGTCTAGTGATTAGCGATGAACTAAATCACATTATAGTAATGGCAAACTGATCTAAAATGTGTAGGGTAACAAAAAACTAAATCTGGTCAAAATATTTCCATATGAAAGTGGCATTGCAATGGACCAGGAGAGAAAATTGTTATTAAAGGATGTGGGAAAGTGTGTAGAATCTGTGCCGCTGCATATACATACAGCAGGTAAATTAAGTAGGAAGAAATGCGTCTGACTAGTAACCATATTAAAGAGGGTTACCCCAAGACAAACATCTATCACAGGATAGGTGACTGATGATTAACCACTTAGGGACCACAGATTTCTACCCCCCTAGTGACCAGGCCCTTTTTTACAAATCGGCACTTCACAACTTTAACGGTTTATTGCTCGGTCATGCAACTTGGCACCCAAATGAATTTTACCTCCTTTTCTTCTCACAAATACAGCTTTCTTTTGGTGGTATTTGATTGCTGCTGAGATTTTTCGTTTTTCTGATATTAATAAAAAAATTGTATTTTTAAATTTTTCTGGTAAAATTGTTCAAATATAATTACATTTCTATACAAGTTTGTGTCAGAATTTATTGTGCTACATGTCTTTGATTAAAAAAAAAATCCAATAAGTGTATATTTATTGGGTTGCGCAAAAGTTATAGCGTTCACAAACTATGGTACAAAAATGTGAATTTCCACATTTTGAAGCAGCTCTTACTTTCTGAGCACCTGTCATGTTTATTGAGGTGCTAGAATGCCAGGATAGTATAAATACCCCCCAAATGACCCATTTTAGAAATAAGACACCCCAAAGTATTCTCGGAGGGGCATGGTGAGTTCATGTATGATTTAATTTTTTTTTACAAGTTAGCGGAAAATGACACTTTCTGAGGAAAGAAAAATAATAATAAAGGATTAATTTCAGCTAACTTCTGGCAAAAAAAATAAAAAATCTCCCACGGACTCACTATGCCCCACAGTGAATACCTTGGGGTGTCTACTTTCCGAAATGGGGTCATTTGTGGGGTGTGTTTACTGTTATGGCATTTTGGGCAGGGCTAAATTGTGAGCAACCCTGTAAAGGTACTCGTTGGACTTTTGGCCCCTTTACGCACCTAGGCTGCAAAAAAGTGTCACACATGTGGTATCGCTGTACTCAGAAGAAGTAGGGCAATGTGCTTTGGGGTGTATTTTTACATATACCCATGCTGGGTGAGAGAAATATCTCTGTAAATTGACAACTTTGTATAAAAAAAATTAAAAAGTTGTCATTTACAGAGATATTTCTCACACACAGTATGGGTATATGTAAAAATACACCCCAAAACACATTGCCCTACTTCGGCGATACCACATGTGTGAGACTTTTTTGCAGCCTAGGTGCACAAAGGGGCCCAAATTCCAATGAGTAACTTTAGGATTTCACAGGGCATTTTTACGCATTTGGATTCCAAACTACTTCTCACGCTTTAGGGCCCCTAAAATGCCAGGGCAGTATAAATACCCCACAAGTGACCCCATTTTGGAAAGAAGACACCCGAAGGTATTCCCTGAGGGGTATGGTGAATTCATGTAAGATTTAATTTTTGTCACAAGTTAGTGGAATATGAGACTTTGTAAGAAAAAATAAATAAATAATAAAAAAATAAAAAAACAATTTCCGCTAACTTGTGCCAAATAAAAAAAATCTTCTATGAACTCGCCATGCCCCTCACGGAATACCTTGGGGTGTCTTCTTTCCAAAATGGGGTCACTTGTGGGGTATTTATACTGCCCTGGCATTTTAGGGGCCCTAAAGCGTGAGAAGTAGTTTGGAATTCAAATGCGTAAAAATGGCCCTTTTTTTACATTTTCGGCTAACTAAATTTAGGGGGTATTCCTCTGAGACTACCCAGGAAAAAGAGCACACCTGCCTAGTAAAAAGGAGTACTTGCGAAGTAAAGCTGCGATCGCTAATAAAAATCCAAAAAGCTCAAAAGTTATCTTTATAGCGCCGCAGCGATTTTACGATGTTTTTGCAGTGATCAGAAAAAAAAATTAAATTCGGTCACTGTGGTGGGGCGGACGGAACACAAGTGTGGGCACAAGATCAGGCCCGATCAGGTGAACACTGCGTTTTTTGTAGAGCCTAAGGTGACCCTAATGTACTGATATAGATCTGATTGCGATCAGTCTTGATCACTTACAGATACTATATAGTACTAGTGCTGATTAGCAACAGCGATGACGCAAATCAGTGACTAATCAGTGACTGCGGTGCGGTGGGATGGGCGCTAACTACCTAACAAGTAGCTAACTAACTGGCGGTGATAAGGGACCCTTACAGGGGGGTGATCAATGACAGGGAGGTGATCAGGGAGTCTATATGGGGTGATCAGGGGTTAATAAGGGGTTAATAAGTGACAGGGGGGGTGTGTGCAATGTGTGTGTGGTGCTTGGTGCTACTTACAGAGCTGCCTGTGTCCTCTGGTGGTCGATCCAAGCAAAAGGGCCCACCAGAGGAGCAGGTAGCAGGTATATCAGACGCTACTTACAAAATAGTGTCTGATATACCTATTTGATTGGTTCTATAAAAAATCTACAGACTGCCAGCCAATGATCAGCGCTGGCAGGCTGTAGTTAAACTTGAATACTGCGCAATCCTGTGAACGCTCGCTTCTGTGAGCTTGCGTTCACAGGAAATCTCAGGTCTCACGAGATGACGCCAAAAGGCGTCACTGAGACCTGAGAGCGCTGCCGTCCGGACGCCTGTCGGCGTTACCGTGACGGCAAGTGGTTAATCACTGGGAAGCGTTAAACGGCCACATAATCACTAGAACGGACCCCTATTCTGGAGGTGTTGTAATTAGTATTGAGCAAAACGAAGCATTCAAGGCGGAATTTGGTCCAAAGTTTAGGAAAACTTCGATTTGCAATGAATCTGAATTTCTTTGCTCTTCATGGTAACTAATCTGTTTTTCCTAAAATGGAGGATGCACATGTTACAAAGTGAAAATAAGCCTCCCGGGAATGCAAGATAACCCATAATGCCATGCAGCCAGCCAATCCACAGATAGCCATCCCCTGTGATGTCTCAGCCCTATAAAAACCTCATCCCAGAGAGACGTGGCAAGCGCTCATGCGCAAGGGACAGTGTTGCTGCAAAGTGTTTTAAAAAAGAATATTGGAAAGGTACAGTGCAGGGAGAGCGCAGGGAGACTGCAGGGAGAGTATATCGCTGTGTGCATCACGTTCTAGTGCGCATCATTCAGCGTTAATCTATTATTTTAGTGATACAATTACTGTACACTATAGCCAACATATAGTTGCCTGGGCCCGCCAAAGGAATGGGCAATGGCAATTTTTTTTGCTGTAGCACAGGTAGTAGCATTCACAGAAATAGGCCACAACTGCCATTGTCATCCAACAGTCATGTTTAGACCAACAATCCAGCTGTACTGGAATGGTTGACTCTTCAACATTATCTCAAGTGACAACAGATACACACTGCCAGGAATCGATGGGTTGCTCTGATACCATGTTGGTGATGATGTAGCCGATTGCATGTGGAATCCGGGTAAAGAGAGGGCATCATCAGGGGACGAGTGTGGTAGAGTGCCCATGAGACAGCAGAGTGGAAGCATGCCCGTGAGGCAGCAGGGTGGAAGCAATGGGAGATCTGGAGCCAAACGCAGAAGGGGTACACTGTCTACTAGTCAAGAGACTATGTTTGAGGAACACACTAGCAGTGCACGGGTTCATAAATGCAACGGCAGGCACAGTGGTGGAGGGAAAATGCCATTTGGGAATTTTTCACCAAGTAGCTGGGGGACATTAGGGTGGTGGTATGCAGTATGTGTGGGCAGAAGAGGAGGTGTGGCCAGGTTGCTAATGTTGGCACGATGTCCCTGCATCAATAAAAGAAATGTCACCATAAAGTGGTGTGGGAAAACCATGCCATTTGTTTAGTCTTACAGCCTGATGCAGTTACTGCTGCATCTCCCACCGGCCTGCATCCTCTCTCATGCAGTCAGGGCTCGTCAACGTCAGCAGAAGTAAGCCACTGCTGCTGCTACCACTCGACCCACTCTACCCACTCTGTCACAGAGCCAATACTGTCACTGCTACTGTCACTACTGCCACCCTCCCAACTCTGTCATGGGGCCACTAATGTCACTGTTACCTGCCACTGCTGCTGCTGCCACCCTCCCCACTCTGTCATGGTGCCACTACTTGAATATTGGTGCACTGCACAGTTATGTACATGGCAATAAATTGTAGCAAGCCTTTACCCTGAGATTGGGCCACCAAGTGGGAAGAATATGATTAGACAGATTGGCCTGAGTATACCTGATTTATTGTGATTCGCTATGTATTAATTCAGACTGAATCAAATTTCTTGTCGAATTGAATTTTTGCCCTTTTGCTCCATTTTAAATAGCCAAGTGCTCTATTTAAATGTCTTCAAAGCAGGGGTATTCAGGAGCCCAGTTGTACTGATTTTTGTGGGGTCCTAATCCTAATCCTAGAGCTAATACCTCCTGGAAAAGTACCTTTTTGTGCAGGCTAATTGCTTTCGTATTAATTTCTGGCCCATAAGATGAGATGACCTCCTACCCCATAGCATAGTACTTGCTTCATGATCTGTGAAGTTCAATATCTAGGAAACACTGATAGAATGGTAGATACATTATTTCAAAATTTCGAGACCAAGTGTATATGTACCATAGAGATTTATTTTTTAAAATCAATGTATAGAAATATCTTTTGTACTTTTTCAAGGTCACAAAACATGAAAACAGCTTTACAGAGCATTTATTTATCTGCAATTGTTCTTCTTTTGGTTTGCCTTGAACTTATATATAACGCATGACATATTCAGCATAGTTCAACGAAGTTCTGTATTAGTCAGTTGTTTTTACTGAGTATTTAGAAGTTGATTTCATAGTAGAAAAAAATTTAAAGGACTCATAAACACAACCATTGTATGGTCCTGTATAGTCTCCAAGTTTTACAGAGCCGTAATATACAGTCCTGATCAAAAGTTTAAGACCACTTGAAAAAACAAGGAACAGAAACTGAAACAGGCTTTTTTTCAGCTGATCCAAATTTTAGGACCACATGCCTTTAAAAGGCCAAATCTGTGCAAAGATGTGGATTTATTGTCATTTTCTGTCAGGTAGTAACACGTTGTGATGGCAAAGGCAAAAAAACTCTCCCTTTTTGAACGTGGTCTGGTTGTTGAACTGCATAAGCACGGTCTCTCACAGCGCGCCATCGCTGCTGAGGTGGGACGCAGTAAGACAGTCATTTTGGAATTTCTTAAATGATCCTGAGGGTTATGGAAGACCCAAAAAAATTTCATCAGCACTGAGCCGGAGGATCCAATTGGCTTTCCATCAAGACACTGGATGATCCTCAACCCAAATTAGGGCCCTTACTGGAGTGGACTGCAGCCCCATAACCATCAGACGGCATCTGAGACTGAAGGGCTTCAAAAACAGAAAACGTCTTCAAAGACCTCATCTCCTTGAACTCCACAGAACTGCTCGTTTGGACTTTGCAAGAGAGCACCAAGCATGGGACATTCAAAGGTGGAAGAAAGTTTTACTCTCTGATGAGAAAAAATGTAACCTTAATGGTCCTGATGGTTTCCAACGTTACTGGCATGACAAGCAGATCCCACCTGAGATGTTTTCTACGCGCCACAGTGGATGGGGCGCCATAATGGTCTGGGGTGCTTTTTCCTTCAGTGGAAGAATGGAGCTTTAGGAAGTGCTGGGGCGTCAAACGGCCGCTGGCTATGTCCAGATGTGGCAGAGAGCATTCCTCATGAACGTGGGCCCTCGCCTGTGTGGTGACGACTGGATTTTTCAACAGGACAACGCTACAGTACACAATGCCCGCAGGACAAGGGACTTCTTCCAGGAGAATAACATCACTCTTTTGGCCCATCCTGCGTGTTCCCCTGATCTAAATCCAATGGAGAACCTTTGGGGATGGATGGCAAGGAAAGTTTACAAAAACAGTTCCAGACAGTAGATGGCCTTCGTGCGGCCGTCTTCACCACTTGGAGAAATGTTCCCACTCACCTCATAG